>NW_027508799.1:30732500-31315000 GCF_051911475.1 Siphateles boraxobius | reverse complement strand
TTGCAAGGAGGAAGTGCTTTAAAGGACTGAAGTCACCAGGAGTAACTCTTGTAACACTAATTGACCTTGTTAAGCTCCGCCCATCTTGGTTACCATTGTTGACTCAGACAAGCATTACATAGATTCTAATAGGAATGAACTGGATATGTTCATTAACAGTGAGATTTTTGTTGTTGTCGTTGTTTTTTTTAAAAATCAGTAAAATGTGCTTATGAGGTGGAAAACAAGCTAATTGCAAAGCATCGTGTATATACCATTTTTCTGCCCCTTTAAGCAACCACCTAACACACCCTAGCAACTCCCTAGCAACCACCCAGGACTCCTTAGCAACTCCCTAGAAACAACAGAATAGCAACAGATATAGCAACATCCTGGCAGACATCCACAACACCCTAGAACCACAATAGAATTTTTGCAAGGGCAAAACTTAAACAAAGTTGATAAAAATACTGTGAAACAGAATCTAGATAAATGCGTATGACAGTAAACTTAGAAAAGACAAAAGCCTCTTTTGATGGCAAGTGATAACGTTACTGCAACATACTCACCATGGTACTGTGAACTCAGACACGATTGCATTTGAATCAACATGTAAATTAATTAACATTGATTTACCTTGGAGCGAATGTAGGTCACAATTTATTTGGAATAGGAAAACTACTGGGTAGCTTGTGTCATTCTTACAGTAGAAATGACTTGCCATTATTTAATAATAAAATGTAAAAAAAAAAAAAATTCATATTTAAAATTCCATTAAAAAAATATCCAAACAGACAGGACATTAAAGAGTAAAAGCTTGTCTGATAATATGCTGGTTGATAATTAGGGCGGAGCTTAGTGAAGGATCATTTTCACCTTCCCTCTGTCTTTCATTTTTTTTACCATCACCCCTTTACAAAGCACTCTGCCTATTGTGAAAAGATCTATTTTAATGCTGGCATGACTGGGATGCAGTTGACCAAACATGGCGGTTTATTCACATCACGAATAGAAACCAATTCCAGACGATCCCATCGTCTGAACTTGACAAGGCATTCCCACGAGCGCTGGCCTTCATATTTTTATATCCACAGATCAAACAGATAATAACGGTAGTCATTCAGAGCGGGTGGCTCTATCTTTGGAACGGGCACAATAGAATCTTCTGCTGGACTGTCAGCGAGGCGTCAAGATCAGGCCAAGGCCGCGGTTAGCCACAGATTGCAGTTTTGGCCCAGAGCACTTAAAGGACTGGTAAATGGTGACGTAAAAAGCCTAATGAAGGGAAATCTGTGGTTCTAACCGCACTGATGTTACCAAAACCAGCAGTGGAAAGAATGAGGGTTTCACTTGTATGTGAATCTGGAAAAAGAGTGCTGTTTGAAACCATGCTAAGCATGTTCCTGTCAATGTACACGCAACGCAGCATGTCGGCCACAAGTGCTTTCACTGATGACTTTTTGGAGAACATCAGCACAAAAAAAACATGTTAAAAAGGAAATGTAAAATGAAATGTGAAGGCATAAGTGGAATACCAGACGGATGGGCTGGGAAGGACTGCCACACTGATTAGAACATTAGCTTTTATTTATGTTAATCTCATTCTGTCTTTTTATCTGTTTCTTGTCTTTCTCTCTTTTTCCATCTTTCTTTTTGATTTATACCTCACCCAGGTCGCAAGCAGAGGAGAGACCAAATCCGTCACCAATGGTAAGTGACAAGAAGATAAATTGTATTTGTGTAAAACCGTGTCCCATTTCCATTTTCCAACAAAAAGCAATTTGTCAACCAGTAACTGCTGCGTGATGTGACACTATCACAGGCAATTACAATGTATTTATGCATCAAACACGTCTATGAAGAGC
This sequence comes from Siphateles boraxobius, assembly GCF_051911475.1. Taxonomy (NCBI): domain Eukaryota; kingdom Metazoa; phylum Chordata; class Actinopteri; order Cypriniformes; family Leuciscidae; genus Siphateles; species Siphateles boraxobius. The sequence continues at coordinate 31,313,156 of NW_027508799.1, read as the reverse complement.
ACGGTTTTGGACCAATAAGATTACACAGTGGGCGGGGCTACCACGTGTTATGCCACCAAAATGGACCCTTTTTTGTGACACATTTCCAGTTATCAACACCATAAATCTAGCAAAGTTTTTTTAGATTTTCATTTTATTTAGAACACTATACTTTGTGCTTTCTACCATGGCATTAAATTACAGAAAACTAGTAAGGCTGCTACATCAGTGTTTCTAATACAACGTCTGAGGAACTTCTCTCTTCTGACCAAAAATTATATTTGTTGTAGCTACCGTTCAACATTTATAGAAGTTTTCTCAACTATGACGATTTCTGCTTCTGAACAGTGTGAAACACGGTTGTGGCTAGATTGGAAAAAAAAAATGTGGATTTACTTGAAGGAGATTTTGCTTTTAGGGTTTAGATAACAAAAAAATTAGCTTGGTTAGCGCACAGTGTAAGTTTTATTGTGCATGTGTGTTTGAAAAAACACACATGGGTGTAGTTGTTTCTTTTGGCTATACATCCAAGCCAACATGAGGTCCAAATGAAGTCCTACTTTGAAGAGCAGGTCTCTCCATATTGCACAACACCCACAATCCCTCTGGCAGGAAGCCCTTCCAATGATAAATTATATCTGCAGGCACGTCGTTCCCTGGCTGCAGTGTTATAAAATGCCTCTTTGGCATTGTTTTCTATTTTGAATGCCGGCCATTTGTTCCTCTAAAAGAGGACGCGGTGGCCTTCGGGCGTGCCAGGCGTTTTTTGGGTAATGGGCGACAGGTCTTTGCGTGAGCCAGCCCTCTCTACCACGTCTGCCTGCTCGTCTCAATATCACACTGTGGATTATGGACGTCTGTCAGTGCCAGCAGGGCTAAACCTGCATGTTTGTCACATTACTGCATGGGGCCGCAGATTAGCACACTCGCATGCCGTATGAAAACTTGCATCCTTCCAACCACTTAAAAATGGTCAAACACATGGCCAGCTTGCATTTAAGAGATTTTTTTAAACTATATTTAGCTCTGTATTTGTAACATGCACCCTTTCTCTTGTGCTCCACAGTTAAGCATACAAAGATTTTGAATTGTACCATAATCTTGGCTGATTGAAAAGCGTAACAAACACACACCATTTAACCTTTCCTTTAAGGGGCAAAAAAGTGGCCCAGATCCCATAAATAACAGGCAATAATCATGTTTAAACATGTTGGACAATAATCATTTTATAAATTTAATTGTGGGTCAAATTTGACAAATCTACTTATTTCAAGGGTTCTATATGAATTACAACAAGGCTGCATTTTTTTTTAATTAAAAATAAATACAGTAAAAACTATGAAATATTGTGGGAAAAGTATTACCAATTTAAAACAACCATTTTCTGTTTGATATATTTTTTTAATGTTTTTTAGCATCATTACTCCAGTCTTGAGTGTCACATGTTCCTTCAGAAATCCTTCTTGCTGATTTGCTCCTCAAGACACATGTCTTATTATTGATGTTGAAAACAGTTGTTATGTTTAATATTTTTGTGTAAACCATGATACTTATTTTTTTCTGGACTGTGGTGAATAGAAAGTTCAAAAGAACAAAATTGATTTAAAATAGAAATATTATAAATGTCTTTGTCACTTTTAATCAATTTAATCCATCCTTGCAATGTATAAAAGTCTTAACTTCCTTAAAAATTTTTTTAAAAAACGCGTACTGACCCCAAACTAACTAGTGTTGTCATCTCATTTATTTTCAAGCAATTTTATGACTTTTCTCTTTTGTCTCTTAACAGGAACGGGCCATTAACCTTTCAAAGACGCCAGAGAGGCAGGGACCAAGAGAATGCACAACATTCCTTTTTTAAACTTTTATTAATACCAAAAAAAAAAAAACACACACATACACAAGCATGTTATACTGCCAGGAAGATCTGTGTGTGTAGACGGTATAAAAGAGAGAAAATAAAAAAATATATATATATAAATATATATTTTATCACTGTATTCACAGGCCACCATCTTGCACCATCATAACATAACCGCAGTTGAGTGTACCTTCTGTTAAACTGAAATCTAGGCTGTGAAAACGAGCGATTCCAACTTTCATTTGTTAAGATTAAATAACAGCTCAAAACATTACAAGATTCCTTGGATAGGAGGACGAGGAGTAGCATTCCGAATTGTCTTTCGTCAAATCACAAAGCGTATTAAGCATGTTAGTTACCCTTCTCACCTGTTAATTTATAACTAAAGCAAAGCTTCACCCTGCATTTCATACATGTTCGCCAGTTCCAGACCGAATATGAGCACCTGTAGAGTAGCTGTATTTTGTAGGCCTACTTTTTGTCATAACGACACTTTTTAAAAAAAAATAAAAAAATAAAAAATTGTCTTAATAATATATGTTAGCATATAGTGTAAGTTTTTGTAATTAACTATATATTTTACTGCTTGATACAAAATCGTCTTTGCTTTTGCTTTCAATAGTATTTTATATCAAAGCAAAGTTTTAATTCAGCAGAAGTCCATTATAGTCCTACCGTTATCATTATTACATTATCTTTGGCTTTTTGTACTCTTGGAAACACTGGTCTGAAGTTGTTTTGACCATCTTTTTGTAAGTGTTAATCACTATGTGTCATGTGGAATAATCAGTATTGGTTGAAAAAAGAGAACTCGAAAGAAAGGGAACATGCACTTTTTGGCTTAAATCACATATTTGATCAGTACATTTCACAATTTCTGCATATAATGCAAGATCTTGGTTAATCCAAAAACACATCCTGATTTGAGCTAAGAAAAAGAGGACAAGCATAGTCAAAGTCAATTCATGTTTATAAGGGTTTCATTTGTTGTCTTCTTTCTGTGCTGCAATTGATTCATACTACTGTAAATTGCAGCATGGATGTTGTCTGCTTTCAATACAGCTCTAGTTGGCAGAACATTAGTAACTTCATTTAAACGTCATCATTTCTGACATCTTTTGTCAAGAATATCCAGTTCTGAGCGCTGTAGCTTAACGCTAATGTCTCTAAATGTTCAAAGTTCCTGTATTCTGCTTGTATTTTTTGACAATCAAGTTTTTTACTATTTGTTTCATCTTTGTAAGCACCTATGTATTGTTTCAGAGTAACACTATGCAAGTCGCACCACCTTTAAATGCAATTACCTTGTTACAAATTTGACCATTTGTAGCCAATAATTCCATACAGAGCAACATTGTATCATTGTCTCAGTGACCACAATAAAGAGACCAATGAAAAACACCTGTGATAGTGTGCGTCTCAATACTTCACCAGACTGCTATGCTAAAGCCATATATCTCTGTCATGCTCCACTACCTCTAACAATAGGCTAAGTTCCAGCAGCCAATCAGAGCAAAGCAGTGTGGTCACATGATCTGGCAGGTCTGTATTAGGTGAGCTTTGGGTTAGTTTGAAACTGTCTGCTGCCCGGACCATCGAGATAAGACTCCATCTCTCTCTTCTTGGTGAGATCTCAGGTAAGAGGCTTCAGATTTTGTTACTGGATCCAAATTACATTAGTTCATCTGTAACTAAAATCTACTCAAACGAGTGCATGCCTACCAGATTAAATTGATTCTGCAAAGTTGCTCATAATGTGTGAACTCAGGCCTGAGGATCACCCTCTTCATTCCTGAATCATCAATGCAATGCTTGTCTTGTTCGCCAGAGGGACTGCTGGTTTGCGTGCTTTGGGGTTTTCTCTTAATGCTGCTTAATACAGACTATCAATGGCAACATTCCTGCCACCATCAGCCTGTGATATTCCAGCCTTTCAGGAGGAGTACGACTGGCCCTCGCTTATTAACGTAAAATGCACATAATTCCAAAGTGTGTCAGTTAATCTGCTGCAAAGACTTGCTGGATTTGGTCAGAGAAGCTGCGCTCAATCCTCTGGCTGCTTCTGTCACACTCTCATTATCACAAGGACTCAATGTAAGATAAACCTTTATCCAAGATGATCTCTGTGAAGAGCCATTAGTTTGAGGACCCTCAGACAAGATAGTCTGAAGATATTGAGTGAAAATAAGAAATTACTACAATTGGATAACTTGCAGACCTTTGAACTTTCAGGAGCTACAGTAATATTTGGTTACTTCAATATGCACAGATATGATTGCAATAAAAGCAAAAATCAAACCAAGTGGTGTTAAATGTTGCCAAAGCGTAACTAAATGAACTTTAAGCTTTTTTTCTTTTTTGCAATAGTTTTCAATCACTTAATTATTTTTTGTGGGTGTATGAAGTCGGTTCTCCTCAAGTTCCCACAAGTGTTATTTATGACATTAACTATCAACATGTTCCAATTTATATCTCACTTTTGAACATATCTGTTTTTTTCTAAAGACGAAATACTCCAAGGCACTCGTGTGGTGAAATTAAAAAGCCTTTAACAAGCCTAAATCATTTAAAAGTTTAAGTGTATCTATTTATTTTATGTTATGTTTTGCTTGAAAAGTGTGCTTGTGTTATATTACATTTAAAACAATCAACAGTATACTCTTAACAACAATGATTCCAAAAGTGGGTTTTCACAGCAATGAAGAACCATTGTTCAGTGAGCATTTAAAAAAAAAACATTTTAATAATCTAAAGAAACTTTTGTTGAATGGAAAGGTTCCATGGATCGTAAAGGTTCTTCATGGAACCATTGATGCTAATAAAGAACCTTTATTTTTAAGAGTGTATTTTGATATTTCATATAGCCCTTTGGGCCAGTGCACATACTGTAATCATAATGAGTTGCATTAAAAACCAAATTGGTCTTTAATGGCAGTGGGTGCTGTGGAATAATGTCCTGCACAAACAATGTGTTTTAAAAATAGATGACAAGGACACATGCACTCTTGATTTACACAGAGAATGAGCGGCAGCCCTTGATGAGACCAGCCAATGCATTGTCTGGAAAAGTGTGGAGCACCTGTTCCAAACCGCATAGTTTATTACTGGCTAAAATAGCCACCCTCACTCATTCATCACATGTTTATTGTGCAGTGATTTATTTCCTGGTGGACACGCACGTCTTCAGGACAGCACTGCAGCTTTTTCAACGCTTGTTAAGCACGGTAGTTAATATAAAATCTATATGGTCCAACAATGTTGAACATAATGTTTGTCTCTGGGATCAGGGCCACTTGTAGAAGAATTTTAAAGATGATTTGTAGACCATGTCAAGACTGTTCTGCTGTTAGTAAAAAAAGTGGAAATTAATTGAACTCATTTGACATGCATAACAAACTTATTTACTTCATCAGGAATCACTTAGTCATGGCTGACTCAGAGGAAGTGGTGGAGGAGGAAGTGCAGTACGTATAACGCCATTATGTTTTAACTCTTTTATTTCATTTACATATTATTCCGAACACTGAATACCTCAAAGTATAGACTATACTAAAATAGCAATTGAAACAGCAGGGTACAAGTAGTGGCTAAAAGTGTTGTCTGGCCTAGGAAAATGTAAAAAAAAATTAAACCTAGTAAAATAAAACCTGTAGCTATTTTGCCCTTTTGCCAAATAATTTAACCAAGTGTATATATAGCACATACTGAATACAGCATAAATAGTGAATACCATTACTAACACAACGTACATTTTTCATATCTACCACAATTTCATGTGTCATCTTTTTAATTCATTACCCAACTTAAGGTCAACTGTTTTTCCTTTTTCTTTTTTCACCCTGTGCGTATGTTATAGGGAAGGTAAGCCAGTTTGAGATTCATGCACTCACTAATTATGTCTTCATGGAAATGGAGGCTGGTCCAGAGGACGTTTTGCGTGCTGTCAGCTTGTGTGCATGTGCTATTTTAGAAACTTTAGATACCCAGGAATCGCTTTTGTCCTCGGCTACATGCCCAGTAGAATTAGTTACTCAAGGCTGCAACTAATATCAGTAGGCCAATGTGCAGGGTGACATTGTTGCATCAAGTCAAGTATGTGAATTTCCAGCCCATGTACATTTCCTATTGTCTCCGTCCCACATTCGTCTGTTGTGTGCTGTCCATAACGGTCCGTGAATGTAAAATGTAATGCTTGTTGTCTGCAAGTATTATGGCTCATTGGAAATTGTACTAAAAAATTTAAAGTAGCAACTTTTTTTTTAGTGTTGTAGAAGCATGTTTTCCCGATGAGCCTGAGTTGATTTATGCCGTCGTTAAAATGATCATGTAAAAATCATGTTAAATTCATTTAACGCATCATTTGGTCCATGCTCACATGCAAATTGCATTAGATAGGCTACTGCATTGGTGGTCTACGTAATATTTCACATTGTCATTTACAAGCTGTTGGGTGGATCTCAATGTTCTGACAAAGGTTATAGATGATCTGTTTGATAACTTGATTTCAGAGTCTTGATTATGCAAAGACTGATCAAATATTATGCTTCTTAATGTATTTGCTACTAATCGTCATTATGTTCACACTGTAGTGGAGGAAACCGAAGAGGAAGGTAAAACCGAAGTTCACTGTGTGTTGTGTTGTGTTGCTTTTCCTGCATGAGAATACATTATAAAATTAACTTCAAAATATTTTAGATTTAGATAATATTAATACAATATATATGGCTTAAAACGAAGTCAGTTTAATGCTGCAGACTAGTCTTTCACATGCACACATGCATGCAGATACTTCAGTTTATTCTCAGTTTTCATTCATTTACTCATCCTCATTTGTGCAATTATCGCTTCCTTCCTTCTTGCATTCATTTGTTCTATCATTCCCCTCTTGAAGTGGAAGGTAAAATTTAAAAACTTACTTAGCAATGATTGCATTCATTAATTTGTGCACCCGTTATTTAATTGTTCATTCACCTTTTTATTGTTTTAGTGATATATTGCACTTCAGCTGCAAATTCACCTTTTCATATAATTGAAAACAAAAGCTAGTATATCTTCATACAAATAAACTTGCATGATATTGAAAACACATTGCATTACACTTATTACTGTAGCCTTTTCATAATAATCGTTTCTCTTCAATAGTGGCGCCTCCATCAGAGGAAGGTAATGCATCGATCTGACTTTTATTTTGTGGTGATTTTCTGTACATTTGCCATCGCCAATGCAAGGTAAAATTTACTATTTCATGTTGTATTTTTATATTAGAACCAGCCCCTGAGGTGGAAGGTAATCATTCCCTCATTTGATTGTTAATCCAATTATTTAAATGTTTTATGATTTTTAAATAATATCATAGTCAGCTATCTTTAACCCACTGGATCAACATGTATATCTATGTGCGTAATACAAAATTCACTAATTTTAGCACTCACCATTTGAACCAAGACCCGCATTCAGGCGACTCAAGTTCAATTCATTTGCTAAGAGAATCTTGAGATTTTATTTTTCCAAATTCCATTTTATCAAAAAATGTATGTTTTGTCAGTCAGAATATCTGTTCCTGAATGGCAAATCTTAGTAGTTATGTTATGGTATTTTTATAATTTCTCAAACTACTAGTATTTCTTTCTTTGTTGCTGTTCTTATATTAGAGCCTCCGGATGTAGAAGGTAATTATTTCAGTTGTTAAGAATATTGAGGTTATTCATACTTAATACTGTACAAGTGTCTGTAAATGTTCATTCTTTAACCACTTCTAACTTATCTCATATCTGAACAGAGGAGCCAGAACCTGAACCAGAAGGTAAAGCTCTTCAGCTTTACATTCATACATACAATATTATGAACCAAACATTCAGCAAGAATTTGCAAGACATTGAGTTTCTCATTTTTTGGCACTTTGCAGCTGATTTTGTAATAGCATGGTCTCAAGGATTGACGGGTTGTTTAGTGTGTTCAACCTTAATGATGTGAGCAACACTGGGTTCAGTGACATGTAAATCTTACTGGCCAAAATCATGTCTTCATGATGGACAGCTCATTTTCTTGTTAACTGATTCATAATGTGATGATCGATGGTGATCTGAATCAAATGTTTACCATGATTACAACTGCATGATGTTTCATTGTGAAGGCCGGAGGACTAAAACTGTTTATTTGTAAGGTTCGTATGTCATGATGCAATATATCAGCTAATTGAAATCGCATGTGTGATGATTGTGACTGTCAGAACATTGGGTCGTCACGTTCAGCCGGGCATTCGTTACAAAATCGAAACATTTCTTTTGTCCTGGATCATTTTGTATTTTTTTTCTAACAATTTAAAAATGTGTCAATGCAATTAGTCTTAATGTGAAATTTTGTCTGTTCATTTGTCATTCTTCACCTAACAGAAGCCCCTGTAGAGGAGGAGGCCGCAGGTAACTGCTCCTAAAATCACACATTCGCTTTGGTTGATTCCCTCCAAAGTCGACATGTGAAATACTTTGCATGACATATTATTAGTCGGTGATGTTTTTTTATATATTTTATCCCCAGATGAGACAAAACCAAAGCCGAAGTATGTCCTAAGTTGACATCTTTCTTACTGTGTTTATCTGCATAAATTCATACGTGAAGAATGCAAAGCGTCAGTCCTCATGGGTAACACTTATTTTACAGATTCATGCCAAACATCACTGCTCCAAAGATTCCTGAAGGAGATAAGGTGGACTTTGATGTGAGTAACATGAAGTTTAAATTACATCACTTCCTGTATTCACTTAAAAGTGTTGGAATGGAATATTACAGTGTCTTGCTTACTACATTAAACTTTGTAAACCTGCACATTAGGAATGATATATATTTTCAATAGTTCGCCGTTATCATATTAGAACCATGTGACTTTATTATGTGAATGTATAATTATGCAATTATAATTCAGAAAATACATTCAGAAAACGTTTTCATAACTCATAGAACATATTTTGCTTGCATGGGTGAACGCTCATCCGCAGTTTGCAAAATAGGCATACTTTACGTATGTTATTGTGAATATTGAATTAATGTCATTACCTGTGTGTGTAATAGGACATCCACAGGAAGCGTCAGGAGAAGGATTTATCTGAGCTTCAGTCTCTGATTGAGGCTCATTTTATCCAGAGGAAGAAAGATGAAGAGGAGCTGATCGCTCTGGTCAACAGAATCGTAGGTTCTGCATAATCTGGAAGAACAGTCTACTCCAGAAGGGTTTCAGAATTGTATTACGCTGCTTTAAATGATAAAAAACATTCAGTCTTTACTTGTGATAGCCAGTGTTGTGTCTGTCTGCTGCTGTGTGCAGGAGAAGCGTCGCACAGAGAGAGCAGAGCAGCAGAGAGTCCGTTCAGACAAGGAGAAAGAGAGACAAGCCCGCCTGGCCGTGAGTGACACTCCCTTCAGCCAATAGGAAGCAGCCGTTTATGAGGCTAAGTGCTAGAATAGAAATAGAGGAAAAAAGTCAACAAAAAAAACTCTTTCCATCGGATCTCTCAACAGGAAGAAAAGGAGAGAAGAGAGCTAGAGGAACAGAGGAAGAAACAAGATGAAGATGCCAAGAAGAAGAAAGCTCTTACGAACATGACACACCAGTACGGAGGAATCCAGCAGAAGGTTTGAATAAAGAGATATCTAGGAAACTAGGAATTTTGATATTGGGTTTTGATCCAAAATCTTCGTGGAAAAGGGGAACCTAGGTATATTAAACCTAAGATAATATGCATGTGAAAACAAGACCCCACTGTAAGATTCTGCTTCTCTTTCTCTCTGAATCAAACACCGACATTTATGTCTCGCAGGGCGAGGGTCGCAAAGGGGCGAAGAAACAGACGGAGAGAGAGAAGAAGAAGAAGATCCTGGCGGATAGGAGGAAGCCAATCAACATCGATCATCTGTCTGAAGATAAACTGAAGTAAGTCACCGCTGTATATGATCTCATCACAGCTTGCATCAGCCGGTGTTGCGTAAACGGCCACTGACGAAGCTTCTGATTGGTTGTTGCAGAGAGAAGGCCAGTGAGCTCTGGCAGTGGATGATGCAGCTGGAGGCCGAGAAGTTCGACCTCGGCGAGAAACTGAAGAGGCAGAAATATGACGTAAGTGTTGACGCAATCAACTTCACACAACAACATAGAAAGCATAGCATAAATGTTTAGAAAATGACACTCTCAATATGGGATTTGTACATTTCATTTTTGTTGCATGAAATTATAATCATAATTTAATTTTGCCATATTGCCTTAATTTCAAGAAAACTGTTTCTTTATTTATGTTGGTATCAGCTGTTATGTTAAGTTTGACTCGACGTAAATCAGTCAACCTGAAAACTTTTTTTGTTACTTTTAATACACATTATTATTGTTATTAACAATTGGACATCCCTTTAAAAATTGCATCAAGCCCTGCCATACACTGTAAAAGAAGATTTTTTGAAGTTTTAAATAAACATTACTGTAGTAAGTTTCACAAGAAAATACTACTCTTAAGTAAAATGTAATGTTATAATCATATATTCCACATTACGGAAGAAAAATAGTTATTTTATGTTGACTTTAAGGCCTGGTAAACCTGGTATTAAGAAGCGTTTTTGTTGCAAGCGGACGACACTAAATACAGGTGTAAACAGAGCCTAAAATGTTTTGAGCTTGTCCACTTTCAACCACTTCCAGAGGTAGTGGAAAACGCATTAGACCGGATTGCCTTTGTAGTGTAAACGCACATGTGGTCGAATGTGTTCAAACAGCCACAAAAGACTCTCCGCCTACTGACCTCATGCAGAAACATTATAGAAAGCGCTCTAGCCAGACGGGATTTAATCTGCGGTAAAAGTTTGGTTTGAAGATGAAAACTTACCAAGCACAATGTTTTCTCTGCGTTCCTGATTTCTAACACACACGCACTCTTGTGGCTGTCAGAGTAGAAACGAAAGCTGATGCTCTCCGTATGTTTTTCTGTCGCGTCTTTTCGCGCTCGTGTAAATTGCATGAGAATATTTCGTCCGTTAGATCGAAAAATCGGAAAAATCCCCTACATTTACCAGCCTATAGACCCTCCCCTTGAAGAAACCAAGACAAAAGTGGTTAAAAATGGACAAAATAGACTAAACAACAGGAGTGTACGGGAATGTGTCTCTCTTCTACTGGTGATCCGATCGCCCAAAACTAATCTTAATACCAGATGAAAACAGGGCCTAAAAGTCTGGCGTCTATGGCCTACCTGTCTTAAACTGTGACTTGCTTCCAGATGAATGTTCTCCAGACCCGAATCAATGAACAACAGAAGTTGTAAGTAACTGGCTGTGAGGGCGGCCACCTCACTGTTGTGTAGCCTGCTGTCAGTAACTGTTGTGGGTCAGATTTGTGTCGGGTCTGGGCTCTCGGTCGGTCGGTGAAGGCAGGTGACGTGCTTGTGGCTGCGAATCCACAGGCTTCCCCCATCAGCTGGTCCTGTTGATATTGTCTTTTGTGCTTAGCAAGGCTTCCGTATGTGTTCCTTACAGATCATTCAGCTACTGGCTAGAGTCAAAGATCACCAGAGGTAAGTACCCTGAGCCACACTGGTCACTTTCCCCTGGTTTCAATGAGGTCTGGCTCAAAGGAAGGAAGCAGAGGAATTGATGCTTTTAAAGGGATAGTTTACCCAAAAAATCAAATTCTCACATCATTTACTCACCCTCCCGCCATGACTTCCTTTCTTCAGGTAACAAAAACGATTTTTTTCAGGAAAATAAGCCACCTCTGTGAGTCCATATAATGCCATTGAATGGGTGCCACTTGTTTGATGCGTGGAAAAACCACACACATTGATAATCATAGTAATCCATACGACCACAGTTTTTTGAAGCCAAACTATAAGTGTGTAAGAAAAATACTCATATTTTTAACTATAAATCACATCAGTCTGCTGTGATATGAGCGTTCACAAAAGGGATGTTGTGACAGGTCGACGTAAGTGCGTTGTGAAGAAGTGATGGTCCTCTGTGCTTCAGTGTTACTTTCTGCACAAACTTCGCAAGCCACTTCCATATATATCAATCTGAACTTGTGAATGCGCCTTGGACAGTTGGGCGGAAGCAATGGTTTTCAGTTTAAAATATGAGTATTTTTCTACATTTAGCTTCAGAATACATTAATTCTTTTACCAAAAATCTTTGTGTGTGTTTATCTGAAGAAAGTCATGTATATCAACTTACAGTCAAGTAAATGATGAGAGAACTTTTAAATTTTTGGGTTAACTATCTCTTTAAGCTGACCAAGACAAAGCAGTTTCGGGGTTTGGTCTGCTCAAAAGATCCCGGTCCTTTTCCGATCCCAGGCCCAATGAAACCGTACGATCTTGACAGGTGCGAGCTCGGAGCATGTGGTTCAGCTCAATCCCAACGTCAAACGGGGAAATGTTTAGGATCTCTACACTCAATCCTAATACGACCAGTTTAAGTGGCTCCTTCCATTCCTATTTCACTGTCCTCGCCAACACATACAATACATGAATTTGTCCATAAATACACTCATATATGCAGATAAATATGAATTATAGTAAATTTTGACCTCACGGTAGACATTAAATATTGACTGGACATAAATGAGAGAGACGTCAATGAAACGGTAAGTTTAAAATGAATATTTTTGCCTCTGGAGACTGAATCTGTAGGCTGAACGAAAGGGTAAGAAACACATTAGGATAAAACAAGACTTCATCATGGACTGCATGCGACTGAGTGGCACTTTTTCCTTGCATGTGTATGAAATGTGTCTCTTCTAATTCTGCAAACTGCTATTCTCTTAACTGTCTTTTTATTTTTTTTAACTGTCACCTGTAAGGGGCCTTTCACACTGATCGCCTTTTTTTCTGTTCCACTGTGCTTCTTTTCCATGGTTTTTTTTTCAATGTAAACACATGCTAGTTGGACGTCTTTAACCGCTGCGCTTCAGTGTCGCGTCTTTTGCAGCGTCTTGTGCATTATTCCTAAAAACACGGCGCTTATGTTTAAAAAACTAGTTTAAAAAAAAAAAAAACGTCAAAACCTTTTAACAGCTAAAATGCTTTGCGTGTGAACCGGTCCTGAAGCAGTCACATTTCCATTCAAAGTATCGTCTCAGGTTTCATCAACTGTTTGTGGTCAAAATCAAGCTCAGTTTAGCCATTGCAATGTCACTGAATAATTATTTCAGCTTATTTTTAACCATTTAACAGTGGAATTTCTGCTGAAAAACTACATTACCCATGATGCTGTACCAAAGATTACACCAATCAGAGTCGAAATACGCAACATGCCCCAAAAGATCCCCCCACTCCCAGGAAGCAGTCAAATTGAATATATATATATAGCATAATTTCCAATTAACTTAAATGTATATTATTTTTATATATATATTCAACATTTTTAAATTAGTAGTTTTCTCCATCGTTTTTAATTCAATTATGCTGTTCGCAATACTTCATGAGATTGTGCTTTGTTCCCTTACAAAAGTCCAATTCAACTTGTTGCCAACATTAAGGTTTAGCTCATCAATATTAATTTAGCCCTTCCATATAGAAATAGCTTTTCACAATAAAACAAATTCCTAATTAAACTTACTTTTTTTCCTTGCTAAATATCTTTTTTCTTCTCTGAAATGAGTATTAATATTATAGAAGTAGTTTGTGAATATTCCATGTTGACTTTTTGGACTGGGGTTTTTATGTTTTCACAACACAGTTAAGCCTTAGCTCATGAATATTAATTAGGGTATGCTCAGATAACTAGTCTATGATCTGATGTCAGGTCTGTAATAGAGAAATTTGCTCAGTTCCAGGTCAAAACTGGCATTATGATTAGAAATAAACTGCACAAAATCGTTTAAATAATTTCCATAGCACACAGAGTAGCTTAACGTTATGTTCTCGTAGTGCAGTGATTTAGTAGATCAGTGGATTGATGAAAGGATCAGTAATTATCTCATATGGTTTTTGATATGCAGCCAAATAAAATGGCTTGATAATTATGTTTCTCTTTGCAGTGCCAAAGGTCGTGGCAAGGGCAAGGTTGGCGGCAGGCTGAGGTAAACGTGCAGCGAATCGAAACACCCCAGAGATCCAGAAGACTTTGCCACCTTCTTCACATATGCAGTTGTAGTCATAATAAAGCCATTATTCTGTTTGACTGCACTTTTAGAGACAGTGAAGTGACATTTTTCTGATGTCGTGTTGTATTTCTGCTTGTTTTTGTTTTTTGTCTTGGACACACAAGTATTCTGCATTTATCATTAAATTTAATGTCACTTTATCCCTGCAACATTAAAAGAGTCAATTGTCTACAAAATGTTTCATAAGTTGTACATTTCCCATTTGTAAAGGAAATGTTTATTGGAAAACCTGGAAAATTATTAAACCCCATAAAATAAATTGATGTGAATCACAAGCAGTCCAAAGAGAAAAGTTGCAGAGCCAATATGTTCTTAGTAATAAACCAATTTAAACTAAATAGTAACCTTACTATTAAACCAATATAAGTAATAAGACTACAATGAGGATTATTTTTGTAAGGTGACCTGATAATAGAAAACACAATAAATAATAGAGGTAGGCTATGTCAAAGGTCCAAGCTAGCATTGACCAAGCTAGCAGCTGTATATTCAGCTATTTGAATATAATCAGAGAATGTCTAATATGTGGAGAAGTTTCACTGGCAGTAAACTTCCGGGTTCTGAACTGGTTGCAGTTCCACTCTGGTTCCATATGAGGGCGCTCACAGGACGAGTGCAGAATGAATGGGGGTCTATGGAGATACCCCTAAAAATCAACTTTTCTCAGGATATAATTTTTTGTCTAGTAATTTGAATGTTTTCGAAAGGAGATGCAAAGAAATAACAGATTGCTGGGTGTTAGATTTTTAAGTCACTTATTTGCTTTAAAAAGTATTTTAAAATGTCAATGACGTCATACACATCGTACGACCAGAGAACAGCTTTACGGCAATCCTTCAGTCACTTTGGTGCTTTCGCGATCTGCACTTTATTTTCTCTCGAGGCATCGACAACACAGCTGACACAGGTAAATACACGTGCTAGAAGAGTTAAGTCCGCCTTAACATTCTGGTCCCGCTTCGGATGCCACGATGCCATCAGGCAGTATGTCTGGTCGTAATCAGTCCTTCACTGACCAATCAGCGTCCATTAGCAGAATGCTAGCGTGTTATGGGCAACAACAAATCAACCTGTAAGAAATCAAAAGCACATAAGTACTCGTTCATTCAACTTTCGACCTATAACCCATGTTGAACTTGCAAAACCTACATTCAAATCTGAGATTTCTCAACGGCAATCGGGTGAAAGAGACAAATTTAGCCGTCTAGCCCCATAGACTCCCATTCATTTTGAACTCGGACGATCGCCCCCCCAGTGGAACTCTGGTGGAACTACAACCAAAATTCGGTACAATAGGGCTTAAAGCTCCAGTAAGTAACTTCTGTAAACAAATATTTGTTAAAACTGTCATTATGTCCTGACAGTAGAATATGAGACAGATAATCTGTGAAAAAATCAAGCTCCTCTGGCTCCTCCCTGTGGTTCTACTGCCATTTGCAGAAATACAGCGCTCCCGGTCAGAAACAACCAATCAGAGCCAGGAGGAATGTCTTAGCAGTGTCAATCACGCTTGTGTACGCGCTGATCACCCCTCTCTTGCACAGCGCGAGCGCGTACCGTCGTTCGTGACTCTCCTGTTCGAACTCGTTCATCCAAATGAACGAATCTTTTTTCGAGTCATTTCATTTATTCAACGAACGAAATGACTTGAAAAAAGATTTGTTCATTTTGATGAACGAGTCCGAACAGGATCACGAACGTGCATCACAGAACAGAGGAAGGCGAGCATTTGTGCTTATAAAACTTAAAGTTTTTTATTTATTTTTTAAATGACTGATCGTTTCGCTAGATAAGACCCTTATTCATTGTCTGGTATCGTTTAAAACCCTTTGAAGCTGCACTGAAACTGTCATTTGGTCCTTGAAATATTTGTGTCCTATTGAAGTCCATTATATGGAGAAAAAGCCTGGAATGTTTTCATCAAAAACCTTAATTTCTTTTCCACTGAAGAACGAAACACATGGACATCTTGGATGACATGGGGGTGAGTCAATTATCAGCAAAAGTTTTTTTTAAAGTGAACTAATCCTTTAACGTTATCTTAGTAGCTATTTATAACTTATAGAAAGAGTGCAACGTTATAAAGTTACATGTATTGCAAAATACATAATGATTTGAGGACCAAGTTTGTAGTCAAAGTATGGGCAGGCCATAGTCAATGTAAAGCATATTGTTGATGTTTCGTCCCTATTAGTGAATGTTCCATAACTGTTTATAATCCGCCGTCATCGGTGGTCCTGCTTACTAGCCTGCGCGTTCACGGCAGGCTCCGCTGTGGGGGAGGAGCTGTGGGGGAGGAGCTGTGGAGGGAGGGCTGTAGCGCAGCAGAGAGCAAGGGGGTTGGACCTGTAAGTTGTGCTTGTTCATATTTTCAGGCTAAGTCAACATTTTGTCAAAACTCCCTACTGCAGATTTAATAGGGAGTGGCCAGGCTTTCTGTAGACGGGCTTTGATATAATCAAGTTTTGGAGCTTCAAGGTAACCTAATGCAATGTTTGCCTGTGGATCGAGTTTTAGTTGTAAAAAAATAAGTTGCGTGTTGTTCACGCAGATGAGGGCGTTCAGAGTAGAGTGCGGATCGGGCCGAATTTTTTTGTCTGAGCCCGGCCCGCGTCCGACAGAGCAGTAACCGAACCCGACCCGAGCCCGACAGGCATAAAGATATTTATGTCCGAGCCCGACCCGAGACCGACGGTTAAAATCCCATTTTTTTCTCATACTAATGACACATGTGCGTTTGTTTGTGTGGAAAGCCTGCTTTTATTAAGCAACTGTAGGAAGACATTCGGAAATGTCAGCAGGATGAGTGCATCAGCGCGCACGGAGAAACAAGCGCACTTAACGCAGGCGTGCATTCACGTGTTTCGTTGTCACGGCTACATAAACAAATTTCCGCACACAGAAAGACAGATGTTATGTAATATTTTACATGTATTTTAATCACAAAAACGAACGTTTGCATCACGTGAAAGCATCAGGCACATTGGCTACCAACATAATAAGCTGTTTTAAATTTAAAATGTTCAATGCCATATCGCGCTGATGTGACCGAGCCCGACCCGAACCCGAACATAATTTCTAAATATCTGTCCGAACCCGGCCCGGCCCGTCGGGTACCGATTGGTCCCGTCGGGCTCGGTTCGGGTATCCATCCTCTAGTTCAGAGTGCTTCAGGAGCTTTTAATGAGATTGCAGCTAAACTCAGGAAAGTGGCTCACCAGGAGCAGGATTAGACGCCCCTCCTCCAACTGCTGTTTTCATATATTAATGCAGATACACTTATTGTCCACAAGGATGAGAGACGTTGATCTCGGAGGACTCTTCACCTTTAGGTGAAGGAGTGTTTCTATGGATGTTTCTCATTCATTGAATATAAAAAAACTGAATATTTAGCATAGTCTAATTGCTAGTTCTTTCAGTATCATAAATTACATACTATAGTTGTGTGTTCATGCTTTCATACTGCTGTGGTTCATGCGGATTCACTTATTGTCCACAAATGTGTGTGCCTGTGTGCCTTGTCAGTAAAAAAAATGCCTTTAAACACCATTAAATGGTTAGGCGTTGTATCTTTTGTTTAACTGTGAACAAAAGTGATACACATCACTTAAAATAGATGAAATAAAAACTTGACACATAGTTGCAAACTAAAAGAATCAAAAATTTCATCACTTATTGTCTTTACGCTTGCGACTTTCAGCAGAACATTTGATCTGTCTTTCTTATCACATCAAAAGAGAGCTGATCTGACTCAGATCCTGACAAAATCATACATAAGTTTCCAAATATATGAAAATTACATTTCAGTCCTCTCACCCAGACCGAACGTTCACTTATCCAGAACACCAGTTTGGCTCTACAGTGCTGATAGCAGAATGACAGAAACTGAAGCGCAGTTCTCATCCGCTCCACTAGGCGGCGTGAGCGGGTTCACTGTCACAGCGACTCCTTTGTATCCTTGACAACTACAACACGTCTAGATGACAGATATTAATATCAAAACAACTGGACATATTTCAGAAAATAAACCGACATACAGTCCAATAAAATGCAGGATGTAATGATGATGTTTCTGCTGCTTCATGCTTTTGTAAAGCTGCAGTGATTTTACTTTTAATATAAAGCATCATATATACAGTCCAGAACAGAACAGTGCTAAAACCGTGTGCCTTTTAGGATTACTTTTGTTAATTGTGAAGGAGAGTCTCATCTTAATTAATTAAAAGATTGTTATCAAAACATGCATTAGTAAAGTAAATAAAATATATTTTTCATTAGTAACGTTAAAGTATATACCATATATTTGTACAATATTACTGTACAGCTTTAGGCTTTCAATTTATTACATTTCCGTCTGTTAACTAGTCTTTAGACTAACTTGCACATTCTATTTTTTTAGATTTAGAATAATGTAGATGGATGCTTAAACATAAAAAAAAGTTGTCTGTATTGTATTGGTCTTACAAAAAATCATTTGTTCTCTATAGTTGCAACCAGCACGCACTGTATATTATTTTTAATCATTTTAATCATATTTTTACATCTCCCTAACTGTATTTTTTGTAGTAAGTTGAGGCCCTGTGTGTCACACTTTGAATATGTGTTCCAGGACGGATTGTAATCTTAAAATAAATTGGTTATCATGGGACTGAAGACTTGCCCCAAGCCATTTGTACTTTAACATAACTGGCAGCTCCTTTCCCAAAGCAAAGTTCATGCATGGGATGAATGCTATATATAATAGGGTAGGGATCTCTACTACTACAAAGTGCATTTGCTTTCTTTGTTTGTTTTTGTTTTTTGGTACCCAAATAGTGTCACATAAGCTATAAAAAGAGCCTGTGGTTGTCAAAGCTGCCTGCCATCAGTTAAGCATCTTAGACCAAACACTTGCCATTTCAAATTGACTTTGCCTGTGTGTGCATCAGACAAGTAGAAAAAGCGGCCACTGACTGTGTACAAGGTTTCTCTGACAACAGTGCATAAGCTGGAAGCGTTAATAAGTTCATAGATCAGGAAATGGTTGGGAGTTCCACGCAGCCTCAGCAGAGTGGGACTTTATAGTAAAGGAGTATTGCAGCTGCCAGTCTCTGCTTTAACCGAGGAGTTTAAGTGTGCCAACGTCAGACTGGAAATGACTTTAGCAGAGTCACGCAACAAATGTGTAAGGGAGGCAGCCCCTGTGGTAAAAACTGGTAGAAAGTGGTCAGCAAAGAAATCTGTAGTAGAGGCAAAGGCTGACCTTCAAATTGGGGATATCGTGGGGCAGGTACAGCATGGAAGAGGCGGTTTTGGGCTCAGTTTAGCTCCTCCTAAATGGCACAAGGCAGGCCCAGCTCAAAGGAGAAAGCTGGTGGTCAACGAGGTGCGAAAGCAGGAGGAGAGGATGAGATCTATAAAGGCCATTTCCCAGGCCAAGCAGGGAGAGTGGATGAGATGGGAGAGTGTGGAACAACGCAAAATGGGCTGGCAAGATCTTTGGTCAATGGAAGAGAGTAGGATCAGTTTCCTTATTAGGTCAACATATGATGTTCTCCCATCACCGCAGAACCTAAACCTCTGGGTAGGAGAGGATCCCTCTTTTCCTTTGTGTTCATCACCTGCCACATTAAGGCACATTTTGACAGGATGTAAGGTGGCTCTTAGCCAGGGTCGGTTTACTTGGCGCCATGACCAAGTATTGTGATGTTTGGCTTTAGCATTGGAAGGCAAGCGTAGTATGATCAATAAGTTGCCGCCTGTTCTAGCAAAACATTACACGCAGAAGACAATATTCCTCCGCCCAGGCGAGCAACCACCAAGAAAAGGTGCTAACAGGACAGGACAACTGGAAGCTGCTAGGGACTGGAAGATGCTGGCTGATCTTGAACAACGGTGTATTTTTCCACCTGAGATTGCCACCACTAACCTACGACCAGATATTGTTTTGTGGTCTGGATCAGCACGCATTGTTCAACTGATAGAGTTAACAGTGCCATGGGAGGATGCGGTAGATGAGGCATGTGAGAGGAAGAAACTGCGGTATGCTCATCTGGCCACTGAAGCAGAACAGCGAGGATGGAGAGTCCAGGTTTATCCAGTGGAAGTGGGTTGTTGAGGTTTTGTGGCACACTCTACAACCCGGTTCCTCAGAGACGTCGGATTCAGTGGCCAAGAGTTGCGTCGCACAGTAAAGAACTTATCTAAAGCAGCAGAAAGGAGCAGCAACTGGCTGTGGTTGAGACGGAAAGATTCTAGCTGGCTGTGTACAGGCCGCCATGCTACGGTTTCTTAAAAACTTGAAGAGTCTGTTGGTTTATTTGTATAGGTTGTATAGTATTTACAGTCATTAAGTTCCTGTGTATATTGCGTGAATGATGGGTGGTTGGGCAGGTATTGAAACACTGAGGACGGAAGGTGCCCACTTGAAGACCCTAGAGATGTCCTTTACTCAGCTCAATCCAGACGGTTGTCATGGGGGGACCGCACTGTGGTTGCAGCCGTTGTGTGTGCTGACGCGTGTTAACACTAGACAGAAGGAGATTTACATCACCATTTGGAAAGAAGCGTAAATGGATGTAGGAGCATAGGTTACTGTATCTTGGCAAAGCCGAGTACAAATCAGCATGAAGTTTTAACATCTACTCTCGTGTAATGGAAATAATTTATATATATATATATATATATATATATATATACATATATATATATATATATATATATATATATATATATATATATATATATGTATATGTAAGCAATAAGGTAAGAGAGGCTGTGCTTTATCTTGAATAAGTCACGGCTGAAGGGCGTTGTTAGGCACAACGCGAACCGGAGTTATATGATAAACATTCCCTTTATATGATTATTTAAACAGATGCAATTAAACAGATGCATGACTTTAGTTCAAATAGTGAGCTCTCTGTGCCAATTACAAAAGCATGATGATAAACATGGACTTATGTACACTATGGTTTAAAAGTTTGTGGCCAGTGAGATTAAAAAAATTTTTTTTTTAAAAATTCAAAGAACTCTCTTTGAGAGTCCCGAAACTTTTGAATGGTAGTGTAAAAATCCTCCAAGCATCTCACTTACATATTTAATGTTATTTCTTATGTCTTCACCAGGTCCGGCTGTGAATCCATGGGGGACAGTTTTGGAGTCAAGTGTCCTCTCGGTCCAGTAGTATTAAAAAGACTTTCTTAGACCACTTTCTGAAACAAAGAAACTAATAATAAAAGAATGAATCGAATTGGATAATTTGTCTTTTTTATTCATTTTAAGTACACCTTTGGCTTGAAGTACATGCTAGTATTATTTTTATCTGCATAAAGAGATCAATTTAGTTACAGTGTGAGAGCAGTGTTTATACTGACATCAAAGAGCAAATTCTGTAGAAGAGAAGGTAGTTGCTAAATTGCTTTTAAGAATGTAGACCCAATCGGATCAAGGCCAGTCATGTCTTGATTGTCCACCAATTACTTTCTCTTTTGTGATCTATAAATAAAAGTAATGTACATCAGATGTTCTTTTAAACAAACAAAAACAGATCATTTTATAGAAATGATTAGATGACTAATTTTCATGACTGATCTCTGACTTTGTGGTTTGTTGATAAATTTAACATTTTCCTCCACTTTTTTACAATGAAATTATTTTACACAAGTAAACACAAAATAATGCTAGAAATGATTAGGTGAATCATACTTATTAAACTGGAAAAATTGACAGTTTGGGAAGAAACAAAAATTGCCTACCTTTCTTAATAAAGATTCACACATGACCCAAAAACAAGCCGTTCCTCATCAGAACTTCTGTGGTGCAGAGGATAATCGTATGCCTTGTAACGTGAGAGTCTTGGTTCAAATCCCATCAGCTGACTTTTTCCTTCAAATACAACAAAACTCTGAAATAAAAACACATCCATAACAATTTTCAACTCAACAGACTCAGTGGCTCAGTTGATAAAGTGTTGGGCTTTAATCAATGAGATCTGAGTTCAAGTCCCACTCTTGCTTGCGTTAAATTGTTGTCATTATATCAAACAAAGTGGCCAAAACACCAGTTCTCAGTGTGAAAGCCACAGTGGTGTGAGTGGCTCAACACATGATCTCGGCTGATAGGTTGCACTGGAGATGAGGGTTCAATCCCCACCTCTGCATGATTTATTGTAAGTTCACAGGGCTCGTCCAGGATAATAGTGAAATAGAAGTTCCAGCACACGTCTCAGCAAGAGATCTGTGGCTCACAGGTAAGAGCGCTGCCTCGCGGGTTCAGAGGTTGCTGGTTCAATCCTGGCCAGATCTCCGCGATACGAGTGAATGCTGTATGTGTGAAGGGACGGGGACGATTCGGGTCCCCCCCGAACCCCATCACGATGTCCAGCAGGGGTTATGCTTCTTGATACAATCAAAAACAAAATTTAGCTGACTAAAAATTTTGCCCCGCCGTTCCTTCCCCATCAACTTCGGTTCCCATCATTTGCTTTTTAAAGGTGTGACCCTCCAAAAACAAAATGATGGGAACCTACATGTTTAGTGCCAAACAACAACATTCAAACGTTACAAGTCTTACCCGTCCATCAGCAGAAGTCCATCATTACAGTCAATGTCTGTCCACACGTCCCAGAGCTCTGCGTCTGATGACTGAATGCTCCAAACACTGTAGAGGAAACACACACACAAACATTACTACATACTGATTAACTTAAACAGTTAGGCTAAATGTAATTGATTATACAAATTAAAGTCCTAAAGCTGTACAGTGTAAAATATATAATACATAGTATGAATGCTGACTCAATAATAATATTTTGGTTCAATCTACTGTTCTTTTAATTAAATTACTGTCGTAACAGGCCACAGAACTACAGGAACATTGCATAGAAACAAACACCCTCCTTCAGACCAAAAAATAACGAACAGATTTTTTTGTTCAATGCAGTTTTTACATTATTTGGAACATTTTAGGTTATGATTAGGTTTAATTCACTATAAACAATTAATAAAGAAAAATAAGATCTAAGTGTTAACGGGTCATAGGTAGTTATTTAATAGATTATAGGTAATAGATTATTACCTAAGGTTACACTGCAACAACAGACAAAAAACACGATTCTTACTTCATAATATGAACATCAGAGGAATTCATTCAAAGACTTTGCAAAGCAAAAACAACTGATTCATTCGTTTTTCTAAAAGTCTGACAGTGAGTTCAACAAGAGAGCAGAATGTAAACAAAGTCTGTGATAAACCTTCATAGAAAACTTTCATAACTGTCAAAGTAACACGACTTAACGTGAACGTTTAGTGCGTTTTAGTTCATGTTCGTTCATTTTAGTCACAATAAATGCAACATTCAATCATCACAATATGAATCTAAATAAACTGACATGAGCCCTGCTATGAAGTATCAGAAGAAAGCAACAACACATAACTACTTAAAAGCTTAAATAATGACTTGAGAGCACAGAATAATGCACATAAAGTCTTATTAAGATAATGCAAGAGAAAATCACTTTATCTGTAGTTTACTTACATTACAGTTGAGTCCCTCGCGTGACGACTTTGCTTCCTGAACTTGGATTTGTTTGTTTATGGAATGATATATGTATCGTTGAGTGACATTAAAATACTGTCATCTGCAGTTTGTGTATTTTAAACGGTCTGCACGTGTAGTGGCCACTGTAGCAAGCGTCATGTTGCCAAGCATCAGAAGCTGTCAGACTGAACCTGAAACTCGTTGACGCCGCCTAGAGGAGCGTCCGTTTGAAATGACGTGATCGAGGTGGCGGCCAGTTTGTAGGTGAGTATAGGTGAGGCTGGAATATACATTTCATATATTTTCCGAAAAATCAATGATTTTGTCACGGTCTCGACCAGCAGAGCAACATGGATCTACCAGTTTTTGAAAATGAACCAGATCAGCTCTCAACTGATGGGGTAAAAAGATGAAATGTGTAGAACTCAAAGGCACGTGCTCATAGTTTAAAGCTGTAAACACATAAAATACGGTTCGATTTTCTTATTTTTATAAGTTTTTTTGTGTATGTCTAAAGTAGCTGTTTGTCTGTCTGTAGTTATTTATAATGATATGCATCATGTTTGTTCACAGTTAAACAATGTCCTCGTGTTTTGTCAGTATTCATAATAAAGCATGATTGGGTATTTGAAACACAGGACAGATCAAGACAAATCATTACTTTTTTTTTTTATCAAAATGACTGTCAAATCTATAAACCAATGCAATGGCGGATATTACGACTAAAATGTTGTCTAATAGTGGCTATTTACTGATTAAACAGGCATGAGATCAGATCAGAATAGTGTGTCAGTTGTTCCCCCTTGTGGACAATAAGTGTGTCTGCAATTATATATGAAAACAGCAGATGTCTATTTCTACCACCTATACATTTACACACAGCAGATCAATTATAGTAATACATCAGTTAGTTCCGAAGTTGATATTCAGTCCAACAGCATTGGGACTCTTGTGTCTGAGTTCCAGACAGACTGTCAGATTATTGATGGAGATTTTACATCGACTCTTTCTGCAGGTTAAATCGAGACGCCAGTAGTAGGTAATAGACTTCCATTACACGAGAGTAGATGTTAAAACTTCATGCTGATTTGTACTCGGCTTTCGCCAAGATAATCACCAACTAAGACGTAGCTTT
Source organism: Siphateles boraxobius (assembly GCF_051911475.1). Taxonomy (NCBI): domain Eukaryota; kingdom Metazoa; phylum Chordata; class Actinopteri; order Cypriniformes; family Leuciscidae; genus Siphateles; species Siphateles boraxobius. Next base: position 31,288,523 of record NW_027508799.1, on the reverse strand, counting down.
ACAGTAACCTATGCTTCTCCATCCATTTACGCTTCTTTCCATCTAGTGACGTGAATCTTCGGTCTGGTGTTAATACAGTGTATTGCACGTCAGCACACACAACGGCTGCAACCACAGTGCGGTCCCCCATAACAACCCTCTGGATTGAGCGGAGTAGGGAACATCTCTAGGGTCTTCAAGTGGGCACCTTCCGTCTTCAGTGTTTCGTCGACTAGCCCACGACACCTCAAGAGGGCTCGACAGTGACTCTGGCGTCCCAGAGTCACCCCCCTCCGTCCCCCACTCAACTCAGCCCAGCTTACTGCGTCTGTATGCGCATGCGCGTGCGATCTGTGTTTGTGTTTGGAGCTCCGTCGAATTGATTCATTAATCGCTGATTTTCTTCTTTACCACTCATTTATAAACAAGCACTTTCTATTTTTATATCATGTGAACTTATCCTCGACACTATTCCTTATAAAAAACAATCGGATTGCTTTGATATCGCTACTTAGATCCAACTTTCCGAATCTCGGCTACTAGCCTTTAGCCCGCTAGCATTTCACGCGTGGCCTCGCGCCTATCGACCCTCTCATTTTACACCCGTTTGACTGAAAGGATACGTGTTATATCCATCATTTCAGTCCTAAATTAGTAGTGATATTGGTAGTATCACTACTAATTTACTGTTCATCTGTTATAATGGCGAACATATCGGATGTGTGTCTAACGTTACCTCTGAGTGCAGTTGAGGACACATTCGAGCTGGTTTCGGTACGATTGGAGCTGGAGTCGGTGGAGAAACAGATCCGCGTTCTGCTGGTGAAGCAAGCCGAGCTGCGAGATCGGCGATCAACGCTCGAAACATCACGCGCCGATGCTCACAAGTCAGTGGTTAGTAACTTTTTGACTCCGACTTCGTCTACTCCGTGCGTTTCTCTGCCCAGGAGGACGCGATCATCTCTGCCTTCATTCACTCCGGCACCGAGGCAACACCACGGACCCTGGGTGATCCCACAGCGGAAGACACGAGCCAGGACCAGACCAAGGACTTCCCCCCCCCTCCCGGTCTTCGAGATCTCCACCCGGAACCGCTTCTCCCCTCTTCGCGAGCCGGAACGTGACGCCGCCGTGATCATCGGCACTTCCATGGTCCGTCATGTCCGTGCTACCTCAGGTAAGCGTAAGGTGCGCACTCACTGTTTTCCTGGTGCTCGTGTTCTTGATGTCGCCGCACAGATTCCCGAGATCCTGAACGGTGACGAGCGCGTCGGAGCTGTGGTCCTACACGCCGGGACGAACGACATCAGGCTGCGGCAGACGGAGGTTCTGAAGAAGGACTACAGAAGCCTGATCGAGACGGTTCGCAGCACATCGCCTGAAGCAACTATCATCGTGTCTGGACCGCTTCCCACGTACCGACTAGGACAAGAAAGGTTCAGTAGATTATTTGCTCTAAATGAATGGTTAATGTCATGGTGTAATGAACAGAAACTGCTCTTTGTAAATAATTGGAATCTGTTCTGGGAGCGACCTAGGCTCTACCGTGCTGATGGCCTGCACCCCAGCAGAATCGGAGCTGCTGTTCTGTCCGACAACATCTCCAAGACGTTACACACCATATGACTAGTAAGTCAAAGTCCAAATCACAGTCTTTGCTGTCCCAACTTAATTGATATAAGTAGTGTAGAACATTATATAGAAACTGTGTCTATTCCTCGCTTAGTGAGGCCAAACAATAAATCTAGTGTAGGATCTAGCAAAAATCTTATTGTAATTAAACCAGAAAATCTAAATATCAGTGAACAAAAACAATTTCTAAAGCTAGGTCTTCTAAACATTAGATCGCTCACACCTAAGGCGGTTATTGTAAATGAAATGGTCACAGATAATAGTTTCGATGTACTTTGCCTTACTGAAACCTGGCTTAAACCAAATGATTATTTCGGTCTAAATGAGTCCACTCCACCAGGATACTGTTATAAGCATGAGCCCCGTCTGATCGGTCGTGGCGGCGGGGTTGCAACAATCTATAGAGATATTCTTAATGTTACTCAGAAAACAGGTCACAGGTTTAATTCGTTTGAAGTACTTGTGCTAAATGTTACGCTCTTAGATGCAAGAAACAAATCCATATTATCTCTAGCCTTGGCTACCCTATATAGACCTCCAGGGCCCTATGCTGATTTCCTAAAAGAGTTTGCATACTTTCTCTCAGATCTATTGGTCAATGTCGATAAAGCAATAATTGTTGGAGACTTTAACATACACGTAGATAATACAAATGATGCGTTAGGGACTGCGTTTACAGATTTATTAAACTCCTTTGGGGTCACGCAAAACGTCAGCGGTCCCACTCATCGTCTAAATCATACACTAGATTTAATTATATCATATGGAACCAATCCAACTGATATAAATATTATACCGCAAAGTGATGATCTCACTGATCATTACATGGTAACTTGTATAATACGTACTGCTGAAATTTGTCACGTTGCGCAACGTTATCGACCAGGCAGAACAATCCTTCCAACCACTATAGATAGATTCTCAAATAGCTTACCTGATCTATCTCAGCTGCGCAGTGCACCCAAACAAACAGATGAACTAGAGGAAATGACTAGCAGTTTGAGCACCATGTTCTCTAGTACACTAGATATTGTTGCACCAATTAGATTAAAAAAGGTAAGAGAGAAAACTAAAGCACCATGGTACAACAGTGCTACGCATGCAATCAAGAGAGAAACTCGTAACTTAGAGCGTAAATGGAAACAAACTAATTTAGAGGTCTTTAGAATCGCGTGGAAAGACAGTATGTCACGTTATAAAAAGGCTCTAAAAGCAGCAAGGGCTGAGCATCTCCGCAAACTAATAGAAAATAACCAAAATAATCCAAGGTTTTTATTCAACACCGTGGCTAGACTAACAAATAAACAAACATCACCAGAGCAAAATATTCCATTACAATATAGTAGTAATGATTTTATGAATTACTTCAATGAGAAAATAGAAAGCATCCGAAACACAATTGTAAATATACAATCCTCTATGATGTCTTATGACTCAGCCTCAATTATGGCCCCTCTAGAACAACTACACCGATTTACAACTATAGGACAGGAAGAGCTAAATAAACTTATCATTGCATCGAAACCAACAACATGTTTATTAGATCCAATACCCACTAAACTACTGAAAGAAGTGTTACCTGTAGTCGAAGAGCCTCTTCTTAATATTATTAACTCGTCTTTATTTTTAGGTCATGTTCCAAAAATATTCAAGCTGGCAGTAATAAAACCTCTCATTAAGAAACCGCAATTAGATCCAAATAACTTAGCAAATTACAGACCCATCTCAAATCTTCCATTTATGTCTAAAATACTAGAAAAAATTGTGTCCGCTCAATTGTGCTCTTTCTTACAAGAAAATGATATCTATGAAAAATTCCAGTCGGGATTCAGACCGCATCATAGCACAGAAACTGCGCTAGTTAAAATTACAAATGATTTACTTTTAGCTTCTGACCAAGGCTGTATCTCAATACTAGTTCTACTCGATCTAAGCGCTGCGTTCGACACTATCGATCATAAAATACTCCTGGATCGACTACAAAACTACACTGGTGTTCAGGGACAGGCATTAAGCTGGTTTAGATCTTACTTATCAGACCGTTACCATTTTGTCTGTCTAAATGGGGAAAAATCAAAGATAACGTCAGTAGACTATGGAGTGCCGCAAGGATCGGTGTTAGGCCCTCTGCTATTCTCAATATATATGCTGCCACTTGGTAATATTATAAGAAAACATGGAATTAATTTCCACTGTTATGCTGATGACACTCAATTATATATCTCATCACGACCAGATGAAAACACTAACTTATCTAAATTGACAGAGTGTCTAAATGATATAAAATGCTGGATGACGTGTAATTTCCTGCTATTAAATTCAGATAAAACGGAGGTACTACTTATTGGTCCAAAAAACTACCCACAAAATCCCTTACAATACAACTTTAATTTAGAAGGATGTCCTGTTACTTTATCCACTACAGTAAAAGACCTGGGTGTTATACTAGACCGCAACTTGACTTTCGAAAATCATATTTCATATATTACAAGAACAGCCTTTTTCCACCTTAGAAACATTGCTAAGCTACGCAACATGCTATCTGTTTCTGATGCAGAAAAGTTAGTTCATGCTTTCATGACCTCGAGACTAGATTACTGTAATGCTTTATTAGCTGGCTGTCCTACATCCTCAATTAACAAGCTACAGTTAGTGCAAAATGCAGCTGCTAGAGTTCTTACTAGATCAAGAAAATATGATCATATAACACCTATTTTATCATCTCTACACTGGTTACCTATTAAGTTACGTATCAATTACAAAGTATTCCTACTGACCTATAAAGCCCTAAATGGTTTAGCTCCTGTGTATTTAACAGACCTTCTATCGCCATACAATCCATCGCGCTCTTTAAGATCACTAAATTCGAGGCTTCTGGTCATTCCTAGGATATCTAAGTCCACTAAAGGAGGGAGGGCGTTCTCGCATTTAGCTCCTAAACTCTGGAATAGCCTTCCTGATATTGTACGAGCCTCAGACTCGCTGTCCCAGTTTAAAACTAGATTAAAGACGCATCTCTTTAACCAAGCATTCACTTAATGCTTAACCTTTGATACTGCTGAATCGGTTCGAATGCATTAACATTATGAACATCAGCTATGCTAATTATTTCCCATCTGCCTTTCTGCTGTTATCTCGGGACGCTAGTCCCGAGGTAAATAGCGTTCGTCAGCTCCAGTTTGTATCCAGCCTCTCACGGAGACTTCAGATGCCCCAACGCCTGTGAAGAGACGACTCGACGCCTGTGAAGAGACGACTCAAAGCCGGCGATATGTTATGCCATAAATTAATACTTGATTAACTAACTGTATTTTTCTATGTACATTTCCGAAATGCAATTTCTGTAAAGCTGCTTTGAGACAATGTGTATTGTGAAAAGCGCTATACAAATAAATTTGAATTGAATTGAATTGAATTGAATTACTGACCTCTACATCCCTCTTGCTGCTGAGACCTAACCACAATCTCACAATCTCTCAGCAACCCAACCATACGCGCCAACCCGTTTGACTAAGGCTGTCGAGCCCCACTGGTGCGTTAATATGCAGTTTCAGTGGCAACGGTTCCGTATGGCATACCACCTACCACAAAACACAATATCTGCCCAACCACCCGTCATTCACGCAATATACACAGGAACGTAATGACTGTAAATACTATACAACTAGGGATGCACCGATACCGATACCAGTATCGGTATCGGGCCCGATACCAAGCTCATGTACTTGTACTCGTACTCGTAAAAATACCCCGATACCAAAGACCGATACCTCACGGATATCCTTAGCTTATATTTCTTAATTCTTATGAACACTCTTCCTGCAGTTATAGTGTTGCTAGATTTAATAGTACACTCTAATATTTCACTTTACACTTTCGGCTGTGATTACATTGTTACTCAGTGTTATGTTAAACATTTGTTCTGTGATTTCTTTGGCACTTTATGACAAATTTGATTGTCTTGTTATCCGTGATTTCTTTAGCACTTTGACAACTTTGTGACAGGAAGGTAAAAATTACATTCATTATGTCCTTGGTTTTGCCTTTTGGAGGTTATTGGACACTGTGAAATCTGGGCTTTGAAAATTTGTGATAAGCACAATAAGAATGATTTATTTTTTTAAGTTTATTTAAGTTATTGAAAATAAAGATGCTGATATGTTCATTAGTCTCATTGTGTTGTTCTTAGAAAATTGCCACATAAAACGAGAACCCCCCCCCCGTACAACAGGCATCGGTATCGGTATCGGCGAGTACCAGGAAAAAAATATCGGTACTCGTACTCGACCCTTAAAAAGTGGTATCGGCGCATCCCTATATACAACCTATACAAATAAACCAACAGTTGCTGCTGAGACCTAACCACAATCTCACAATCTCTCCGCAGAGAGATTTGCATAGATTGACATTGATTCAGTAACGAAACAAGTGAGTGACTCAAGAATCATTCATTTAACTGATTTTTTCAAAACATTAATTTAGCCTTTGCAGGCAGAGAATGTGGCTATATGAGCCAGAGCTGATTTAAGACCGCATTTAAACACAGCTAAACTACCTGAAATTTGAATTTCCATTAAAGGGATAGTTCACCCAAAAATGAAAATTCGATCAGTATTTACTCACCATTAGGGCTGTCACTTTACGTTCGAAAATCGATTGCACAATCGATCGGACCAACCAACACAAGTTTCGAAAACGAAAATAGGGAATCGATTTTAACTGCCTTTTTTTTTAACCAAAAATGTGTTTTAGGTAGACAGATTAATACAGTACACAGAACATGTAGGATGTTGGAAAATAACAATGTCTGTTCTGTTAACCAAATGCTTTTTAATATTTGCTATTACTTCAGTGCAAGTGAACAAGTGCGCCGTTATTTGTTGCTTAGTGACGTGTGTGTTCAAGCAAGCCAGAAATGCGCAGATTCTGCGCAATACGCTGTATTTAATATATCATGAGGACTCACGAGTTGCGTATTTGCGCTAAATCCACGCAGATTTGGCTCACACGAACTTCCCCAGCAAAGTGAGTAAACATAGAAACACCCCAAATTGACTCGTGATATGACAGCGTAACCCGCCAAAGTTCATTTTTATCCGAATTTGGCGGGTGTTAATTTCAATCCCTGTTTGTCATTGTGCAAAAAACTTCACGCCAATAAATCATCAGAAATATTTATAAGACTTGTGCGCGTCTCAAGCGCCCTCTTTACGTTCGTCCTAATGCCTGTTAGTTGTCCGTGGATTTGCCAATATTTGGTGTTGAAAATGGAAACGTCTTTAGACATGGAAAAATCGATTTTACAATCGATTCAATGAACACTTATGTCTCAAAAATCGAACAGGATTTTTTCACAAAAGTGACAGCCCTACTCACCCTCATGTTGTTCCAACCCCGTAAGACCTTCGTTCATCTTCGGAAGACGAATTAAGATATTTTGGATGAAATCTGAGAGCTGGATCACTCCTCCATAGGCTTCTAAGGGATTGAAACTTGTTCCCCGAAAAGTTATTAAAGACATCGTTAAAATAGTCCAAGTGACTTCAGTGGCTCAATCTTAAGTTTATCAAACGACGAGAATACTTTTTGTGCGCAAAAAAACAAAGATAACGACTTTATTTCAACTATTCATTTCCTTCTCTGTGGGCCTCGAGTCAGTTCACTAGTGTAATAGCGTACGCTTCTGTTGTTGTACATCACACGCATCACACACATGACCAGCGTCGGCCAATAGTGAGCCTACGTGTGACGTAGCTCTACGCTATCACACTACGTTAACTGACTAGAGGACTAGTGTCATCTCTGGGTGGAGGAAGGTGGTTCTTCACCATATCCTCACTGATGAAGCCATGCTTGTACTCACAACCTATCTCAGGAAGTTGATTATTGGCCTGTCCCAATACCCACACTTGCAGTCTTGGCCACTTGACAGGAAGTTAAATGCACAAAACTGTCCTGGGTCTGATAAATGCCAAAGCTCATTGCCCTTAATGGACACTAAATCCACATTATCTCTAATACCAGATCAGAGCGATATTATATTTAAAGCGTATCCCATCATACACATCATGTTTTGGAATTCGATGGCCCAAAATCACAAGATGTCGAGAAAAACTTTAATTAGATATTACATAAAATTTGCTTTGGTAGTTAAACTTAAAGTGCACATTTTGCTGGTGTTTTTTAAACGTCTGCAACTGCTTTTTAATCCTAGAAGCATCACGATTACTAAATGTGTTGTCTGTTACATAGTGACGATTGAACAGACATTTAAAAGTTTATTTTAAAAAGTGCTAAGTATTGCAAATGTGATTAAAGCTCTGTAAAAACTTTACTGAAGTTTACACCACTATGATGTAAGTGTGCCCTATTGAATATTTAAAAATTTCACACACACGATCTTCACGAACACTTGGGCCAAATACAGGAAATGCGTCATGTAAGTAAATACATCAGACTTCAGTGTTTGCATTGGGACAGGCCCTGTATTTAGCATGTCACCTTCTGATGATGTCTGTTTGAACTTAAGTCACCTAAACTGAGGTTTACTTGCCTAAACAGCGGGTGGAAAATCAAGAAGTTCTTACCGCTCACAGTTTCGAATGTGTCGGGTGATTGTCCATGACCTCTTCTAACTCAGGGCGTAGGAGAATGTCTTTTTCTGTCTGTTCGAGAACACAAAAAGGTAGTGAGTGGGAAAGTGCGTATAATTCTTCGCTTTAAATAATTAAGTTGACGAAACCCGCTGGTCAGGTAAATGTAAAAAGAATGCAGTGCAAACATGTATTGAAACCTTTTACAAACCGATTGCAGATGTTTCCATTGGTTTTAAAGATAATGTACAAATCATTAAATAAGTGTTTTATTAATTTGTAATGCTTGTTTTGTGTGTTTTTAAGTGGGCTTGGCTAATCAGGCCAGTAAAATACAATTAACCTTCACTTTCCGTTTTTCTACACACGTTTGTCTCTAAAACTGAACCTCAACTATAAAAGTGACCTGAGATCAGTTAAAACTCTATATTAGCTGCTGGTTCATGAGTTTACCAGTTTAACGCCACCTAGTGGTGAAACAAATGTTTCTAAACAGTACGAAGTGGCGAAGCACTGTTTTGCAGCAATCAAATGCCAGTTTGACATGTGCTCTGATCCATTGATTCAAACAAACGATTGGAAACGAAGTTTCAATGCTGCATGAAGCAGTGTTACATATAAGAGCTGTAGACTCACCCGTGTCAGAGTGTCTTGATCACACTCCCTCACTTTCCCAGAGGATTCTGCTCTGCTGTCCTATAAATAAAAAAACATTAAAAAGTTGCTCAAATACAGTCTAAACAATGAAATTATTTCATACATATAAACACAAAATTGCTAGAAATGATTAGGTGAATAATGTTTATTAAACTGGAAAAATTTACCGTTTAGGAAAAAAAATGCAAAAAAAATTAAAATGTCTAGATAAAAATCGTTTTCCTTTCTTAACAATAAAGATTCACACATCACCCAAAAACAAGCCGTTCCTCATCAGAACTTCTGTGGTGCAGAGGATAATCGTTTGCCTTGTAACGTGAGAGTCTTGGTTCAAATCCCATCAGCTGACTTTTTCCTTCAAATACAACAAAACTCTCAAATAAAAACCCATCAATAATAGGTTTCAACTCAACAGACTCGGTGGCTCAGTTGATAAAGTGTTGGGCTTTAATCAAGGAGATCTGAGTTCAAGTCCCACTCTTGCTTGCGTTAAATTGTTGTCATTATATCAAACAAAGTGGCCAAAACACCAGTTCTCAGTGTGAAAGCCACAGTGGTGTGAGTGGCTCAACACACGTTCTCGGCTGATAGGTTGCACTGGAGATGAGGGTTCAATCCCCACCTCTGCATGATTTATTGTAAGTTCACAGGGCTCGTCCAGGATAATAGTGAAATAGAAGTTCCAGCACACATCTCAGCAAGAGATCTGTGGCTCACAGGTAAGAGCGCTGCCTCGCGGGTTCAGAGGTTGCTGGTTCAATCCCGGCCAGATCTCCGCGATACGAGTGAATGCTGTATGTGTGAAGGGACGGGGACGATTCGGGTCCCCCCCGAACCCCATCACGATGTCCAGCAGGGGTTATGCTTCTTGATACAATCAAAAACAAAATTTAGCAGACTAAAATTTTTGCCCCGCCGTTCCTTCCCCACCAACTTCGGTTCCCATAATTTGCTTTTTAAAGGTGTGACCCTCCAAAAACAAAATGATGGGAACCTACATGTTTAGTGCCAAACAACAACATTCACACGTTACAAGTCTTACCCGTCCATCAGCAGAAGTCCATCATTACAGTGAGTGTCTGTCCACACGTCCCAGAGCTCTGCTTCTGATGACTGAATGCTCCAAACACATCCTGTATTCTGTAGAGGAAAAACACACACAAACATTACTACATATAGTATATCTAAAACATTCAAATTAAGTTATTCTAAATAAACATAAACTGAGTATAAAAAAAAGTCTGAAAGCTGTGTGAAAATATGTTGCAAAGTAAATGAAAATGATTTCTCAGTTTCAATGATGCTATTGTTTGAATTACAGTTTTACAGGCTACAAAAGGATAAGAACACTGAATGGGGTAAAAAGCTGACGCTTGATGCTTAAAAATAGAAATTGTAAAGAACTGCCCAAGTGAAGTAATAACTTTAAGATGAAACCTTCCTTCAAACAACAGTAATCCTAAAATACATGTTCCCTGCACATGGATCGATCCCTGACAGTTTTCATGAGAAGAAAAGCACTGTAGCTCTACAAAACAATGAAGCAGCAGAAATACACTTCACACACACCAATTGATTCTATTAACAAGCATCAATCCACTAGATTATTATATACAGTAAGACAAATAACAACAACAGAGACTAAAACCACGGTTCCTTATTATTCTACTTCATTACACACAAATTAGAGGACGACTCATTTTAAGCTTATACATGTAACAAGAACTACCGATTCATTTATTTATCTAAAGGTCTGACAATGAGTTCAACAAGAGTGCAGGTTGTAAACAAAGTCATCTCATGATGCTATTAATTCAATCACTGTCTTACAGGCCACAAAATTACGAAAACACTGAACACATAAAACTAAAAAACAACTCACCATTCAAAGAAAGCTAACCTACAAAACATCAGAAAAATATTAGAAATGCTATGCAAAGAAAACCAATTGTAAACGTGTCTAGTCGCTGCTCTTTACTTTATTGTTTCATGCTTGTAGTAATATTATGATATTTTAATTAAAATACCATTTTAAAGACAGTGTTTTACTGTCAGATCCCAGTTATAACAGGAAGAAGGAAAGCATGAAGCAACAGGAGAACATCAGAGCTTCACACAACTCCTGCTGACTCTAACATTAATCCAGAAAACACTGCAATATCAACTGAGTCTTTCTTATTACACTTTATATTGTGAATATCAAAGGGCGATTCATTCAAAGATTAAAAAGGTAACGCTACACCTAGTGATTGATTTGCAATATAGCGCGTGCAAGTCATTTGAAAAGAGAAATTGACTTTATGCGGAAAGTTACTTACAGGTGAGTCGCGTGACACTCGGTGCCCGCATTTTGTCCGTCTGTGAGTCGGTTTTATTTACAGTTGAGCTGGAATATAAGCTGTAAAAGTTGCATTAAGAGCTGTCATCTCTTTTGCAGGATCTTCACGTGTTGTTGTGATTGTCATCAAGCGTCATGTTGTCAAGCAGCAGAAGTGTCAGACTGAAGGAGAAACCCGCTTCTGCCGCCTTGAGGAGCGGAGGACAAACTGCACTTTACTGTCGGATTATAGTGGCGAGATCACATCTGAGACTTTGTATCATGAAGCAGCAACAGGAGCACAGATGCATTGTCCAAGCTCTGTGGGGCAGAAAATAATGGTTTGCCTTTGAATGAGAAAGTCTGGTCTTTTGTGTGTGTATATATATATATATATATATATATATATATATATATATATATATATATATATATATATATATATATATATATATATATATATATATATATATTAACAGAAGAACAGAAAAAAAATACCATTTAAGTTCATTAGACTCGATTTGCGACGGTGTAGTTCACTCAAATTACCACAGGAGGGCGAAACAGTTTTCATTTAATAAGACTCGATTTGCAGTGGTGTTATTCACACAAATCACCACAGGAGGGCGAAACTTAACCGTATACAAACTGGGAACTATATTCTCAGAAGGCTAAGCACTGCTACTTGGGCTGAGTGATTAGCGCAACACTGAGCGAACTCTCTGCTCCTCACCACGGGGCTTCTCATGTGCTGCGAGCAAATCACTCCGCCCAAGTAGCAGTGAGCCTTCTGAGAATATAGTTCCCAGTATGTATACGGTTAAAAGATTTCTGTGTCTCATTATATGACATTGTTATTTGTACACACTGAGACTATACAAATCACAACATATAAATAGGAAAATGTTGGCGTTTTTTGTCACTTATTGGGAGCAGTATGCTAGCTGAAGCCATTCCAGTCTTTGTGCTCTAGTCTAGGCTAGCGGTGGGTGCGTCAGGGTCACATAGAGTTACGGCGCAGAGATGAAAAGGATATGTTTGGAAAAAGTCGGCGTGTTACTTTAAGGATCAACTGATGGAAAGAACCCAGATCTTTATGCAATAATTCCTCAGAGTTCTTTATAGCCTATGATGTTCAGCAGGTAGTTTATATGATAATGTTTTATATTCTCTCGATGTTGAGTTGTGGGTTCCCATCATTTTCTTTTTGAAAAGCAAGTGATGGAACCTAAATGGGTGTGGAAGTGACGGGGCGGAGTGTGAACATTTTATGTACAATTCATTTTAGAACTGTCCAAAAAGGCCACTTTATGATTTGTTGAATTGTGCAACTTAAAGACTGTTTCAAAAGAAAGACATAGCATGTTGAGCATGTAGTACACATGAAATACATCTGTTTATGTGCCATGCACCTTATTCTGTATCAAGACACACTTTTTATTGGACAATAGAGTAGAAACTTCTTGTAAAGCGGAGTTTATTACAGAACATTATTTTTGACATATTATATAAAGGGATATAGCAAGATACTGCCCTGAGACTGAAACCTCCATCAAGACATTAAAAAGCCAAGCTTCGGCCAATGAGAAAAACGTTCTGCACATTAACATGATATGCAGGTTTGCATCTGAGGACTAAGCTGAAACACTGGCTGCACATAAGACGGTCAGAAAGCAGCATTTTAGCCATCGATTTTCAGATCCTTGGCCACGAGCATCGCTGTGACGGGGTGCATTGCTCCACGGTGCTCCTTAAAAGTCTTCACTGCCTCGTCGCTGTACTTGGAGAAGTTGTAAACTTCCCTAAAAGGGAAAGCGAGAGAGAGAAAGGAGGTCAGCAAGTGCACTTTTGAAATGGTCTTGAAGAGCTCTCGAAATTAAAAACAGAAGTTTACACAATGAAATGTTTGGTTGCTAATGTCAGCAAGGAAATTACAAAACTTTCTCTAACATCCTGTTCCTTTTTTTCTTTTGGTCCATTTTTAACAAGTGACCCACTTATTGCTGTTGCTGTTTTTGGTCCAATCATGGACTTCTCAGAACGAATTAATGAATTTACTTAAAGAGCGGGCGAGTGAATTTCATTCTGCCCTGGTCGCTAGCCATCTTCAGCGCCAGGGGAACAGCTTCCTCCCAATGTGCCCTCACACAGACACGCAACCACCTGCATAAACACATACAATTTGACATTAAATACTGAAATATGTGATAATCAGATAATTTAAAGAAACAGGTCTGCTGCTTACCTGAAGCGAACCTCTGAGTTTTTAACACTGTTCAGCTGGTAGACCTCCTGCATCTTCTTCACATGGGACAGAGGAAGGGGCTCCTGATACAGGCAATGCACGGAGGAAACAGACAGACACATTACAAAACTACTTCTGCTTTCTGTTCCTCTCTGTCTTTTGACCTGAAGTGCTAAAATATGTGTTTGATATGGTACAGCATTACTTATTCTGCATCAACATAATGGGGCATTACAGACTAAATTAGATCTTTTAATTCAATTTTTAAAAAGTTAAAAATGTAATTGAATCTATAATATATATCATACCATGTTTACATTAAAAAAATATATAACAGGTTTACATTTAAAATTGAAGATTTTATGTGTAATTTTATTGTTATGTGATTTTATCTTGCAGATTTAAAACAAAAAAGGATGCAAATAAGATATTGTGGTTCCTAGATATGATCAGGTACCAGTTTTAACTTATTTAGTACCTCTTGGAGTAACAGAGCCACAAACTCAATGAGTTGATGAGAGTTTAATTGCTTCAGATCTGCCTCGGTGAAACTCGTAAGGTCCCCTTCTTTTGCCTAAAATGCACGAACACACAGAGAAAGAGGAAGAAAGGGGTTCGTCTTAAACTCAGTGTAATTTAGAGAAGCTTGAAAACTGAAAGGCTTTGGTGTATTATAAAGGTATCGTAGGAAATGTTTTTCATAAACACTTTTTGACTGAAAACACTGGTTGAACTCTCTTCACATCCTGATAGGAATCAATAATAGAAGTTGTCTAGATTTAAAAAAAACAGTACATACATCTTTTGTGGAAGTCTCAGGGCCAAAAAATGCAATGATAGGACATCCTACCTGTCTGCAAACATATTTCCATGCCTCAGCACGCCCTGCTCTCACAGACACCGCACGTCATCAGTGCGTTTCATAAGGCTATGCAGAGTTGTAGACAGTTTACAGTTCCTTCTGGACCAAAACAACGAGCTTCTGCTGCGTTCATGCCATAATTAATAGATAGCAGCCCTTGACATTCTACTCGGAGCCGTTCATGTCCTCGGACTCAGAATTATGCGTTTCTATGTCAACACTATCAATGCCGTAATGAATCTGCAGGAGTCAGGTGGTAGATGTCAGAGATCTAAGTTGTTTATGTTCATTATTTTTGTAATGTTATGTGCTTTGAGACACGAGATGGTTTAAAGCCGTCTCTTGTGACGCTTTGCAAACCCTGCTCTGGCTGTGTGCGTTCATGTGTTTTTTAAGGAAGTGTGGCTTTGGAGACGCTCAGAAGGGAGGGTAGGATCTTATGCTTTCAAAGCTAGCTTGCTATTGCTAGCCTCTCGGAAGTTGCCTACCCTACCTTTAACAGGAGAAAGACTCACCTTCACCCATCTCTGACACAGAGCAGTGCAGGCATCGGCCATAGTGGTGTCATACCTGTGCACAAAGAGGCCACAAACACATTTTTTTAGGGAATACCTGAAACACACACACACGCACATCCAAAAATGTGCTCTAGTGCTCACTGTGGTTTGACGGGAGGCATTCCTGGTGTGTGCATCCATGCATTCCAGTCCACTTTATTCAAGATGTCCACCTGACAAAGAGACAAATAGAGACATGGAGCACAAAAAAAAAATGATTGTATAAGTAGAACATAAGAGATGGCATGAACATTAATTAAAAGAACTAATAACAAAAAAACTAAAGAAAAGTTAATGGGATTTTTATCAAGTTTATAATCCAACAGGAAAAAATATATACTTTTTTTTGAGGAAAATGTAATAGATAAATACAATAGAATCTTATTTGATTTTCACAGGATATTAGTATGATCCCATCGTGAATGATTCCAAATGATGAGACACATATCATTAGCAGTCTTTTTTGACAAAAACCTGGAACGAATATATGAGTATGTATATTCCTGCTTTACTGGGCAACTTGCATAAAAAATGATGCATGTATATATTCAAGTACATAGTGTATTAGTTCTCACCTTGTCTTTGAAGTAAGTGAACAGATAGTTCTTCCATTCCTCTGTGGTAACACTGCCATAAGCAAACAGCTGAATGTAAGACTTTACGAATCCCATGAAGACCTCTATAATTAAAGGCAGAGAAAGCTTGTTTTACCTTTCATTTATTTTGTTTATATATATATATATATATATATATAACAACAGTCCTCGCAAAATAGCAGTGATTTGTAGGCTGCAGTGTTAACTCTCGTCTTACTTAAAGTAGTTTTGGCACATTAAACAGGAAGAGGAGAGAGTATTTTGTGTGTGTACCTGGGCCTCCCATCAGTTCCTCCAGATGATAAAGAAGAGCGAATCCTTTCTCATAGGGCACAGAGGAGAAGGCTTCATCCGTGTTCACCTCATGCAGATTTGGGACCAGGTTTGTGAGGACATTATTCGCCCCAAACTGTTTCACCTACAAAATGACAGTTTCACAAACAGTGAATTACTTCACCAGAAAATTGCAACAGGAATTTGCCAAATAGACATTAATCTTATGTCTCAAAAACAAAATTGCAAGGTCACAAATATAGTCGACACAGCACATGCATGCAAAGAATTTTTTTTTTTTTAAACAGTAATTTCCTGTGAGGATCAGATAACTATTCAGCATCTATGCTGGGTCAGCAGATCAGAATATCATGTATGTGGGATCTCTATCTGCATAAACCGAGAACATGTTAATATTTGTCCATTTTTCTGTATGTGACTCACAGACTCTTGAAGTTCTTTCCATCCTCCGATGGCTTTAAACTGCCTGAGCTGTTCACTCTCCATACACCTGGCAATCATTCTCTCAATATACACCGTATGACCCTCGTTCAACCTGCAGAGAAAGTTCACTTGTTACAGATTGAAGGAGAAATATATATTATAGAAAACAGGATCTAGCCTAGGGCCGGACGATTAATCGAAAAGTAATCGAAACCTAAATTCAGAACCTCTAACTGACGTAAAAGTCATATCCCTGAAGCCAGATCACTTTCGCTTGCGTCCTCACGAAAGTTTGTCAATTGTATGTGTTTTAAGGATTGCCAGTTTGAGCATTCAATGTATCATTATATTGAACTAATGTGCTGATATATTGTGGCACCGAACACTTATACAGACAGTAGCTCGCACAGAAAAACACTCAGGAGTGCAGAGACTCATTGTCAACGCTGTCCTGTGGTTTAAACTTAGAAACCGTTTTACCGCAAATTTTTCTACTTTTGAAGTAACTACAACCCACAGCTCCACAATTAATAGTGAGATGGTATGACTTATTCACACATAAATGCTCTCATCTGTAATGTCAGACTAATTCATCTGTATCTGATTTACAACGAGCAGAAATCTGTAAGAAATGGTACGACCAATAGACACAATAACTGATGAAAGTGAGCTGTTATGTCGGTGCAATAGCACTTTGGGCAGCACCAAGACATTTTTTTAAGCAAACATCAAAGTTTGTTTCCTTCAATTGTTTTAAAATAACAAAGATAAGAAATGCACTTTCATTAGAAAAAATATCCCACCTTTAATAGTTGAGCATATTTACAGCACAAACCTTTTCAGTGAACTATGAGGGCAAAAAAAAAATTTTGCTCAATAATCGTAATTGAGGAAAAATGTTCAATTAATCGAGATTTTGATTTTAGGTTATATCATCCAGCCCTAGCCATTTTGAAATAAAATAGTTCAGTGTACTTTGGAACAATGTTCTATTACAACCAAAAGAACATCACGGGAGGTGGAGACTGGGTGCATATTTTGCATATTCTGATCTACATATGCAGGAAAAGCTCAATGTGTCAGACTGACCAGAAATGCTCCCAGGTCCTATTGGTCACCAGGTTCCCAGTCCAGCTGTGGGAAATTTCATGAGCGATGACCTGCAGCAAAACCATAAAAACAGAGCATATTCTCATTAGCAGATGATAAGAGGCTTAGAACAAATGCTCATTAACCTAAAAATGGTTTTCATTTGAAAGAAAAATGCACACAGGTGACTTACACCAGCAAGCGACCTGTCTCCAGCCTGAAAAAGAGCACAAGAATGATGTTACAAAACCCTGTACTTTAATTTAATGTTTCCTTGTTGAATAATTATTTTTAAAAAATATTATTCGCCCCGCACTTTTGAGCAATAGTGTATGCAATATTTTAATTTATACTACAGGGCTGTTGAATGCTTGATTCTGATTGGTTGAGAACATTCTAAGGTGTGCAACTATTTTCAGGAAAACGCACGGTTAAAGTAGTTTCAGGCAGCTTTGACCGCATTACAGTTCCATATCACTGCGCGTAGTTAACTGTAATAACAGAAAATAGGATCCAATTAATTAAAACGAATTTAATTGTTTAATTAATAAATAGCCTATAATAATATTGACACGCATGCTTTTGTCTCATTATTGCAACCTCTCTCTCTCTCTCTCGCTCTAGCTCTCTCTCTCATAACTGCTTTAATAACTGCATGAAGCCGGGACACACTTATAAAGGCCAGCTATGAATGTAATTTGATACTTATGTTATGACTGATCATGCCCAAACGCGTGTTCAGCGCGTTCAGTCTGTGTTTACAGTCGGTGTTTAAGACCTGCTACAGTCGATGGAAACAGTAAGTCTTCGAATGTTTCAGCGAGTCGTAAGTGTCGTGACCGCATTACCACCTCGGGTGTGCATTATTTTTCTAATAATTCAACGGCCTGTCGTCAATTATTCCTTACATATTTCTCTCCTCTTTATAAGCGCAGCTGATGTAGAGCACACGCAGAACCCTCATTGACTGTGGTTGACAATCTGTTACTTTTAGTCCTTGTATGTGGCTTTGCATGTCTGTGTGGATGCATCTACAAACTGCAGAAATCTACAGAGGTACAAGTGCATGCATGAATGAAGGGGAATTATACAGACCAGTACAGTAGGGGTGACAAATGTGAGGCAAGGGTTCTCCATTCCCCCGTATGGAAAAGACGGAGGCAACACCAGGATATCATACTGTCCCCAGACATACGGCCCTGCCAGACTCTCAGCCGTCTTCAACATGGTCTCAGCCTAATGAAGGATACGAGTAAAAAATTGTTTCTTCATCTGTTAACCACATCAGATAGCAAATGCAAGTCATGTGTGCTTGCTGAGTTAAGTAGATAGTGAGCGCCTTTACATGCACGTTCTTAATCCAATTAGGCTTAATAAGCCAATAATGCGTGTGGCTATGTAAACGCCTTAAAAGTGCAGTAAGTGATTTCTGAGAAACATTGTTGATATTTGAAATCAACCCCAAACATACACTGCTCCGCCCCTAAAATGCACGAAGATGCAATGCAAGAATGGATGTCTCTTCATCATAGCTGAAGCAAAGCAAAGCGAAAAATAAAGCGAGGGTTACGGACGAACGACAAGAAAGTACAACAAATAAACATACAACAAGAAAGAGTTTGTTGTAAGTCGCCAGTAGCACACCAGATCCAGACAAACAATGATACTCAAAGGTGGCCTGTTACTTTAGCTGACACAGACACTACAACAACAGCATATCTTACGTTACGTAAGGAGCAGAAAGGCATTTCTCAGAAATCTGCACATTTATCCTGTTTTCTTTATTGGAGTAAGTCATAAGCATCTGAGTAAATCGTTATAAGCACTCTGCTGGCATGTAAACATTTAAACCTGCGTTCGGTCGGCTTATTGAAGTGCGTGATATGAAACAGGAAAGCATCCTAACTTTGAATTTAAGCGCACCCAGAAAAAGCGAGCCTTTCGCAGTAGGGAACGAGGAAATATCTCAAACTCCGAAAAAAATATTTTCTCATCTCGTGCAGCCGAAGTAGAAGTAGTTCAGTCAAAATACTGCTTATTTTTTTAAGATCACATCTTACATATCAAATGGAATACATGGCCTCAAATACACAGTCATTGGTTTGCATGTTAATTCAATAAGCTGATTTTTGGGAGCATTTAAACGTGTTAAATGTATTTATCACAATCTCTTCATGTGCTGAAAACCCAGAATCCTCAAAACCGAATCCTCATCTCACCTCTGAAAACTCAAACGCTGCCTCTTCCACACACTCCTTCTCAGACCAAACTCTGGACCGGGGACCGATTTCCCTGAAAGCCACAAGCAATGATAATACACCTGATATGAAAGCCGTGCACAGAAATCTTAAATGTAAAAACTGAGAAATTCACAGAGTGAAAAAATAATGGGAGCGGATGCTTTCTTCAGGCCACAGGCTGGTGTGATGTTCTAGGTGTGAAGTAACATACGTGAGAAAACATTTGTTTGCCCACATTGCAAATGCTTAAAAGTGGTCATATTCAAGTCAATTTACAATGTAGGTCTACACTACACCAAATTACACCCTTTTAAGGACCTTAAAATTGCGCCTTACTGTTCTTTTAAGACCTCTTTGGATAGTAAGAGTATAGTAAAAGTAACAATAGTCACAACTAAATGCTGAACACTGAATATGTAAACTTGGTGGTCATATGCAAATATAACCATGGTTGTGACATCGAAACCATGACAAAAAAAGAAAGAAGATGAGGGGAAGAACAACAGAAAAAGGATCACCTGCTTTCCAAAGCGCCAACTACAATGGCAATGAGGTAAGATGGCATGGGGACCTGCAAGAAAGAAATAGACATTTTTCATTGATTTATTTTCATTTGGAAACCAACTCTCTATTGAAGAAAAGGAAAAGGCACTGACCGGCTGTCTGAAGCGATAGATGACCCGGCTGCTGTCGCTCGGATCTGGTTCCTGACCATCACGCAACGCACTCATCAAAGCCACCATCTCTTTTGGGACAGACACCTGAGAAACGGTAAAATGTACCCCGTGTTACCGGCAGAACAACTGTAGATTTTAATTGGTATGATATCCTTTCAGTTTAGATTTTTTTATAGATTGTGGCAAGCACTTCATTGCTGCTTCATTGAGTGTGTGATTAGTTCTTTGAGCTTTTCATGCATCTTACCTGGGCATAATATGTGTGCTTCACTGATGGAGAGTCCTGACAAGGCACCATGGTCCTGCAGTGAGTGGCCTGTTTTGAATAGAGTAAATTGAAAAAGTAAGAGAAAATGGAAAATCAACTGGGATTGAGTGAATTTATATGGAATAGAACCTAAAAAAGGTAAAGTCCCATGTAGTTTTCTTATACACTGACAACCACAACTCTAAAATATCAAACGAAAATACTGGAAAGTTTTAGGACTAAAAATATTATTATAAACAGAGTTATTTTAGTATTATTGGCCCTGTTTACACCAGGTATTAAGATGCGTTTTGGTCAATCAGGAATGGCGAGAGAACATTGTGCTTGGTACGTTTTTCACCTTCAAACCAAACTTGGGTCTCTAGCCAAAAAAGTTTAAATCCCGTCTGGCTAGAGCGCTTCACATAATGTTTACACATGAGGTCAGTAGGCGGAGAGTCTTTTGTGGCTGTTGGAACACATTTTGACCACATGAGCGTTTACACTACGAAAGCAATCCGGTCTAATGCGTTTTCCAATACCTCTGGAAATGGTAAAAAGTAGACAAGCTCAGAGCCCTTTTTTTGTAGATCAAGTTAAACTGAATGAAAATGAGAAATGTTGAAATAAGCTTTACATTTTTTTTTAAGTTTTTATATATTTTATTGGTAACAGTTTACAATAAGGTTCATTAGTTAAAATTAGTTAGCTACCTTAGTTAACATGAACTAAGAATGAACAATAATTCTTCAGCATTTATTAAATCTTTGTTAATATTATTAATTAGCATTAACTAATACGTTATTAAAATCAAAGGTTGTATTTTGTTAACATTAGTTAATGCACTGTGAACTAAGATGAACAAACAATGAACAGCTGTATTTTTATTAACTAACATCAACAAAGATTAATAAATACTGTAAAAACTGATTTGCTCATTGCTAGTTCATGTTAATTAATGCATTAACAAATGTTAACTAATAAACCTTATTGTAAAGTGTTACCATTTTATTTTATTTCAGTTAATGTTCATTTTATTTTTTATGCTTTTAGTTTTAGCACTGTACTTTAATTAAACACACACTTCTAATCAAACAAACACTTGGTAGAGATAGTTTTAAAAAGGTTTACATATAGTAGATCTACAAATGATTGTGTCAGATGAGTTGCGGAATGAAGGAGCTCTTGATAGACTTTTCGTGATCAACTTGTGAAGCAGAGGAACAAATGCAACACTTTGGGTTGTATTGCAAGATTGCAAAAATGATAATATTTCAAGCAAATTGCACCCATCTTCACATGCACACACAAGGTGGTTGAGGACAGATAAGAGATGGTGAGGAGGTACCTGGCACTGGCTGAAGAGGTATGGCTGTTTCTTCCCAGCCGTCTGTTTGGGGGACAGCCACTGCAGTGCTATGGCACTAGGAGACGTCTCATATTCAATCTCCACGATCACATGCTGCCCACTGAAACACACACACAGATAATCGCAATACAACTTAAAACGAAGAGGAAAATTTAATACGCTGAATTTAATACGCTAAAATTGCGCTGAATTTAACAGGGCTTTCAAAGTTAATATGAAAACATTTAAGATTAATTATATACATTTTAAGTAAAAAAAAACAGTCATTGACTGCAGGAAGTTTCTGCAGGCTAATTGCAAATACCTGTATATACATTTGATACACAAAATTAATTCTTTGCATTTTTTTTATTACTATAATATAATTTACTTAAATATTAATTACATAATAATTCAATATTTTTTCCTTTGAGGAATTTGTTTTTGTCCGATTTAGCTCACAACTTTGTTTACTAAGTATTGCGTGCATTTGCATGCGTGTTTAAAGCCGCATTTATCTTGGCAGTGAAAATCATATCAGAAATAACTTTACAGAACAAGTTTGTGGCTTTACCGGGACAGTTCAAAAGGTAGGGTGATCTCCAAAGGGGATCCGTTAAATTTATGCTGGGTCCCCAATGCAAACTGTGCAGCCTGGCCATTTGCAGAAACCTTAAAGATCTTCAGGTCCTTTGAGTCCAGAGTCTAGAAAGATAGCGAGAGCGAGAAAGAGAACAGAATGTATGACTTTATCTGTTAAAAAAAAAAAAAACATTTAAGGATATAATAACACAAACTGTCCATTTACTTTCTGCTTACAGGACACCTGAATAGTATATCTGCATATATACCGATCATTATACAGATTGAAAGGATATTGTTTACAGAATATTTCAGCAAATTGGCATGCCTTTTGGCATTTGACAGTAGATATTATACTGCATGTCACATCTTGTTTGAAACAAGCCAAGGTTAAAGAAAATATTGCCATTACTCGTATTTGGTTGCATTGCACAACCCTGAAATGCAAAATCCATGAAAATTCAATTAGCAGTTATATAAGTTCATATTTATCTGACAGCTTTGCACCAGTCTGTCAAGCTCAGATAAAAAGTCCATCAATGTGATCAGACAACTCCTGAAATCAAAGTTCAGTGCAGTAAACCAGGTACACAGTCCGTGACTTAATACACCTCATTAATGAAGAGATATATTTGACATAATTGGTAATATGACCATCAAAGCATATGCGCGTGCATTTACAGAAGATGATGGTTGAATGTATCAAATTCATAAACAAGAAACTTTGAAAGCAAGTCATCAGGTTACGTGACGGATCTCATCATTACTGTATCAAGTTCAGGTAAATATGTAACCTAGCCCTGATCTAACTGTTACTGTTACTGTATGAAAGACAGATTTGACATTTATCGCTAAATAACTAGTATCTATTTTAATTACTAGTATTACTAATTCAATAGCGACTAGCACCTTTTTCGGTTTGACTAATAAAAAAATCTATTAGATATTACACTTAAACAGAATGAATCAAAGCAACAAATACATAATAAAATCACACAGCACACTGAATCTTACTCATGCAGATGTGTGTATGTGACTTGCAGTGATTAAGTCAAGCAAACAGAATCAAATGAAAACTGTACCAGAAAGGAGAATTTATCCTTCAGAACTTCCACAGTCAGGGCGACTTTCCCTTTGAGCACATGCCTGTCAAAATCAACATGGTAAATGAGATTTAAGTGCTTGGTAGAGCAATTGGAGATAGAGGAGAACGAGCTGGGGTCTGACACAGTAGTCATGGTTGAGACAGAGAACATTCCGCTCGCGCTGCCACTAGAGTTTTAACCATAGACAGTCACGTGATACCGGCCGGTTGAACTGCATTATTGGAGTTGTAGTTTTATATCCTGGTCTGCAAGAACGATGAACTGCTGTCCTCTAGCGGCTGAGGGTGTTGTACAAAAAACATTGATGTCTGTCGTCAGCAGGGTCTGCGTGTATACGTATGGTGGATAATTTAATTATAGCCTACGATAATTTAATACGTTTTTAAAAGAATGGCATTTTAGGTAAAACTTAGGTAACATTTTATTTTATAGTGTCCTTGTTACACGTTACATGTTACTGCAGTGATCCCAAACCAACTAATCCCAAACCAAACTCCAATCCTAACCCTAACCCTACATGTAGTTAAGTACATGTAGTTAATCATTATTACACAGTAGGCCTACTTTAATGCATAATTACACTGCAAGAGGCACACCTTAAAATAAAGTGTAACGCAATTTTACAACTGGTTACTTTTTTTAGGAAAATAATATTGTCTAGATCATAATGCCATGTTTTATATTACTATAATAATTGTTATTGATATCTCAACATCAATTTTAACTGTTATATATATATATTATTGCTTTAAACAACAAAACAATACATTAACGGTTATTGTTATAAAACAATACATTAAAGGCCGTCGGTTTTTGTAATGACGTGTACATGCGCTTGTTGTAATGTCTTCATCCTCCACTAGATGGCAGATAATGAACTGACATTTTAAAAACAGGGTACATGGTAAAATCATAATTGTTTTCATATGCTCCATGTGTGAACACCTCAAGTGGACAGAGTCAGGCCTATTCAGATTCAGCACTCAGCTAAATTAAGGCATCAGTTAAAAAAACAGATTCGTACTAAATCATTTAAAGAATAGGTTAAGAGACTGTGTGTGTGTGTGTGTGTGTGTGTGTGTGTGTGTGTGTGTGTGTGTGTGTGTGTGTGTGTGTGTGTGTGTGTGTGTGTGTGTGTGTTTGAAGGATCCGGCTTCCTGTCAGTGGATATCCCTCCAGGAAATCGAAAGATGGTTCCACCCCTCTGTGGAGCCCCATGCCACTCATTTACACACACACACACACACACACAGACAGAGAGAGAGAGAGAGAGAGAGAGAGAGAGAGAGAGAGAGATTTGTTGTACAGATATAGGCCTACTGTTTATTTTTATAGGCCTATGTTGGCCTAACTTGTATTAAACATCATGCCGCAGTGCATGTCTTTTGTTATGCCAATAAAGCATACTTGGCAACTGATATTTATTTATTTATTTATTTATTTTGTTTGTTTGTTTAGCGGCCTGTCTGCATGTCTGTTTCTAACGTCTCCATGCTGTATAAGCAAATATGCTTATGTTAATGCAAAATATATACAAAAAAGTGAATATTTGTGGGGAAATAACCTTACATTGCTTTTTGAAAGTGGGCTGACAGTACAACTTGTAACCCATTTACTGTTCTGTAGACATAATCATATGTCCAGGACAGTAGCTACATATTAAAATATATTAATTTAGCTTGAGATGCTACGATGCAAAAACTGATGTACAAAAAAAGATATAAAACTTTAACACGTTTTTGTCTGACAGTATGTTTAAAGTACAAAAAAAATGGAAATCACTATTTGAAAAGGATAAAGACGACCATTTCATAAAATGACCTATATATTCTCTTTAAGAATTTATTATTTTTTTATTATAATTTATTTAGTTTAGAGCACATTTTCTAGCAATTTGATCCCCAAACGTCAGAATCAAACACACACACACACACACACACACACACACACACGTTGAGTTTTCATGTTTTATGGAGGCTTGATTTTTATCCCCTTACACTAACCCTACCTCTAAACCTACCAATCACAGAAAACGTTCTGATTTTTTACATTTTCAAAAAAACATCACTTAGGATGATTTATGAGCTGTTTATTCTCATGGGAACCAATACAATGTCTCCACAAGGACAAGGGTTTCGGATATTGCCACCTTTGTGGGGACATTTTGTCCCCCCCCCCCCCCCCCCCCCCCAACACACACACACACACACACACACACACACACACACACACAAAATGTGTGTGGAGGAAGGAACCCGGGCTCCTCCCGGCGAGTCCCGGGCAGGAAGAGAATGACGTCAGTGTGCTCAGCTCTCAGCAGATTCAGGTTACAGTATTCTGCATGTGCGCGCATCCGCGTCCGCGCGTGTGTGCTCGTGTTCTTGAATGTCGGATAGTGGCTGGAGGAGGAAAAGCGTGTTTACACAGACGGGCCGAGCGCCTGGGGAATAGCGCACGGCGAGAGGAAGTGAGCCGGCTCGCTGTCTGCCTGCACCAACTTCCTGCTCAGAGAGAGAGAGAGAGAGAGAGAGAGAGAGAGAGAGAGAGAGAGAGAGAGAGAGAAAACAGTCGGGATCCTATTACAGTCCGACTGAGAGCTGCCGAGACGGCCGACAGCATGGAAAAACAGCGCATTATACGGAATTCTTTTTAATAAAGTGAAAAAGGACCACAAAAACCCCGACCATTACGCACAGGTATGTGGATAATCCATCCAAACTATCTGAATGTTTTATAAATGTATAATTACTTCACAATAACAATAAAAGGAAGAAACCTTCCAAAGTACAGGACTGAAACTTGATATCCTCAAAAAAGAATGAACCTATCCAAATGAAGGAGCTGTTTGAAATGTTCATAAGGGATGTTTAAGACTTAAATGTATAAAAGTGATAGAGCTATGTGGAAAAACAACAACAACGGATCTCTTCTATCAAGACACTTCAAGTGTCCACCGTTCCCGTTACTTACGCGCAGTTTACGCACGGCTGATGAAGGTTTGGATACCTGTTGAGGTCACGAGTTCATGATGTATATTTCTTACATTTTGTTGGTTGTACATTTGAAAGCAGGGCTGTTAGAAAGGGCTGAATTTTGACTCCTGGCGCTTTAAACGCACTAGTAGAGTTTCTGGTTTGTCTGGAAACAGCAGCAGACTAATTGCCATGAGCTTCCGGATTGAAACTGGCAGCAGACAGCATCTTGAAAATGAGTCATTGGGGCAAACAAAGAAACTTCAGTTCAGTCCTATAGAGCTGATGTTACCCCTGCATCTGGATATGCTGAGGGTGATCGATGTTTGTGATCGCTAAAAGTCTTTGGACGCGTAGTCACTCATACATGAATAGACTTCATTGCATTAGATAGCAGATGATGCTAGAGCTTTCCTCAGAACTAACCCAAGGTGTCCTCAAGTTCACCGCAGGTTATTAGCTCATTAACATGTTCAACTATGACAACCAGAAAGTGTCCAAATACTGATAGCCTACTTCAACTCTTGTTTTATCATTGAAAAATAGATATTTTGCTTTAATAGTGTGCTTGTGTCATTTTTCTTTAAGACTAATGCCAGTTTCGACGCAAGTTCCTTCTGTTTTGGAGTTTTGGACACCGTCACTGTCACACTGTGTGTATAGTTCCTCCTATCTACTTCCTGTTTGGTTAAATTGGTAGATTTGCAGTTATGCAGGTTTTGGTGTCTCCGGCACATTTAAAAACAAGTTATGTGATAAAATAATCTATGGTAATTAGTAGGACTATATCAGTATTTTAGTAGTATAATTAGACCTACTATTTCTGTACTTTCCCTGAAATGATTTAAAAGAGGAACCATCATTTCCATTAAACTGCCAATTAGAAGCAATAAGTAAAATGCAACAAACAATTTAGGAATGTTTTCAGAACCCTTTCTGATACTTTGCTATTAAATACACTCCCATTTTAGGTGTCCACACTCTTTCTGTAGCCACTATTTGGACACAGACACAAACAGCCAGACATTCTCAGATCTGTCTGCGTAATTTCAAGAGCTGCAGTTCTCTCTGGAGAAATGTGGTCGTGGAGAGAAGTCCTTCACGGCTCTATTTTCTCCCTCTCTTCAGCAAAAGCTCCCTGAATTTTCCACTGCAGTCTGTGTGTGCAGGAAGAGCGCACATTTAGTCATGGCGAAGTAATGTCTGCGCACACCAACTAATCTCATTACGAGTTTCCGCTGGCGCTACAGTGGAGGGGTTTGTGAGCGCGACGGCAAGTTTGGTGTTTAAAAGCTGTCTAGGGGCCATTCAAAACACTGTGCTTGCAACTCGGTCTGTTGCACGAGTCTTGAAAGCTGTGAGCGTGTCACTTTGTGCTGGAGAGAGTCCACCTTCTCATCGTCTTCTCACCTCCTCTTTCTCCTCCCATACAGACACACACACCGACAATGTGTTAAAGTTCAAAAAACAACTTTATCAAGCAGTAAATACTGCCTGATAAGCCACTGATTGATTAGGCTTCTGCCTTCTGCTTCGGACACACTGTGTGTAATGTCTACGGCCTCCTACTTCCTGTATGGTTAGATGGGTTGGTTAGATTTAAAGGTGTTTTTACTTGGTGTTTTCCATTGACTCTTTGGAGCTTCAGTGCTGTAAAAAGTAAACTATCTGTCGTGTTGAGAAAAAACTATTGCTTGATGCAGCTCTCATTTTCAGCCATCTGAAAAAAAGTCCTGATGTATAGCTACACTGAAAATGTGACTTGTTTTGCACACAATTTATTAGAAGTACATTTTGAAAAAATTACAACATAATATTGAATATAGTGAAAAAGTTAACAGGAGTTGCGATAGTCTTTTCTTCACTATAGAATGTATATTCAAGTGAAACAGCTTCTCGAACAAGAAAAAATGTAGACTGTCCATTGGGAATTGATTGGATGATTGTGGTTTGCTATTGGTCGATCTCATATGAGTGAGAGGTTGTCCCGCCCTCCTAAAGAAAAGAAGAGATAGGGCAGGGATTTTAATTAGTTTAAAGATTTTTTTAGAAAATAATTATTTGCACTGATAAATCATTTATAAATACTACAGTATTCCATAAAAAACAACAATTGTCAATTTTGATTTCAAGGTGACTTTAAAATATTTCATCAACTTGCAATTCTGATGTAGTTGCATTTAAAATGGTAAAATAAGTAATATTTAAACTAACAATGAATATTACACTGAAGAGGCTCCGGAAACGAACCACAACTGCCTCGAATTTTTGGTACAGAAAACACAATTATGCTAACAATCAATGGATAATCTTTGAGCAGTAGAAAATGAACTCGAGTTGCCGGCTGCATAAACTGTTTAGACTAGTCTTAAAAGTTAGTCATCTCATTTTTTTCTTCGAGACTGATCCTTACTTTTTAAAATCATTTATATAAGATTGGTCTAATTTGAATCCGAAAAATGAGACAGATTACAGTAACTCTTCTCTAACTGCTAGTTGGTCAAATTAGTTTTTGAGACAGTCTTAACATAAGAGTTTATAAGTTTATGCAAAATAGGTGTAGCAAAACAAGTTACCAAACTTTACTGCAGTAAAACTGTCAGAAAAGTGAATAAATATTCATAAATAATTCCCCAGTGCATTATGGGAATTCTGAATTGTAAAGTTAAGTTGATTTTACTTTTTATACCTTATTACAAAATTGTTCTACTTTGAAATGAATACATGAGAGATTATAAATAAATCAAACAAGTGAATATTTGAGTTGAATCGAGTACAAATTACTAGTCTTTTTAGTTCAGATTATTTATTGCAGATAATACTAAAATTTTTCTACTAATTACAAATATTTTTTTCCAGTGCATTTCCTAAGGTCCTATGGCATGAAGTCAAAATGTTTGAGCTTGTCCGTGGCATCTAAGCATTTAATGTAGTAAAACAGTGTGTTTTCTTACTGATGTGTAGGCCCAGATGGTATCTGTGGACTTTTTCACATTTTCTGCACCATTTGATGCAGGGGGGACATTTCCACGAGGCCACATTTCGTGAGCTTAGAATTATACGGTTCTATCTCCACTTTTGGTCGAAATTGAGTTTTTGACATAATCTTATCCATTAGGTGTTTATTAATGCCGGTGTGGTGTTATTTTTGTTAAAAAAAAATGTGTCAGTAGTTATTAATAAAATAGAAAGGTTCCATCTCACAAAACAGCAGGGATGTAAAAACTTTGATGCTCAATTTCTCAGAACTACCCTAAACGGAGATAGAACTGTATAATTCTAAGCTCACGATTTGCAATGCCCAATTCCAATTTGTTGACTATATGTAATATAAAAGTGATCCATATCCGATATCTGCATTTACACTATACACTTGACAAAACAACCCAAGGAATACATACTGACCCAGAAAGGCTTCGGTCAAAAAGGAAGTTAAAACAATGCGATCATCAATTTACACGGATCCCAGTAAACAACTAAAAACGCTGTATTATTCATGCCAGGCCAGTAGTTGGCGATGTCACTTTGCAAAGAAACACTATGCTCCTATAGACTGAACACTTGCGCAGGACATCACCATTTTCAGAAAATTTAAACTCGCACTTTGAAACCTGTTTGCAAAAGTTTGCATTTCCAGGCCCCCAAAATGGCATTGTCATGAAAATGAACACACTTGTCAAAATGTTTCATAGACAAACATGATATGCATGGAGATGTGTAGAAGTTTGTGAAAGAATCCAATATGTATGATTCATTTATTTCATGAAATGTGTAAAAACAGCCTTAAACCTAATGACCATGAAGCTGATGCATGCCAGACAGTAGCATAACAACAGAGTCAAGGCAGTGCAGACAGTATGTTTGAGTGTGTGTTGTTTTGTTTAGCGCACAGTCTTTTATTTATTTGTGTGTCAGGAGGTCTCTCACCCTTTCTACATGCCTAAATGCATTTTTTCTTCAAAATGCCTTTAAAAGTTCCTTGCTAAGGATTCAAACTTATCTTCTGCATGGTTTATTTCATTGCTCACATTGAAAGACAATAAAGAGACAAAAACTCCAGATTTGCACATGCAAATCACATTTGTTCACAGCAACTGTGCTTAAAAGGGAGACATTTTTTCCCCTCTTGCAATAATTTAACAATGACTTTTACAGCCACGTTCCATGCAGGCACTTCTCCAAACGGCTTAGAGCTCTTGAAATCAGCGTTTATTCCCTTTGATTAGGCAGTAAATCTAGGAATCCATGAGTCTGTTCTTCAGGCTCTCACATGCAATATGTCAGTCTATAGACGTCCATATAGGCGAGAGCTTTGTGCCAGCACGAAAAGAGAAGAGGAAACCTCCCATTTGTGCCTTGTGTCCGTGTGGTCCCTGCGTTCCTGTGTTTGCTCCCCACAGCAGGAATTCCTACCTTTCAGCTCGGGATCGGCATTCCCAGGAAGACGCCCTTCAAATGAGAATTGGAGGAAGTCCTGATATAGACAGTTTTACGGTCGTTTAACGCAGATGCTCCGCTCAGAGGATGCTGGAGCAGGAAATGGTTTCATTTCGCTTCTTTGGGAGTTTGGAAAAAAATGAATGTGCGACAGTATGTGGCGTATGATGAGCATTTGTGTTGTGCCCAAGTGTGGAGTACAAGATCTAATAATCTGTAAATTGCTGTATGAGCATGTATAATGAGATCTGTGTCACATATGTAGAGGAGTAATGAATGAGTGTATATAAATGTGTGTGTGTGTGTGTGTGTGTGTGTGTGTGTGTGTGTGTGTGTGTGTGTGTGTGTGTGTGTGTGTACACTACAGTACTTCCTGATTAATATCTGTATACTGAATTGGCAGCGTTTTTCAAGCACTTCTTTCTTTGTCACGACAGGTTTGGCCAAATCATGTGTCTTTACACTCACTCTAGCTGATATTCCAAACAAAAGCATCTGAAAAGACTAAAATTAAAGTCTTGTAAAGCAAACTTGAAATCAAAATGGAATTTACTTTCTTAGGTTCTTAGGTTCAGTGTTAAAAATGACCGTGTAAACGTTAAGCAAACCAGGACTAAAAATATACTTTTCTTTTTTTGGCCCAGACGAACCAAGAGTAAGTGTTTTAGGTTTGATTTTAGCCTGTTCCGTTTCCTCCTTAAGGCTCATTATTTGATCAATCCCGTGATGATTTCCAGAGCCATCAGTTTGATGAGCAAAAATCAGGGTGAAAGTGTATGCTTGTTCGTCTTTGTCAAAATCATGACAAAGACTTTCCCAAAATAAGGCAGTCTGCAACCAGGGAGTTCCTCTTGGCCAATAAAACATTCTCTGTGTCAGAGCTTTCCACACTACTGAGTCAGCCAGCATCATTTCTCAATCTAGCGCTCCGTCTCGTCCGTTCCCTCATCCATCGCTCCGTCTCGGGAGAGCGCTGGCTCAGACAGCAGGAAGGCCGCAGTAAACGCCAACCCGCCCTGTTTGACTGACTTACAGTTACCAAAGGGTATGATGTAACGCTAGTTAAAACCGAAAAGTGTGTATAAACGTGTACACTGACACACACACATTTGACTGCTTTGAATTCTAGTCAAACTGGTTTCTGACGGCTGTCAGATCTCAACCTGAGGTCCTTTCTGTCCTCCAGCCAATTCTTCCTGCACTCTGGCCCTCTCCTGCACTGAAAATAAGAAGAAAAAATAGGCAGAAACTCTATTCTACAATACAATTAGTTTACACAGGGTGTCTTAAATGGACAGTTCTCCTAAAAATGAAAAGTCTGTGGTCATTCACTTACCAACATCATGTTATTTTAAAGACAGTTAACATTCTTTCTTCTATGAAACACAAAAGGAAACATTTTGAAAGCATATGATTCAAAGCATAATTTAACACAGTAATGTTTATGTCTATTGAAACTACTTAACTCTAATTGTAATTATATATAAATCTTTTGATGGAATGTTGTGTTGTTATTTCCATCAAGAGGTGCATACATTTTTGGTCAAGACCGAGTTCAGCACCGAGTAAAGTCTCTTCCACCACATCCCAAAGACTTACAATGAATTTCCAACAGTTCTTTCACAATTTGAGCCTGATATGGCCACAATGTGTCCTACATGGTTGTTGAAGAAATGAAAAGCTACAAACTGCATCAATTAGGTTCGAAGAACTGTTGCTAAAAACATAAAACACTATAGAAACATAATAATCACTGCAAAAATTATCCAATCATAAAATCTTTAGCATTAGCATTTAAATCCAAACAGCTACTTTTTTTTGGCCAGGCAGTGTATATTATATTATATATTTAATATTATGTATATATATGCATTTTTTATATTTTTATATGTTTCAGCCCCTGGTCAAAGTGTACAGGTTTCATAATGGATATATAGTGGAATGGAAATATTTCCCAAAATGTACATTGTAAAAACTTTCTAACCTAACTTTCTAACTTTCTAACTCAATTTTCTAGTGACTGTTCACATCTAAATTTTTCAATTGGCCCTAGTGAAATTCTGGAAATTGATCAAAAATGAAATGAGCAGAATTTCACTTGGGCCAACTGAAAATTTAGATGTGAGCAGTCACTAGAAAGAGAGTTGGGGAGGTTAGAAATTTTTTACAGCGTAAGCAGCGACAAAGAGCAAAAGGTTATGATTAAACTAAGGTTAAGTGTGTGGTTTAAGGGCATGACGACAGCAGTCACAGGAAGCGGCCCAAACAAGATTTAAACTTCCTGTACTGTTGGGCTTCTAACATTGACCCACTTCCTGTTGGAGTCAATCCCAGACCACATGCGTGAAGCAACTCACTCCAGTTTACTAGAAAATCCTTATCTTACACTCAATGGATCCACTTCCATATTGACTGCAACTTTGTTTAAATCAGAGTGTGCTGGAAAAAAATTTTTTTTTTCTTTTAGAAATATCAGTGATCCAAGAAGTGTAGTGGAGGAAAATTTAACATCACTCAAATATTGTTAAGTGTCATAACTCTGCATATGTTTAAGGTTTCTTGAAGGAATAAGAGTAGATATCTTTATGCACATCCTGTTTCGTGAAAGCGCAGCTTCCTGTCAGAGTCCAACCACAGCACCACAGTATAAAGAGCACTTATAGGCATTTTTCTGCTCTGAAAACCATTCACAAAAACTGGATAATCTAACCATCCTTATCTGCAACATTGGCGGCCATCCAATGTGTAAAGATTGAGTATGTGTGTCTTTGCATGTTCCACTACTTTTGTCAGTATGAAGGTCTGATAATGACGGTTTGGGTGATTCAGCAGCAGATAATATAAAGGGAAGTGTTTAACTTCACTTTTTTTCCCTATGTAATTCTGGATCATCTGGTATTTCGATAAAACAGAACTCATACACTACCATTCAAAAGTTTACGTGTTTTTTATGTTTTTGAAAGAAGTCTCTTGTGATCACCACGGCTGCATTTATTTTATTTAAAAATAGCGTTATATTTGTAATATTATGAAATATTATTACAATTTAAGCTGTTTTCTATTGTAATATATTTTAAAATGTAATTTATTCCTGTAATGGTGAAGCTGAATTTTCAGCATCCAGTCTTCAGTGTTACATGATCCTTTAGAAATCATTCTAACATGTTGATTGGCTGCTCAAGGAACATTTATTTTGTGTAAACTGTGATGCATTTTGCAACTTTTGAAATTTGTTCAGTCTTTACTGTAACTTTTGATAATTTAATGCATCCTTACTGAATAAAAGTATGAATTACTTTTTTTATTTTTAAATCACTGAACCCAAAGTTTTAAGCGTTAAAAGCGTTTTAAAAATGATAGATCTGAATTTTCATTTTTGGGTGACCTATATGTTTAAAAATTCCCTTAAAGCTTGTAGGTTTTGAACTATTTTGTGCCCCCTTAACCCCCTTATCTCTGCCTGGTGGCTTTAATCAATGTTCATAAACAGGGTCTTGTGGACAAACTCCATGTTTGCCTTGTTAGTAATCTCTGTTCACAAGTGGGTGTATTTGCCTGCCTTTGAACGGACACCTCCATCCCAAAGAGGGACGGTCGATGCTGGAACATGTTGCTTGTTTGCGAGCCATTCCTGGTTCAGTCTTTCTGTCTGATAGCCCTTTGTTGTTTATGAGCCTGTGCGTTAATGTACAACAGAACAGGAAATGCTTGCTGAGTTTGTGGGAGGGCACCCAGGAATGACGTTTTTTGTTCATGCGAGAGATGAAGAGTGCAGAGGGAAAAGGGGAAATTTAAGGGAGAGGATGGATTCAGGAGCACGAACGCGCACTCTTTAATGTGGCTGTATTTATACGACTGATGCTCCGGCCTCTCCCATTTCACCACTTCCTGTGAGAAACCTGCATGGATGGTTAAAGGAAAGTTTTTACAAAGCAAACGCAATCACTCCTGGAAGGATGTCTGATTATCAGATCAAGGCGCCGGTCCGTACACATCCAGACACAAACTAAATTTGCCTTTGCGGTACCACAAGATCTTCATTCAGATACTCAAACCTTGTTAGGGTCATAAAAAAAATCCTCATGCCACCTTTTCTTGACCAATGAACAAGCAGTGCAAGCAGAGTGTAACCTTGGCTAATTTAAATTAGATAGGCACTTGATGAAATTACACCACACTCTCACCTCGTTCACGTTGCTTTAAATCCGTACCGGAAAAAACAGCATTGTTACAAAATCTAGCAAGCAGCATTTTAAGGTGCTGCTCCAAAACTTTGAATACCTAATTTTAGCCAAAATTCTCAAACTAAAAGACATCAAACTAGGTTTTGTAAAAGAATATCAGCCTGATTATGATTATTAAAATGTAAATATACTGTTGATATTAATAATGTGCCTTTCCTCGTCTAACAGATATGGAGAGTGCCATCACGCTGTGGCAGTTTCTGCTGCAGTTACTGCTGGACCAGAGCCATAAGCACCTGATTTGCTGGACGTCCAATGATGGCGAGTTCAAGCTGCTCAAATCGGAAGAAGTCGCCAAACTTTGGGGCCTACGCAAAAACAAGACCAACATGAACTACGACAAACTTAGCCGAGCACTACGCTACTACTATGACAAGGTTACACAAGCTCACATTTCACAAATGACAGCGTCTTTCAGACGTATGACCAATGATAATCGTCAATCTGATCTCATTAGAAAACTATTTTACGTGATTTTGTGGAATTTATACAATGTAATTCGTACAGAATACAATTTTTAGAGGAAACTTAAGCATTAAGGTCCGCACCTTAACCTACTAGTTAGTGGGGCAGATCGTAGTAAAAGTATGCCTGAGATCATACGAATTAGCCACCAAATGTAAAATTATTACAAACTGCAATGAGAGTTTGTTGAAATCATCCTCTTTCTCTTGCAGAATATCATAAAGAAGGTGATTGGTCAGAAGTTTGTGTATAAGTTCGTCTCATTCCCTGATATTCTGAAGATGGATCCCCAAGCAGTGGAGCTCGGTCGGGAAGGGGGTCACGTCACAGGGGGCGTCATGTTACAGGAGGTGGAGTCTGACGGTGAGGGGGAGGAGTCTCCGAAGCTGTCGCTGTCATCGCTGAGAAGTCCGGTCTGTAGGAACGAGTATCTTCACTCTGGTCTGTACTCGTCCTTCACAGTCAGTTCCCTCCAAAGTCCGCCTCCGCTACTGCGTCCAATCAAAATCGAGAAGCAGCGAGGTGGCGAACGAGAGGAGGAGGGACAAACAGTGATTCGGTTTGTCACTAATCGATCAGAGAAGGTCGTTCCCCTCGCTTCCTCACCACGACCTGCATCCGCGGATGTTTTCTTCACTTCGAAATCCTCCCCCTGCTCGTCCCGCAGCCCCTCCCCCACTCATAGCCCTGTCTATATGCTGCGGCAGGGGCGGAGCCCGGAGGCTCGCATAGACGAATCAGAGCAGATCGCTCAGCCTCTAAATTTATCATCCGGCCACAGGGAGCGAGCCCAGAATCAGGCCACGCCTCCCGAGAGGAGGACCGGTAACAACGGACTGCCTCCCAAAGCTCGGAAACCCAAAGGGCTGGAAATCTCCGCCCCTTCCATATTGCTTTCAGGAAGTGACTTGGGCTCCATCGCCCTCAACAGCCCCGCACTGCCCTCAGGGTCCCTTACGCCAGCCTTTTTCACTGCACAGGTATCAAACTATGTCACATGTTCTTGTATTTGTATGTTCACACACAGCCTAACACGCATAATACACACATCTGTTCCAAAACCCAGTGAGCTGCCTATCTAGACAGCATTTTAAGGCATGAAAGAAAAAGCTGTTTCCAAAACATGGGCAGAATACACAGTGACTTATTTTGGCTAATAGCTGATAAGCCCAGAATGCATTGCAACAAATGTACATAAAAACTGACACAACTATGTATTATTATAATATTATGCATTTAGCTTAGAAACATGCAAATGTAAAACTCTATCGGAATCAATTCAACAAAAGGCGAGGTAAGCATTGTGACAATTGCTTAAAACTAAAAGATAAAATGTAAAAAAATACTAATATTTAATACCAAACATTATTGATAAAGATTGTGCAAATTTAAATGAAAAGTAGATATTTTTGTGCTCGATAGAATATAGTGTTGTTAGCCTAGCAACATGCTAATGCGAAGCTCTTTTGGAATCAAATGTGAAAAAGCTAAGCAGTAGATAGCAAGGCAGCAAGGTGTTTGGAAAATAGGTAATAGCCTGATTATGAAAACGGAGTCAGTGACTCCCTCTGGTACATTAGACATTTACTTATATTTACCAAAAGTATTAATAAAAGTAGTCTGAGTAAAGATAGACTATGTAGCCTACTGTATAAGTGCAAACTATTTTTATGCTTGGTTAACTCATGTTGTTAGCTTAGCAATATGCTAATTTTGCCCTATTTTGTGTGAGAGTGTTGTTGCCTTTGTAGAGCTTTCAAATCAGGTTTCATTTAGTTGTTAGCAGTATTTTAGGTTTTGGAACAGAGCTACAAATGAACTCAAAAACATTCTATCCAGCACTTTTTTTAGGCCTCCAACAGATAACATATAGACATGACACACACCTATACTGGTAATACAGCTATTCTGTGAGATGTTTTGGTCTTTACTGGGTGTGTAGGGAGAATTGTGTGGCAGGTGGACGGGTTTTTTAAAAAGTGGTAGAGAGAGACAGAACGAGGGGAAAGACAGAAAGAAGGGCACAAGCGAGAGAAGGGAAACCTGTAAGTAAAGCCATATGTCTGTAATCTCGCACACTACAGCTTAGTGACACAGGACAGAGAAAAACAGAGCGAGAACGAGAAATTGATTTCACATGCTGCCCTATAGCCACAACCTGGTGATCCAAAGTCCATGACCCATGGGAAACTACATGCTCATGTAGAATTCTCTCTAACTTTCTCTTTTAAAGAGACAGTTCACCTTAAAAAATTTAAGCCATTTTTCCAAATATTTTCTCACCCCCATGACTTTACAAACTCATACAACTTCAATGCTGACGTGAACACTATATGCTTACAGCCGAACGCACAATCTTTCAAAGTATGCATCATTTAATAGCGTGCGCTATTTTGCTCTAGAAGTTTTGAACCAAAAAATGTTTTTGTACTCTTATAAATTAGAGCGGGTATCCCTCAAGCCCCTCACACAAGCATTCATCAATGTGGGCGTCTGTTGTTGTTGTTGTTGTTGTCGTCTCCAGTACTTTGTTGTTGTTCTGTTGCATTCGCTTTTTTACGACTGTGAACATCAGGTCAGGCAATGTTGCCACCTAGTGCAAGAAAATTCAAGGCACATGTGCAAACCAAGTATGCACAGTTAGAAAAATGCTTGCTGTGCACAAGGCGCGTACTATGCTGATGATAAAATTTACGCCACACGCATTACTCATAGCCTAGCATGCGCATAAAAAGTATACTTTAGGCTTATTCAGTGGAACACGAAAGGAGAAGTTGTAGCCACTCTTTTCCTTACAACAAGTGAAAATTCATCCAAGGTTTTTTTTTTTTTTTGTCTTAAATCTTTGTTCCTATTGAAGGACATCAGTCACCTTGTACTATTTATGGTGCCTTTTTGCTGTTTAACATTCCCTAGGCCCTGCTTACACCTGGTATTAAGATGCGTTTTGGTCGTTGAGATCACAAGTAGACTACACTATACAGGTGTAAATGGGGTCTAAAACGTTTTGAGCTTGTCCACTCTCGACCACTTCCAGAGGTAGTTAAAAACGCATTAGACCGGATTGCTTTCGTAGTGTAAATACCCATGTGGTCAAATGTGTTTACGTCTCCGCCTTCTGACCTCATGCACAAACATTATGGGAAGCGTTTTAGCCAGACGGGATTTAAACTTTGTCGGCTAAAGACCCAAGCTTAGCTTGAAGACGAAAAACGTACCAAACACAATGTTCTCTCGCCATTCCTGATTTCTAACACACACTCACAGTGTCCAGCATGGTCTTGTGGCTGTCAGAGCAGAAACATGTCAGTAGCATGTTTTGCTACTGCTCTATGTTTTTCTGTCATCTTCGGTCTCGTTCATATTGCGCAATCTTATTTCGTCCATTAGATCGAAGATCTAGATCTGAGAAAGCCCATTCATAGACCCTCCCCTTGAAGAAATCAGGACAGAAGTGGTTGAAAGTTGACAAAAGAGATGGATTATTTAAAACACCGGATGTAAACGGGTATGTGTCTCCCTCGTCTACTTGTGATCCGATCGACCAAAACGCATCTTAATATCAGGTGTAAACGGCCCTAGTGACCATCGTCTTTGTTGTAGGCTAAGCATTTGGGACACATCTCCACAGAAAGTTAAACAGGTTTTGAATGACATGAGGTTGAGCACATGACAGAAGTTTAATTGGGGGTGAACTGTTGCTTTAAACATCCTGAAACATCTACAACAGACAGTTATTTCATAACCCCAGATTGAGCAAAGACTGCTCAGACATATTATCTATGTCCAGGACAGTTGAATTTAAAGAAACTGCATTTGTGCTGCATACCCTTAACGCTCCAAATTTGTCCTGTTCACGAAAGAAATCTGGGAAATTTTAAAAGGGGTGCTCAGACTTCTTCCGCATGACAGGCTTCACGCACACACGTGCCTGGACATGCAGAGACTCACATTCGTCTCTCCAAAGTTTCGGGATTTCATGATCCATGACTTCAGTGACTAATACAAATACCATCTCATGTTCCTGTTCCCCCCTTTCACAACACCTCCTCTTCTACTTTTTCTTCAGACTCCCTCTGGTTTGCTGTTGACACCCAGTCCTCTCCTGTCCTCCATTCATTTCTGGAGCAGCCTGAGTCCCGTAGCCCCTCTCAGCCCCGCCAGGCTACAAGGTCACAGTTCACTCTTTCAGGTACGCACAAAACATTCCCAAAACCTTCACCTATAAAAATAGGAATCTGAATGTGAGAATGTGGTTGTTCATTTATTTTGGTTCAGCATTGACATGCGAGCGTGTTTTAGGTAGGGATTTGCTTGTGTTTTGCTAGCGTGCGTTTGTGTTTGGTGTCGTGTTTCAGTTTTCATGTGAGCGAGAGGGGAAATCCTGTGGATACTTCCTGTTCTGACCCGAGGGAGAGTGTGTAGGGAGGTGTGTGTGAGCGAGCGAAAAAGACAAAGCAAACTGTATATTTATGCTCATCTTGCTTTTTGAGGGGAGCGTTCCAGTCTTTTCTGTAAACATCGCTAGGCAGCAGGAAACCATTATGGTAATCACGGCGACTGCTTGACTACCTTTACAGGAATAGTGACAGTTCTTGATGTGCACTTTTACTAACACACACACACACACACACACACACACACACACACACACACACACACACACACACACACACACACACACACACACACACACACACACACACACACACACACACACACACACACACACACTCCCCCACTCTCACTTCCTCCCTGGGCGGCTGTAGTGGGAGTTTTCTGGTTGGTCACATGACTGTCGTTCCTGACGTTATTGGCTGTGGTGGAAAACTCTTGCTGCTCGTCTGTTCTTTTTTCTTTTAAAATGCCATTCTTCTTCTTTTTTATTATTTTCTATACCTGTAAAATAAAGAACTGAAAAAATATGCTTTTAAGATGTTTTCGAGACACTCGGGGAAATGGATTTACTGGTGTATGAGTGTGTGTGTGTGTAGGGTTTGGAAATAAGCTACAGATGTTTCCGCTCTGCATTGGATATGGGGGAAAAACAGCTTCCTGTTAAAAAAGGGAGGGGGTGATAACTGAAAAAGACTGTCTGTGTGTATAGTCAGCTTTCACATAACAGGAAGTTCCTCTCCTAGCACTACCATGATGCCTTTTGACTACGAGCATGTTTGTTATGTGAACCACATTTTTTTGTGGGGAGAAAAATGTATTAGGGAAGATATTTAGAAACTTAAAATAAATCCTCAGGTCATATTTCACCTAAAAATCTAAAGAAATAATAAAATAAAATGCTTTTTTGTTGTTGCATTTTGACTTTTTTTGGTAAATTTAAGAAGTCCAATTGTAACTTCACAATGTGTAATAATAAAGTAAATATTTTAACCATTAAATCATCACAATGCTAAAATTGGTCCCACAGGCTTAATTTTTTTTCATATATATATATATATATATATATATTTATATATATATTATAACACACACCTGGGCATTTCTTTAAGTTCAACCCAATAATGTCAACATACAAACACGACTAACTAAATAAACAAAAGGAAATGTCAGGTTGTATTTAACCTCAAAGAACTACATGGATATTTCTTAATAGGATTTGCCCATTAGGATGAGAACTTATTTGGCCCGGTCAAGTCACTATTCAACATTAGACGACACTTCCTGATACAATTATTTGCATGTGTTTTTTAAACCTTAAAAAGCATTTGCTTCACAGTTACTAAACATAGTATATGAACACATTGTTGTGATTCAGTACGTGTAGCATTACCTCAATGTTCTGTTTGCTTTCTGACTCTCTCACAGTTCCCCACCCTGTTGAACGGGCCGCTCCCGGTACCCCTCCCCAACCTGGACTCATCCTCCCTCCTCCTGTCCTCCAGCGCTCAGAAATCCTGATTTCTGGACACTTCATATCCACCCCCAGAGTTATACCTTTACTCTTACACTAAGAAGGAATTATGGACCTTCATGTCATTTTTTGAGCCAGACTGCACTTCACCCTCTTGTGGTCACCTTCACCTATAGCACCCTTCAGTTCTGTTGAGTTTTGGACCAGCAAACTTTGTGTTTTCTTTTTCAACTCAGGCTGCAATCCAAAAAGCTCACCAAATTCTTCCGCAAGCTCTTAAAATAGGGAATTATTATGAGGTGATGCCAAAGAACATGAAGTGTCCTTTTGAGAAGATGGTGAGTCATTGGAAATGGAGCTTTAGAGAATCTCATTTTATTGGTGAACATGTTCAAGACTGGCCTTTTGGCAGGTTATTTTTCAGTCTCTTCGACAGTTTCAAATCGAGACAAACGATGCTGGACGACGTGAAACACGTTCAAACCAGC
The DNA here is from genome assembly GCF_051911475.1 of Siphateles boraxobius. NCBI lineage: Eukaryota > Metazoa > Chordata > Actinopteri > Cypriniformes > Leuciscidae > Siphateles > Siphateles boraxobius. The sequence continues at coordinate 31,246,604 of NW_027508799.1, read as the reverse complement.
GTAGACTTTCAGTACCTCCTCAAAACATGATGCTTTCCAACAGTTCTCCATTCCCAAGGTGCTTCAACTGGAAAGATCTCCCTGTTTTGTCCACCAGTTCAGACTTCAAAGAAACATTTAAACCATATTAAAGGAATCTCGTTAGCATTTAAGTCTCTTTTTTATTTGTCTGAGGCTGTGAATCGGGTTTCTGTTTGTCTGATATTGTATAATATTGCGTTATATGCACTGTGCTTTAAATGTACTACCGGCTGTGCCTTTTGTGTAAGAATTGTGTATTTGTATTATTTTCCTGCTTAAATACATTTTGTAATAGACGAAATTCCATTTCAATATTGGAAAGAAAAGCTTTGTAATAGCTTCCGGTTATTTTTTGCATTAATGAATTGATTAAAAAGTGTATTCTCGTATTGATTTATATTTTTTTGCTTTTCAAGAGTCAAGAAAATGTGCCTTGTGTTTTATAAATAAAATCAAGCATTGAATGCGACTCAACATCCTCACGTCTGATCAAACACCTCGCACCATTTCAGGATGAAATACACGCAAACACAAATATAATAAACAGACGACAGAGAGTTCGCTGTAAGAAACAGACCATTTTTACTTCACTGATTAAGAGAAATAAATATCTGCAGTACAAAGAGTTAAACGGTCAATTCAGCCGACAGCAGGTGTTCTGAGAGCGTCGGAGGCGGAGCTTACAGGACAACACGCATTCCATGCGTCACGTATACACACGCAATCACGCACACACTCGCGCACGCATTCTCCAGAAACAATCGACTCCGGTGTTACATTATTAATTAACATCTGTCAGTTCAGAAAAAAAATTCAAACAGTCATTTCAAATCTAATATCTTCTGGGTTCTTCATGTTTATAAATGCTGGGAAAAGAAACATTGGTCCAACGCTGCTGTCAAAAAGTTTTTTTTGTGTTGTAGTTACTATTTCTTTTTTATACACACAATATCTTTTTTCTCTTCTGAATAAAATCAAGCACACATGTGGGACAGTCGGACTCCAACATGCCACTTTAAGATACCATAAATTCACAGAAGAGTCAATATGTAACATTTAAAAAGATCTCTTAATACTGTTATTGAAACTAGCTCATCTTCATAGCCATCACTTGCATGGAGCAATGGGCTCTGTACAGTTACTGATCTCCGTATTCACACATACACTCACACTTTCTCGCTCTTTCACATGTGTTGCACACACTCGTAAGCTACAGAGGAGCTCGATTAATAGGAGAAAGTCATTTGCAACTGGTTTTGATGATGCATCAGGAGCTCCGACTGTGAAAGAAAGAAATAAAAAATCTGACAAACAAGAACTTCAGTTCCGACAGGAAGTTATCACTGTGAATGAACGAATGAATGCTAAAGAGGGGAAAGTTGGTTCTCAGTTCAAAATGGTGAGGTCACAAAGTTCCTGCTGGTCCAGTGTTTGCTTTTTCCACCCTCGTTTTGCAGCTTTCTGAAGCCCACCTGGTTGAGATGGTCCCTGATTGAGCAGGCCGTTCACGTGACGTGGCCTTTGAGGAACATATCCACTCTTATTTTTCTTGAAATGATGCTTTAAAACTTGAGGAATTAATATTTGGGAAGGGAAGGATTTTTTCAGGACGTTTGGTTTGTCTTGAAGTGAAATCGGCATGCCAGGAAAATCAAAAGTAAATTCAAAACACGCATTTCACTTCTGTAAAACCAACATAACAATAAACGGACAGCTGCGATATCAACATTCAAACAGAATTTGAATCGTTCCTAAAAAATAAACATATTGACGTGGGACTGATGTGTCCGAGACAACCAGGAGGGTCGCACAAGAGTGAGGAAGTTACGAAGAGACAGTAGTCAGTTAGCAGCAAAACAACTCCTCCGTCAATAAATATATACATGTTCACACACCCTAAGCGTCACACCGGGGAAGGCGTCCAGACGAGGGGCCGATGGGCGTTCTGGCTCAAGGCTGCATGCTGGAGGCGGGACACTGGGGGGTGGGGGGGGGTTATGGTATTGATCAACCCATTCCCTTTCACCACGCATGCACACGCAACAAACACCCTCTCTCAGAGGGCGAGGGGGACTAGTCAGTTAGTCTATTCAACACAGTCACGGAATAAGAGCCATCGACCTGATCCGTCCAGTGTGTGTGTGTTTGTGTGTGTGCTTGTGTGAGAGTGTGTGTTTGTGATGGGCAAGAGTGTAAGGGAACGCAGCTTAAAACAGCATGCTCTGCCGTCTGTTCTTGCTGTTTCCTGTAAGGGGAGAGACAGAAAGAAGAGAATGAAGAGGAGGAGAGAACAAAGTTTACAAAGTTACAAATTAATAATAATAAAAAAAATGTATTAATTAAAAAATGTATATAGCTACACCCACAACATTATATATAAAATGTATATATATATTTTTTTAGATGAGATGAATAATTTTCAAAAATATTTTTCATATGTAATTAATTAAAAATGTATGCAGTTATATTAGTTATATTATTAGGAGAGAACAGGGCGTACAAGGTTACAAAATAATTCTAAAATAACAAATGCATAAATAAATAGTTGTACAATTATTTATAAAAATATTATTTAAAATGTGATTTAAATTCTGCATTACACATTATACTCACACACATGTGTATAATGTATAATGTATATAGCAGCAAAACATATAATTTTTAAAAAATATATTTAGTTATTAAATGTATTAGTTATATTATTAGATGAGAGAACAGTGCACAAAGGTACGGAATGATACAAAAAATAAATATTTTAAAATGTTATAATATATACACAATACATTTTAGGATATATATTCATTTATATATAAATAAAAAAATAAAAAAATAAATATATATATATATATATATATATATATATATATCAAATACATTTAAATAATTATTTTAATATATATATATATATATATATATATATATATATAAATAAAGAAATTTAAATTATTGATCGAGAAATTTTTGTAAAAAATAAAAAAATAATTCTATACAATATTTATAGCTTAAAGGGATAGTTCACTCAAAAATGAAAATTCTGTCAGTATTTACTCACCCTCATGTTGTTCCAACCCCGTAAGACCCGTTCATCATCGGAACACAAATTAAGATATTTTTGATTAAATCTGAGAGCTGGATCACTCCTCCATAGGCTTCAAAAGGATTGAAACTTGCCGGCCTCGAAAAGTTATTAAAGACATCGTTAAAATAGTCCAAGTGACTACAGTTGCTAGATCCTAAGTTTATCAAGCGACGAGAATACTTTTTGTGCACAAAAACAAACAAAAATAACGACTTTATTTCAATTATACATGTCCTTCTCTGTTGGTCTCTAGTCAGTTAACTTAGTGTGATAGTGTAGTGCTACGCCACACGCAGGCTCACTATTGGCCGACGCTGGTCATGTGAGTGATGCGTGTGACGTACAACAACAGAAGCGTACGCTATTACACTAGTGAACTGACTCGAGGCCCACAGAGAAGGAAATTAATAGTTGAAATAAAGTCGTTATTTTTGTTTTTTTGCACAAAAAAAGTATTCTCGTCGTTTGATAAACTTAAAATTGAGGCACTGTAGTCACTTGGACTATTTTAACGATGTCTGTAATAACTTTTCGGGGCCTGCAAGTTCAATCCCTCAAGAAGCCTATGGAAGAGTAATCCAGCTCTCAGATTTCATCAAAAATATCTTAATTCGTCTTCAGAAGATGAACGAAGGTCTTACGGGGTTGGAACAACATGAGGGTGAGTAAATACTGACAGAATTTTCATTTTTGGGTGAACTATCCCTTTAACTGCAAGAGGCACAGGTATCTGTTAATCACAAATTTTTAAATAATCACCCAAAATCATCCCCATTAATTAACCTGGTCAATATCTATTGGTCTATTACGAACAGTGTCCCCTAGTGTCAGTTCCAGAAACTACTTTCACAAATAACTGAGTATTACCCATCCTGGATGACCACTATAACAGAATAAAGAGTTTCTGAATATGTATGCAGAGCACTGATCAAAGCAGACACACACCTGTCTCTGGGTACGAGGAGTTCCGGTAACCGGGATCCCTCTGAAGCTGCACCTCCTTCAGTGTAAATATAGATATGTCTGCAGAACCATAGCACATCATGAGAATGAGGATATATGAGTGAGCAGTGTGTGTGTGTGTGTGTGTTTGATCATGCAGTGGTACATGAGCAGTGTGTGTGTGTGTGTGTGTGTGTGTGTGTGTGTGTGTGTGTGTGTGTGTGTGTGTGTGTGTGTGTAAGGGCACTCACTCTCTTGCAGTGTTTGCACACGCATGCCTAGACTCTTGAAGTAGGGTTGTTTCATCGATTCATCTGCAGAGATCCTCTTCTTGGACTCATACTATGGAGAAAACAAAAATAAACGAGGACGGCTGTCAGACTGACAAAGGGTTGTTTATTTTATTAACACAATCCAAGAAAAATATATGTAAATATACATATATATAAATAATAATAATTATTGTTACTATTACTACTACTGAGAGTACACATCTTTAGAAAATGCTAATTCAGAGCTATCAATTGTTTAAGTCACTGAGTCTTCTAATTGTTTGCTATAAGTGTAGGCCTATATTTGATGCAATCCATAGCTCTGGCACATTCTTACCTTTAGAAAGGACAATAACAACTCTATTCCTTCAGTATCCAACCTGTTGATGGAGAGAGAGAGAGGAGAGGGAGAGAGAGAGAGAGAGAGAGAGAGAGAGAGAGAGAGAGAGAGAGAGAGAGAGAGAGAGAGAGAGAGAGAGAGAGAGAGAGAGAGAGAGAGAGAGAGAGAGAGAGAGAGAGAGAGAGAGGTGACCATCGGCAGGTTGACAAATCAGACTGGCAAACGAAAGGAAGGAAGCAAACGGCCTCAGAAATTCCAGAGGAAATCCTGCTTTACTGGCACGCACACGGATTTCTAACATACACCAGAACACACACAAACTTTCCCACAGCAGCATCGACACACTCACACACAGGCTTTGAGGTCATGGTCATTTGCTCTGTATGGCAAGACAAACACACTAAAGCCACAACACAGTCACTGAGTACACAAACTCATAACAAACACACTGTATGAAACGGCAATGCAGCACCTGTACACACACACACTAGGGGTTGAACCGACTAGTCGACTTTAATGCAATGCCGCGACGCTTTAAGCTTGACGTCGACTAGTCACGTTGATCATGTGACACTATGATTGCGCTAATTTTGATACTAACATGTTGCAGACGACAACAGATGAAGAGCCCAGAGGGTTATTGCACTGAGAAAGCAGCATTGGTACATCAAGTGTGTGTAAATACTTTTCTAACCTAACACTAGATATTGTTAAAAACGAAAGTAAAAGCATGACGCACGCTCACTGTTTTACTGGGAAATGAGAGTTCAGTCTCTTTATTAAAATCATTAAAACATTATTTTTTTCATTTATTTATTTAAACATATTAATGATGTAGCCTACCTCTAATTCACCCGCAATTAATTGGAATATTATTTTGTATTACTTGGATCTGCGCATCACTAATGCGCAGATGTGAATTTATAGCTTTTTTTCTTTTCTTTTTTCTTTTCATCCTAAATGATGATGTAAACAGCGGGCTGATTACACCTGGCCACTTAATGCGTTTCTGTGATCTGATAGCTATCCGATCTTGAAAAGACCAGGTGTAGACGCCCTCCGAAACGCATTCGAGACGGATTTAAATCCGATCGCTCAAACCACTTCAGGAGGAGGTCTGGGCCGCTTAACAGACGAAACTGGACAAGTGTAAATGCATCTGGTTGTTGAAACCACAAATGTAAATTGGACTTCTCCCAACAATGCTAAAAATGAACGTGTGAGAGTGTATTATAGCGATGAAGCTGCAACACGCATCACCGCAGATGAGCAGCTCGAGCATCTATTCATCAAGCCAACGTGCAAACTATCGCAAATCAAAGTGAAAGTAAGTCGCAGACGCTTAACACACAATAATCTTCGTTAAAAGTAAAGAAAAAAAATGATCTTACCAGTGCTGTCTCTCTTATTGCGGTCTTTGATTTTGAAATTAGCTGATGATCAATAAAATGCAGCTCATTACTGTTGCTTTTGGTGACGTGAAATCTGCATATACTATATGGTAATCATATAGCGCGTTGTTTGAAGATTCGGAAATCTGACGAAGATTGACGTTTTGCGAAAACATATTTATGTGACCAGGTGTAAATGGAATCGTTTTGATAAATCAGATCAGTAAAAACGCATGAAGTGACCAGGTGTAAACGGCCCCATTATGAGCTGTCTGTCAGCATCTGTATAATTTTCTGTTAATTAATTGCAAATTGTGGCATGTTGCAAAGCAGTCCCATTTCTTGTGTTTTTATGAATGACGTCATCGACTAGTCGACGTCGAATCGACTTTAATGTCATAACAGTCGACTTCAAAAAATCTGAAGTCGTTCAACCCCTAACACACACACACACTGCAGGTACCTGGGTGCATGATTGATGAAGGGCTGAGGCTTGTATTTGGGGAAGTTGTAGGATTTGAACTCTTCGATGGATGAGATGCTGGGCCAGCTGTCCTCTGTAGGTGTACCTGATCACACAAAACCAAAAAACATGGTTAACACTTTCTAAACAGAACTGATATTTATGTTGCTATGACCAATAATTGATATGATGGCCAAAAAAGTTAGTGTGTGTGTGTCTGAGTAAGTGAATGAGTGTGAGTGAGTGCATGTGTGTGAGCGAGCGAGTGCAAGTGGATGCGAGTAAAATTATTATATAAATTATATATATTTACAGGACAATAATATGATCACTGATATTATGCATCCATACCAATTCATTTTTGCTGAAGATACATTCTGGATTTTACATTACTTAAATTCAGAGATCACACACATCTTTTGACTATGATCTTTCCAGTCGTTTGTATATACTTTTATATGAAACATAAAGTTTTATAGATATTGCAAAGAGCTAATCTCTAGCAAAAGAGATCTGGGAAAATGGGGAAAATTGGATATTCACTATAGAAATTTCCAGAATTTTTAAGATTCTAATAATTATTACTTTTCCAGGAGGACTGAAAACTAGGGTTATTATCGTTGTAACTAACATTAAAACTATTTTAAAAAAATATTTCAATTGAAAAAAAGTTTAAATAAAATATAAACAGTTGAAAAAAATAGAAATGTTGCATTGGAAATAAATTGAAATAAGTTTAAGCTGAAGCAAAAAAATTATCAACTGAAAATAAAGAAAAAAAGAAACATAATGAAAGAAAAACGGATAAAATGGCTAAAATTAACATTTAAATGAACACAAGCTAATTCAAAACATGAATAAAACTATTTAAAAATAGAATAAAAACAAATAACACTGCTGAAAACCACTCAATTTCACTGATATTTCTAGATAGTGGGAAGCCTCTGAACTACTTTACATGATTTATTTACATTTATGCATTTGGCAGATGCTTTTATCCAAAGCAGCTTACACTAAATTCAATGCACTCTCTGGAAATCAAACAAATAGCTATAGTATTGCTAGAGCCATGCTCTACTCAAGCAACATTTAAAAACTATAGTTTTGAAAACTATTAAAAAAAGGGAAAAAAAAAGATTTATGGCTGTTAAACAACTTCCACACCAAGATGAGCAGTGGAACACATCAGGTGAGAGTCAGTCGGACAGTATTTCAGCTGAACTGAGGTAACCGACCATGTGATCTCACAGTTTCCATGCAATAGTGTGTGTGTGTGTGTGTGTGTGTGTGTGTGTGTGTGTGTGTGTGTGTGTGTGTGTGTGTGTGTGTGTGTGTGTGTGTGTGTGTGGATAAGCAGCATGGCAGCTCAGATTTTTAAAGCAGGTGAGAAGCACTTCTGAGTCTCAGCACTATGACACATCTGGTGAGTGAGTGTGCGTGTGTGTGTGTGTGTGTGTGTGTGTGTGTGTGTGTGTGTGTGTGTGTGTGTGTGTGTGTGTGTGTGTTTAGTGTCGTAATGTCTGGAGTTGAAGTGTGCGTTTCATCACACAGGCTCTGAATTGAATCATTTAGATGGAGAGCTGGACGCAAGCATGAGTGTGTGTGTGTGTGTTTCTGCTTACCAAGTAATCTGAAGATTAGATGCAGCTCATCTTCAACGGTGGATCCTGGGAACAGCGGCCGACCTGCAGCCATTTCATAAAATATACATCCAACACCCCTGAGACAGAGATCAAGAGAGGGGATAAGACAGAGCAAGCGTCTGCAGGAGAAGACTGAATGTAAATGAGCACTGCAACACACACAGACACACTACCCACCACATATCGATCTGTGTGGAATACTCTGAGGATCCCAGCAGAACATCAGGAGGTCTGTACCATAAGGTCACCACCTCATTAGAGTAGGTCTTCGTGGGAACAGACTTGGCTCGTGCTAGACCTACAAATACACACAAACAAAGAGCAATGAATATTATTTTACTTGAATTTAAATATATATATAAATAATATAATATAAATATTATATTAATTAATATATATTAAATAAAAATGTATGCATGTATATATATATATTTTTTGTATTACACACACATGTATACATACAGGTCCTTCTAAAAAAAATAGCATATTGTGATAAAGTTATTTAAAGCATTATTTTACATAATGTAATGATAAAAATTAAACTTTCATATATTTTAGATTCATTGCACACCAACTGAAATATTTCAGGTCTTTTATTGTTTTAATACTGATGATTTTGGCATACAGCTCATGAAAACCCAAAATTCCTATCTCAAAAAATTAGCATATTTCATCAGACCAATAAAAGAAGTGTTTTTAATACAAAAAAAAGTCAACTTTCAAATAATTATGTTCAGTTATGCACTCAATACTTGGTCGGGAATCCTTTTGCAGAAATGACTGCTTCAATGCGGCGTGGCATGGAGGCAATCAGCCTGTGGCACTGCTGAGGTGTTATGGAGGCCCAGGATGCTTCGATAGCGGCCTTAAGCTCATCCAGAGTGTTGGGTCTTGCGTCTCTCAACTTTCTCTTCACAATATCCCACAGATTCTCTATGGGGTTCAGGTCAGGAGAGTTGGCAAGCCAATTGAGCCCAGTAATACCATGGTCAGTAAACCATTTACCTGTGGTTTTGGCACTGTGAGCAGGTGCCAGGTCGTGCTGAAAAATGAAATCTTCATCTCCATAAAGCTTTTCAGCAGATGGAAGCATCAAGTGCTCCAAAATCTCCTGATAGCTAGCTGCATTGACCCGACCCTTGATAAAACACAGTGGACCAACACCAGCAGCTGACATGGCACCCCAGACCATCACTGACTGTGGGTACTTGACACTGGACTTCAGGCATTTTGGCATTTCCTTCTCCCCAGTCTTCCTCCAGACTCTGGCACCTTGATTTCCGAATGACATGCAAAATTTGCTTTCATCCGAAAAAAGTACTTTGGACCACTGAGCAACAGTCCAGTGCTGCTTATATGTAGCCCAGGTCAGGCACTTCTGCCGCTGTTTCTGGTTCAAAAGTGGCTTGACCTGGGGAATGCGGCACCTGTAGCCCATTTCCTGCACACGCCTGTGCACGGTGGCTCTGGATGTTTCTACTCCAGACTCAGTCCACTGCTTCCGCAGGTCCCCCAAGGTCTGGAATCGGTCCTTCTCCACAATCTTCCTCAGGGTCCGGTCACCTCTTCTCGTTGTGCAGCGTTTTTTGCCACACGTTTTCCTTCCCACAGACTTCCCACTGAGGTGCCTTGATACAGCACTCTGGGAACAGCGTATTTGTTCAGAAATTTCTTTCTGTGTCTTACCCTCTTGCTTGAGGGTGTCAATGATGGCCTTCTGGACAGCAGTCAGGTCGGCAGTCTTACACATGATTGCGGTTTTGAGTAATGAAACAGGCTGGGAGTTCTTAAAAGCCTCAGGAATCTTTTGCAGGTGTTTAGAGTTAATTAGTTGATTCAGATGATTAGGTTAATAGCTCGTTTAGAGACCCTTTTCATGATATGCTAATTTTTTGAGATAGGAATTTTGGGTTTTCATGAGCTGTATGCCAAAATCATCAGTATTAAAACAATATAAGACCTGAAATATTTCAGTTGGTGTGCAATGAATCTAAAATATATGAAAGTTTGATTTTTATCATTACATTATGGAAAATAATGAACTTTATCACAATTAGGGATGCAACGATACCGCTTTTTCAAAACCGATCCGATACCAAAATTCTGAGTATCGGCCGATACCGATACCAATCCGATACCAGCGCAGTTTTTTTTTTTTTAATCAAGTGGAATTTCTATAACTCTGTGTGTTGAACTGATAATCACTCTTTTGTGTGTTAAACACAATCTACTTAATACAGACAACTTCATTATAAAGATAAACAACAAATCCAAAAAATATATGATCATAATATATGTCAAAAATGCTATTATAAACTAGATTAGTGGATAGTTCAGCAGTAAAATCTAGTCTAGAAATATCACGAGTGCACAATAATTGTATAAAATCTGAACATTTAGTGAAAAAAAAAACATTTAGTGGGGAACAAATAAGAGACAATAAGTGTAACACTAAATCTTGTAAAACGTTACACATTGCTCTTTATATTGTTGTAAAATACATTAATGAAAAACAAGATAACAAAAATCAAAAACATAATTTTTTATAGTAGCCTAGGCTATGTAATTTGAGACATGTTTTAAATGTATAGCACAGCTGTTTAATGAGGCAGCAACATATGATATATAGGACAGAACAAGAAAGGCTATTAATAATCCTTCATTGCGCAAAAGGCTCCAATACAGTGCGGCACAAAGCGCTTATGCACATCCCAAGCGCAGAATGATGCGCTTGAAGCAACACGGAGTCACAGCGCGCAGCACGTCGAGTCCGCATTGAAAAGTTCAAAGCACAAAGGAAATACATATTGATGCGTAGTGTATTATACAGTATCTATCGCCATGCAATAGTTTATTGAGCCTTTTCTTTTAACAGTTTTAAATATCAGTTACTGTGCGCGTGAAGAACAATTATAGTGCTCTGACTCCAGTGTTGTGATCTAACAGACACACGGTAGAAAGTAACATGATTTAGTTACAGCAATAAAGTCCAGCAATATAAAGTTGTTTTATGCGAAACCATAGACCTTTATCTACAGATCAAGTATAATAATATTAACATTGAATCATCTTGGAGAGTTTCATCATGTTGACTGTCGTACCCGAACGTGACGCGCTGTTTGATGCTGAATGGAGAATGACTGACAGCCGCAGCAGAGGGAAAAAGTTTACGTGATCTCGAATTTAATGACTTAAATATTAATTTATATCTCACATTATACTATATAATGGCTTCAGAACACTTATAAGATAGTGCACGAAAACTTTATGGTGCTTTATAATGTTTTTGTGCCTTTTGTGGGGCAAATATTTGTGCCTTTTGTGGGTTAACTATAACACAGAATAGTAGACGCACAATATCGGATTTGGATCGGCCTCGTCTGACCGATACCCGATCCGGCAAAAATGGCAGTATCGGAGCCGATACCGATACTGAGTATCGGATCGGTGCATCCCTAATCACAATATGCAAATTTTTTGAGAAGGACCTGTACATATACACACACACACATATATATATATATATATATATATATATATATATATATATATATACCGTATACATGCATACATACATAGATATATATATACTCACATATACATATATATATATACACTCACATATACATATATATATATATATATATATACATATATACTCACATATACATATATATATATATACACCAACACACACAACTGTAAAACTAAAAGCGACTCTATAGCACGCATTGTGTTTATCGTGCAATTTATACGCAAAAAATTGTTTTTACGTGCATAGGATACGCATGGGTAGGTTTAGTAGTGGTGTAGGATGCGTGTGTATCACACGCAATAAAGTGCGTATCAAATGCACACGAAAGCAGCGTATCGTATGCACATAAAAACTAATTTTTGCATATAAATTGCACCATAAACACAATGTGTGCTATAGAGACGCATTTTCATATATATATATATGCACACACAGTATATAGATGCATATTTATTTAATTGTAATATATATAATATAACATGTATATAATATATGTAATATACATTTGAAAATAATTACATACGTGTAATAATTTTTAATGTATAAGAATTTTGTGCGTAAATATTTAGTAACTGAATATTTTAGCGCAGTCATTGAAAATTCTTAAGTATACAGGAGGGGACAGGAGACATTTATTTAATAGCATTGTGCTCCACATACCAAAGTCAGCCAGTTTGAGTTCACCCCTCTCATTGATGAGCAGGTTCTGTGGTTTCAGGTCCCGGTGCAGAACCTTACGTTTGTGGCAGTACGCCAGCCCTCGCAATATCTGGAACAGGAAGATCTAGAACAGAACATGGAGTACAGGTTAGACGACCACAAACAGAAACTCTCATATTGTTTTGCATTGCACTAATACACAACAGTTTGTTTTTTTAAATCCATTTGAGGCTAAATAAGTAGCTTGATAACAGTAAACAGACATAGGACAGACCTTAACGTTGTGCATACTCATGATGTTTCCACAATCGTCCATGTACTGCTTCAGATCTTTATCCTACAGGAAAGCCATTGGAAAACAAATGAATAAACAGAACGAGAAGCAAATGGAACAGAATGGCACACAGGAACAAACAGGAGCAGCGTGGGATATTGGCTCACCAGATACTCAAAAACAAGAGTGAGGGATTTGTCCGTGTGGACAATATCATGAAGCGTGACGATATTGGCATGCTTTAAATCCTTCAATAATGACACTGAAAGAGAGACAATTGCAGGATAGATCAGAGCAATATCAACATTAGTATCTTAGAGAAAGAGAGAGAGAGAGAGAGAGATTCCTCACCCTCTCTAATAGCTGTGCATGGAGCGCCCTCCTCATGCTCCAACCGGATCTCCTTCAAAGCTACCAGGTTGTCCGTCAATTTGCTTCGCCCCTTGAAAACGGTGGCATACGTCCCCTATAATACAATTACAGCAATGATTAGATTTCAATGCACGTTCAGAGTTTTGGTTTTACACTAGGGATGTTGTTAACAGAATAATCATTTACTGATAAGTAGCAACCAATAATGATGTCCTTACTTTAAAACTAACAAAAGTAACAAATAGTACTTTGGATTGCACCTTATTTTAAGGAGTCCTTGTTACAGAGTAAATAAAAATTTAAGTACCGAGTAATATTACTTAATAACTTGTACTTACTATAGGGTTAGGTTTTGGTTTAGGGTCAGTTGCATGTATGTAATTATGAATAATAGTAAGTACATGTAATGTGGAACAAGGACACTGTAAATAAAGTGTACGGAACGTTGATGATATGAAGACTGTCATCTCAATAATCCCCTTATTATGAGCACGTTCAGTTATATGATTATCAATTATTCCACTTTAAAAATGACAATTTCTGACAGCTGATGAGGGTGAAATAATGAAACTGTACCTCTCCCAACTTGTCCAGTTTGATGTAGGTCTCCAGTTTCCCAAAGCCGATTTCTGACTATAAAAAAAAGAAAAAGAGAGAGATTGCTTCATTAATGAGATCTTGTTAATGCTGAACAGCCTGCAAGTGTTTAACGGACCTTATCAGTGAGAAACACGAGTCTGGAGTGTTGCTCGCCATCTCTGATATCTGCAGCCAAAATCATTTCCCAGACAAAGCCATTAATCACACACACAGTATTCAGACTCCCACGGGCACCAGGGGGCACCAGAACAACAACATAAACCCCCTCTACTTTACACACACGGAGAGTTGGAGGTGAGGACGACATAGACGGATGACAGCTAAGAACAATGGATCCCAAGTAAACCCAGACGCAAAAGCAGGGGGCTTTTCACATGCAAAACCCCTATGTATGCAGCCTACAAACAAAGAACATGGTATGTGTCTTTGTGCTCAACTGAGAGTACGACACACTGTTCGTAGCGACACACTGGGTTTCTCGTTTATCTGCAGCAGTCCATGTTGTTTTGAAAAGCTTGCTGTGGACTGTGTACTCATTAACTTCAGCTTAATATTCTTCAGATGTAATCTTTTACTCTTAAAAGAGCAGCTCAACCAAAAATGTATTTTATTTACCCTCATGTCATTTCAAATTCATTTGACTTTTTTCATCTATACTATGGAATATTAAAATTCTTCAAAATTGTATTTTGCATTCAATTAAGTATGTACAATGAGATTTTTTTAATCACTTTAAAAGTAGCCCATATGGTTTGTGCAATATATTTCAATATGTTTTATAAAACATGTATATGATAGTTTTGTGCACTGTAAAAAATTGCATGATCAATAAATTGACAACATATGGTTTTAAATTGCTTTAACTGACCAAAATAAAGCAATTTAAACTTTTTTTTGTTATACAAGATTAAACAAAAAAAAATTTAAAGTCAGTTTAATGTAATTTAAGTTGAAATGACTTAAACATTTGATCAAACAGTTGATTGTACTTAATTTAAGGCAGATACTTTTTATTTTTTACAGTGTATAAGCTGTTATTCTATGATCTCATTTGATCAGATCACATTTTGCAACCAATAGTGACGCATAAAAGTTATCGTACAGCTTCAGAAGACTCGTAATGTAATGCAAAAGCCTTAAATAAATAAATAGAGCGACAGATAGAACGATAGATAGAACGATAGATAGATAGATAGATAGAACGATAGATAGAACGATAGATAGAACGATAGATAGAACGATAGATAGAACGATAGATAGATAGAACGATAGATAGATAGAACGATAGAACGATAGATAGAACGATAGATAGAACGATAGATAGAACGATAGATAGAACGATAGATAGAACGATAGATAGAACGATAGATAGAACGATAGATAGATAGATAGATAGATAGAACGATAGATAGAACGATAGATAGATAACAATCGACAGATAACAATCGACAGATAGAACGATAGATAATTTTGGGGTGAAATATGACCTACATGTCAATGACATTCAACTAGAAAAATCCTTGTACACAAAAGCATTAGAAGCTTAACCGATCATATATTAGAAACCCAGCCAGAACAGAGCTAAAAATAGTGCTTTTTGGAGCTTGACGGCTTGTAGTTATTGAATGATTCCATTGCATTGATGATTAAAACTAGCATCTTATACATTGTTCAAACATCTCCTGTTGTGTTCCACAGAAGAAAGAATGTCAAACTAGTTTTGTATGACATGAGGATGAGTAAATACTGACAGAATTATCATTTTCAGATGAACCGTCCATTTAAACAGATCAAAAACACAGCATTAGAGTCACTCAGAAAGCACTCGTTTTTAAAAAATAACTTTCTCAATGTTTAAACCCATATGTCTCAGCGTGACAATGGCTTACTGTTTGACAGCCATGTAATAGTTTTAACCCGGCCAGACTAAATCATCTACATAATCCCACATTGTGTTTGAGTGTTTGAAACAATAAGGTTTATTAATCTTGAGCACCATGTTCTCACAACCATTCATGTCAAATGAGAAAACGAATTCGTGTTTCTATGCAGTGTGGTTGCTAGATAGATGTCCCATAATGCTCTACTCCTAATACGCTCCACAAAGAGATTCACGGCATATTGCGAAACCTAAGATATGGTGATTAATTTGCTTCGGTTTATTCCACATGTTTATGTGGTTCAGACAAAGAACAAAAACATACTAGTGATTAGTAGGGAGCAAATATGACATTACGTGTTAATGTTGTTAAAGCATTATAAACATGACCTGAGGGTTTATGCGCGCAAACTTACCAGCGAGGCTCTACGTGATCGTCGGCTGAGGGGTTGGTCAAACGGCGGACTGCTCAACTGTAGCTTTTCAAGGTAACCGTCAGGAATCCGGATATCAGCAGGCAAAGACAAGCGTTTATTCAAGTCCTGAAATATCACACACACACACAAACAAGTCAGTCGCAAGGGCCAAAATTAGCTGGGTTCATATCAAAGTAGGAATCAGATTAAAAATTGATGCTTGGTGACTAATTTTCATTTGGTATGTGCATCTCGTCTGAAAGCATTGTGTGTGTGTGTTTTAAATAAGATAGCGTGACTTCCTACAGCCGTCCTCAAACCAAAGCATTAGCATCTTCCATAAATAACCCTCCATCATGCTTTGAATCTCCTCCATTTATATCTCTCACACGTGTCATTTTCCTCCACCCACAGGCTACTTATAAAGGAGCGTGCAGCATGAAAAACTTACTGGGCAGCACATCAGTACAATACTTGTGTACTAGTAAGGTTTAATAAGGGGTGAATCATTTCACCCCAAAATCAAAAGAAACGCATAATACTCTGGATTATTTTTGCATTATTTTTAATAATATTAATCTTAAATAATAAATATTTCCCCCTCAATTCTTTTTACTGCAATGCAAAATAAAATAATTTGAGCTATTATTTATAGTCTCAAGACAGGATGATTTTCATAATTAATAATCTAATTAGAATCAATGATTTTGAGAATAATGAAAATCACAAACAAAAAAATAAAACATCCAGATGCATGAGTGTTAAGGGGAAATGACAAATAAAATTGTACAAACTTGTATGCATAAGTCTTTATAACACTATTTACATGCATGTTGTATGAATTTACTATAGTAATAACAGTTAATTATGTGTAGTTAATTAAATAAATACTAATTACGTAATTTTAATCAAAGGCAGTACAACAAATGCTATTACTACATTATATTTTTTAAATTACTTATTTTTTATAATAAATATTATTGATGTTTATTATCATTTTTATACATGTATATTATCTTTTTCCAATGTTACAGTAATGAGCTTTTGGGAATAAAAAGAAGCTCAAATGCACGAAAATCTTATAATCGTTTAATTATTTTGTCGCAATGACCCAATTCATACAGCAGGGGGCAACATAACCCTGGAGACCGAGAGAGTGAGAGAGTGAGGAACACATGGTCAAATAACTAGTTCAGACTGAGGTTTGCAATTAAAAACCCAGAATAAGAAGCTTTAAATGATGTATATGTAGCAAGATTGTGACGTGAATGTCTTTAAATATTCAAGTTAATTATGATAGAAAAGAGAAGTTTTTCTATTTCAAAATCCTCTAATAGTGGTTTTCAAACCCTCTTTTTAACATTGCACTGCAGAGAAGAGAATAGAGACTGGGAATGATAAAGAAAGGAAAGAGGGAGTGAGGAAAAAAAAGAGACAGAATCCATTCCTTTCAGATCCATGTGTGTGGTAACAGAGGAAGCCAGTATTTAATATCAAACAGCGGCTCAAACATCACCAGACAGACAGAGATGCATATGATTTGAAATTCAGTCTGACACCGTCCTAAGCAAACGCGACGCCCGTTTCAGGTGATTTTCTTCGATCCTCACGAAGTGAAAATGCCACACGATGCATTAATCACAGCCAGCAAAGTAACGAGGAGATTTTGGACCAATGAGATATTACAGGGGGCGTGTCTACGTAGTGCTTTAGCCTAGAAAAAGAAACCAAACCATTCTGACCAAAAGAACAAAGGTATCGTGTTACATGTTGTGGCTGGTTAAGACACCAACTTATTTCACCATGTCATGCCTCGGCTAAGATCTCTGGTTCAAAACTGAGGTTTGTAATTGACGTTTCACACCCGAGAGCTTTCAAACTGCAGAAGATCCTCTTATACCATCTGCAACTTCCCACAAAACCTCCAGATTTCTTTAGATCATCTCATTAAAGAATCATTGCGGAGGAAGAGGAGGAGAAAAGCCGACTAACAGGGTGTGGGGGAATAGGATGAGAGAGGGAACGAGAAAAAGAAAAAAAGCACAACAGAGGAATCCTTCCACCAACCCAAGGCCAAAAATAAAGCTCTTAGTAGTGACACATCACCCAGTCTGAAGCTTTCAGGGTAACACACGCAGTTTCCTGTGAATAAGTGAGCGTGAGGCAGGTTTGTGCCGCTGATTCATTTATGTTCTGTCTTACCTCCATGGATATGCGCCGATGATTTCTGTTGCGGAGACACACGCCGGTGGGCGACTGCACTTCGTCTGAGGACGTCCCTGAGGCCTGATCGCTCTCTCCATCCGAACCCATCTTCAGATTCTCATGAACAATGTCTGGGAGAGAGGAAGAGGAGGTTAGAAAATGAAAACGTGTGATGTATGTGTGCCTGATCTGCTGCTGCTTTAACGGAGTTATGGGAAGGTTATGGTTTATGGGAGGTTTTATTAGCATACTGTATACATGTATGGCTGAATCCCAATAGTTACAATAGTTCCTAAAGTACTAACAGTACTATGCAATAAAAGAATGTGTTTGATTATGTTGTAATACCGCAGACCACTAAGTGTGTAGAGTGTGTTGTAAAAAAATATATTTTATAAAAATCAGAAAACAACAATAATAATAACTGTTATTAAGTTCAAATTTTAGGTTTTATTCGTTAACATGAACTACTTTATTTATTTTTAGCCACTTTGACACAGCAACATTTGACTTTTCAAGATATCTATTTTTATGACCCCAGACGCACTTTACAGGCATTACTATTACATTATCTTATGGTTAATAATCAGCTCAAAAAAATACATTTGGCATAATATGATTTGGGACACACTAACTATACTACGTAGAACATTATATAGTGATTCAGGAATCAACCTAATGTGTGTGTGGGTTGGAAAAGCAACATGTGATTCCTCTATTTCAGTGAAAGACCTTACTCATCCTCTTTCCCTTTAAACACACACCTGTAATAAAGCGGCACACACACACACACACACACACACACACACACACACACACACACACACACACACACACACACACACACACACGCGTCTGTCAATAACTCTCCTCTCCTGCAGTTCTTCATATTCATGAAAACGAGTCAAACATGACATGAACACACATGCTCTATTCACATTTACCTATGGCCTGATTACAGAGAAAAACAAGGATTATACAGAAAACAAGGAAACTGTGAAGAGACATGTGCTTTTTTTATACAATGAGTGAGAATGAACTAAGTCCTCCCACTCTTCTCTATTACATAAAAGTTTGATCTAGCTTATCTGAGCTGGCCTATGGGCCAAATCATGATGTAATCGGGGCTAAAAAAAAAAAACTCTCTCTCACTCACACGCACGCACGCACGCACGCAAGCGGCCAGGAATTAAGAATCCCATCCAGTCAACATGTACAACAAGTACATGCAGTCTTCTAGTACTTGGAAAAGGGGCGGACTACAAGCCATGGAAAATAAAAGCTGTTCCGGAAGAAAAGAGATTATATTCCTGCATAAAGGAGAGCTTGGAAGTAGAAAAAGAGTGTAAAGGTGCGGTCGTGGCTCTGTAGTTTTATGGCAGGCTGTTTGCTGGCTCACGGCCCCCACCGCCCTCACCTCATAAGACGGCGTCCCCCAAGGGTGACATATCGGCCCGCTCTTTTATCTGACCGTGGCAGTAAAAAGTACCTAACCTGAGGCCCATCCATTATCACACACAGCTGTCTGCTGTCTCTCTGCACTGATATCTTCAGTCGAGAGGGAGAGAGGTGAATCTTGCGGGAAAAATGTCTGGAATATTTATAATACATATAATATAATACAAAATAAATGCAGTTTGCATGAAGCATGAGGCAATGACCAAAGTGATAAATTAAAAACCAATGTTAGTATATGCCAAAGCAATATTTACTATACTAAATTTAATTTATTCCGAAATTATTGGGGGAATTATCTTAATTAAAATAATGTCAACACAAAAAAAATGTGTTAACACTTTACAACAAGGTCTCATTTGTTAACATTAAACATTAGTTAATGTATTCAACAACTAACCATGAGCAATATATTTGTTACAGTATTTATTCATCTTTGTTAATGTTAGTTAATAGAAATCCAGCAGTTCATTGTTTGTTCATGTTAGTTCACAGTGCATTAACTAATGTTAACAAATACAACCTTTGACTTTAACATATTAGTAAAGGTTGAAATTAACATTAAGATTAATAAATGCTGTAGAAGTATTGTTCATTCTTATAGTCCTAGTTAACTAATGTTAATAAATTAAACCTTATTTTGTAGTGTTACCAAAAATGTTTAAAATAAAATAAAATTGTGGAATATTCTTAACCATCTCAATTGAAATAGTCAATGCAAAAAAATCTTAATGCCCCTAAAAATAGGCTTCGTTGTTTATGCCAAACATAATTTGCTTTGGCATATTACTTTATCTGAAATATGACCAGGACATTTCTTAGAGAGAGATGAGTAGATTCAGCTTCATGAAATGGCTATTTGACTGTTAACCTGCGGCGACATTTCTGCATCCCGTCACACAGATGAAGTCTTTGAAATGGCGAGTGTGTGTGCGTGTGTGTGTGTGTGTGTGTGTGTGTGTGTGTGTGTGTGTGTGCGTGTGTGTGTGTGTGTGTGTGTGTGTGTGTGTAGTTCCAGGTAATGCTCTATTCGAGGTAACGAGTTGCTCTGGCAGATCACCCCATTTCCCTCCGTTCACTCTCCCTTTCCTGTCTTTCATCTCTTTCTACCTCCTCCTCTCAACATCACAAGCGCTGAGCTCTTTCATTCCGTCAAGCCCGAGACAACCTCACTAGTAATTTTTAGGCATATCATCAGTCTGCCACACCCTATCGCTCCGTCTTCCGCTTTCCTCCCGCCGTCTTTTAACTGATGCCGTGAAAGTCTAGAAAGCGCAGTGTTCTACTTCTCCAAAAAAAAAGTGTGGCAGGGAAAAATCTCGTAAGAACGAAAGTGGGTCAAACTCTAATAAACTCCAGACTGTCTTGGGCTTCCTGACATCCCTCCAACCTGGAATGCATCCTATTCAAGGGAATGCAAGCTGATAATTTATCAAACACATTTACATGACAGCTTATAAATTCCTCAATCTGTGCCAAATAAACAAGCGATTGCTCTCTGACATCGCTGTTGGTGGATGAGAATGCGGGAACGGACACGTCTGGACTTGTGTCTGAGATGCTGGTAAATAATAACCTCACGTATGGGAAGCACCATGCATGGACACACACTCACTCCGAGAACAGCCCGGACGGAACTGTTCAACTGTGACACACACTTCTTGCACGGTCGCCTCCCACTAACCTTCCTCTGACTCACTTCCTGCCAGTGTGAGCGTGTTCTGTGTGTGTGTGTGAACACCCACTCGTGCAGTTGCACACATGCACACCGGAGATAGACATGACTGCTCCCATGACAACAGGGAGAAAAGGTTGATCGACTCATATTCATCACACACCAAGATACTGCAGACCTGAATTTTTTACATAGCAGATCATTGATATAATGCGTGTTGTCTATTACACACTTTCAGAGAGGAGACATCAGCAAGCATGTCTCCTCTCTGAAAGTGTGTAATAGACAACACAAACAGAAGTAACCAATAAACTGAAAGTGGGAGGCATATTTGTGATTGGTTAAAGGTGAGTACGACCTGAGTCACTCACAAGGCCCACGAATGCTTCATCTACACCATTAATAAACTTTAAATTTTGAGGCAAATATGTGAATCATTAATGCATGTAGTTGCTATACAGCACTTCATCAGGCCGACAATTATATTAAAATTTAGGTTTAATATAAATGTATATTTTTGCCATGAATTGTAAATGAATAAATAACTCTAAAATTAATTATGAAAAAGTGAAACAATAAAAGGTTTAAATGATAATTGAACAATTAAATGGTAACTAAGGAAATGAAATTAATCAAATTATAAAAATTGTTATAAGTAACTGTTATATTAAAATCTAAAATCTTGTATTTTATAAAAATAAATAAAATTAAAGTAATAAATTATAATTATTATTAAATAGTTGAAGTAATAATAATAATAATAATAATCATTATTTTAATAATGAACTAGTGAAACAAAAAAAGTTTAGATTAAAATTAAACTAAATAATATAATAAATATAAAATATAACATTATTAAAATTTGTAACAACTTTTAAAAGAAATTAAATATAAAAAATAAATAAAATCCGTTAAAAGTTAACAAAAACACATAATATATACACAAATTATAATGTGTGTGTGTGTGTATATATACACTGTATATATATATATATATATATATATATATATACACACACACTTATGTTTTAATTGTTAAAAAACATTTTTAATGCTGAATACTTGTAAATCGGTCTTTAAATAGCGACTCTTCCAATCAGCCTGTACGTGTGTGTGTGTGTGGTCACTCACCGAGGCGACTGCCGTTACGAGGCATGGCCATGAAGGACCCCAGGCTTCCCCCGATGACACTGTGTGGTCGGCGCAGAGGAGGCTTCTTAAAGGAGCCCGTGTACTGGTGCAAAAACGAGTGCATGCTGTGGGAGGAGGGCGGCCGGCCATTCCTCACGATGGGCTCTGAAATAACAAGACACACACACACAGCGTCAGTATAATTGCATGAATAGATTTATATAGTGTGAGGCGGTGAATATTCATTAAAATTAATACTTTACTACCTGAGGTTACACTGAGGTCAAATGGAAGCTACAGCAATAAAGGGAAACCGGCAACTATCTAGAAACTGGTGATGTCTTGACATTCATCCCATCTTTCACTTTCCATCAAGCTGAGTGATGCTGGGAAGGCAACACCTGCTGTGCTTTTCACTTTTAATGGAAAGACAAGCCAATCATTGCAAAGGTGTTGCTATGGCAATGTATAAACCAACAGGAAAGCAGATGAAATCATTTGAGCCAATCAACACAAGGCATGAAAAGGCATCAATCAAACAAATTCTGACAATCGACACTCAAGTATAAAAGTTAATCAAAATTGCAACATATCAACTGATAGAAGCATAGCTACCATTATAAACCAACTATTTGACACTTGTCACCCATGTGAATTTTAGATAAAAAAAAAAATTCACTGCATATATTAACTTTAATCAATGTCTGTAGAGGTTATATGACCATCACACTGTATGTGAGTGTGTGTGCACTCCGACCCCACCTGTCCCCCTCCCACCTGTCTCTGCTCACACCACCTGTCCAGTCAACCAACCCCTCCTTAAGCTCGCAGTCACACACACACACACACACACACACACACACACACACACACACACACACACACACACACACACACACACACACACACACACACACACACACACACACACACACACACACACACACACACAGGTATTGCATTACATAAGGAGATAAAGTGCTGCTCTCTGGGACGTCGTAATCTAAAAGTCATTCTTCCCCAGCATGCGCAGACATTCAAACACACAAAAAGCGAGGCTCTGTGTCTCCAAACAACCCAAGCAAAAATGTCTCTTATATTCTTATATGTACCCTGCCCAACATCCTAGAAAATGCACCCGCATTCTGGATTGGGGTACTAATGGTTCCCTAAAATAAATTTATTTTTTATTGTGTCCCTGAGTAAGTTTATTATGAAGAAAATATTGATTTAATTGATTAGTTATAAACATTCACAACTTAGCAAAAATTAGTGTTCCGGTTTATTTTTGTAACTTTTTTTATAAAGCCTTACTGTGTAATATAGAGAAAAGCACATGTAAAGTAAAGGGATCAATTAAATTGTATAACAATTCTGGGTCCAATTTGATTAATAGATTTATGAACATCAAATTTAAAGAAAGACCCAATATAGAAATGTTTTTTAGATAAAAACTATTTTATGAATTGAAAATTAATATTTAAATTTATTAGGCGTTAAATATTGGACATGAAGTTTTGTTTGGTGTAGTGTAGTGTATTAAAAAAATCAAATATTCAAATTAAGACTAAATAAACCCATTTTACTTCTAACATGATTGAAGTGAAGTGTGAAGTTAATAGTAAAGTGAAAATAGAAGTTTGAAGTGGAAAAAGTGAAGTGTAAAGTGTGGAGTGAAAAGTTAAGCATTAAGTCGAAGGTGGAGTGAAGTGAAGTGTAAAGTAAAGTTTAGTCAAAAGTGGAGTGAAAAGTGAAGTGTAAAGTAAAGTTTAAAGCGAAAGGTGGAGTGAAAAGTGAAGTGTAAAGTAAAGTTTAAAGTCAAAGGTGGAGTGAAGTGAAGTGTAAAGTAAAGTTTAGTCAAAGGTGGAGTGAAAAGTGAAGTGTAAAGTAAAGTTTAGTCAAAGGTGGAGTGAAAGGTGAAGTGTAAAGTAAAGTTTAGTCAAAGTTGGAGTGAAAAGTGAAGTGTAAAGTAAAGTTTAAAGCGAAAGGTGGAGTGAAAAGTGAAGTGTAAAGTAAAGTTTAAAGTCAAAGGTGGAGTGAAAAGTGAAGTGTAAAGTAAAGTTTAAAGTCAAAGGTGGAGTGAAAAGTGAAGTGTAAAGTAAAGTTTAGTCAAAGGTGGAGTGAAAGGTGAAGTGTAAAGTAAAGTTTAGTCAAAGTTGGAGTGAAAAGTGAAGTGTAAAGTAAAGTTTAAAGCGAAAGGTGGAGTGAAAAGTGAAGTGTAAAGTAAAGTTTAAAGTCAAAGGTGGAGTGAAAAGTGAAGTGTAAAGTAAAGTTTAAAGTGAAAGGTGGAGTGAAAAGTGAAGTGTAAAGTAAAGTTTAAAGTGAAAGGTGGAGTGAAAAGTGAAGTGTAAAGTAAAGTTTAAAGTCAAAGGTGGAGTGAAAAGTGAAGTGAAAAGTAAAGTTTAAAGTGAAAGGTTGAGTGAAGTGAAGTGTAAAGTAAAGTTTAAAGTGAAAGGTGGAGTGAAAAGTGAAGTGTAAAGTAAAGTTTAAAGTGAAAGGTGGAGTGAAAAGTGAAGTGTAAAGTAAAGTTTAAAGTCAAAGGTGGAGTGAAAAGTGAAGTGTAAAGTAAAGTTTAAAGTGAAAGGTTGAGTGAAGTGAAGTGTAAAGTAAAGTTTAAAGTCAAAGGTGGAGTGAAAAGTGGAGTGTAAAGTAAAGTTTAAAGTCAAAGGTGGAGTGAAAAGTGAAGTGAAAAGTAAAGTTTAAAGTCAAAGGTGGAGTGAAAAGTGAAGTGTAAAGTAAAGTTTAGTCAAAGGTGGAGTGAAAAGTGAAGTGTAAAGTAAAGTTTAGTCAAAGGTGGAGTGAAAAGTGAAGTGTAAAGTAAAGTTTAGTCAAAGTTGGAGTGAAAAGTGAAGTGTAAAGTAAAGTTTAAAGTCAAAGGTGGAGTGAAAAGGGAAGTGTAAAGTAAAGTTTAGTCAAAGTTGGAGTGAAAAGTGAAGTGTAAAGTAAAGTTTAGTCAAAGGTGGAGTGAAAAGTGAAGTGTAAAGTAAAGTTTAGTCAAATGTGGAGTGAAAAGTGAAGTGTAAAGTAAAGTTTAAAGTGAAAGGTGGAGTGAAAAGTGAAGTGTAAAGTAAAGTTTAAAGTGAAAGGTGGAGTGAAAAGTGAAGTGAAAAGTAAAGTTTAAAGTGAAAGGTTGAGTGAAGTGAAGTGTAAAGTAAAGGTTAAAGTGAAAGGTGGAGTGAAAAGTGAAGTGTAAAGTAAAGTTTAAAGTGAAAGGTGGAGTGAAAAGTGAAGTGTAAAGTAAAGTTTAAAGTCAAAGGTGGAGTGAAAAGTGAAGTGTAAAGTAAAGTTTAAAGTCAAAGGTGGAGTGAAAAGTGAAGTGAAAAGTAAAGTTTAAAGTCAAAGGTGGAGTGAAAAGTGAAGTGTAAAGTAAAGTTTAGTCAAAGGTGGAGTGAAAAGTGAAGTGTAAAGTAAAGTTTAGTCAAAGGTGGAGTGAAAAGTGAAGTGAAAAGTAAAGTTTAAAGTGAAAGGTGGAGTGAAAAGTTAAGTGTAAAGTAAAGTTTAAAGTCAAAGGTGGAGTGAAAAGTGAAGTGTAAAGTAAAGTTTAAAGTCAAAGGTGGAGTGAAAAGTGAAGTGAAAAGTAAAGTTTAAAGTCAAAGGTGGAGTGAAAAGTGAAGTGTAAAGTAAAGTTTAGTCAAAGGTGGAGTGAAAAGTGAAGTGTAAAGTAAAGTTTAGTCAAAGGTGGAGTGAAAAGTGAAGTGTAAAGTAAAGTTTAAAGTCAAAGGTGGAGTGAAAAGTGAAGTGTAAAGTAAAGTTTAAAGTCAAAGGTGGAGTGAAAAGTGAAGTGTAAAGTAAAGTTTAAAGTGAAAGGTGGAGTGAAAAGTTAAGTGAAAAGTTCAAGCGTGAAGTGAAAGGTTGAGTGAAGTCAAAGGTGGAGTGAAAAGTGAAGTGTGTGAAGTGAAGTGAAGTGTGAAGAAAAGTAAAGTGAACAAAATAGGCTAGATTTGATCCTCTGATTTGACTGAATTGTGAAAACTGGTCTCTATAAAGTTCAGAGGGGAATGGGAGGGTTTGATGATAAATAAAAGCATAAATAGAAAGACATTTTAATAGGCAGAGCAAGTTATTACATTGTGATGAAAGATTATGTAGGCAAATCTTTTTTTCTTTGCAATTACATGCAATGATAAATAGTTCCCAAGCAGATCAATAGGAACAATTATGATTTCATGTCGACTTTAAACAATGTTGTTTTCAGACCGTGTTCTGATGCCTGCACATGAAATGCTGATGGTGTATCCTCATTTATTCAGAGAGCGTTCTCTTTTTCGCTGTGGTCGCCCTCTCTCTCATATCTTCCCACACCACAGCTGTGTCTCTCATTACAACAGGCCATTCAACCTGCTTACTAAGGGGAATCCATCAAAACACCAGGCTCTCACACACACACACACACACACACACACACACACACACACACACACACACACACACACACACACACACACACACACACACACACACACACACACACACACACACACACACACACACACACACACACACACACACACACACCTCACAAAACAGCCCAACCCAGTGTGGCGCAGGTCTGAACCATCCGACCCCATGTGTGTAAAGTTCCTCTCACAGACCAGCTGCACACAGGGACCGCATTTCCATATAAGCATCATGGAAACTCCGGAATGTTCCACGGCCAACGCCATGGTAACGCTCCACAGGTCGGGCCGTGACAATATGTCATGAACGTCCCATCAACAGCATCAGTGTGTGTGTGGAGTTAAGACAAAATAGTGGAATTTGGACAGACGTGAACACCAAACAGCCACAAACACAAAGCTATTTTTCCCAATACTGAGAAAATATCATGATAATTTTTTCACATGCAAGGCACAAGTACATTAAATGTAAACTCTACGTCTATCCTGTCTTGTTGCTAAGCAACAGCACTCCTGGGGAAAATACTTCATGTCAGCAGAAGCTCTTGGGCCCAAAGCAAGGTTGGGTCTACGGTTGCTGTGCCGACAGTCTCCGGTGAAGGGTTCTTTGTGTGGCACCCTAACATCCATTCCTGGTGCCAAAACGATCACAGTCACACATAAATTCACTCTATTTCTTCATTATTGAGACAAAGCATATCTTCAGAGAGAGGTTGAAATGTGGAGGAACTAAAGAGCCCAAATAAACAAAACCACACGCATGACTAAAGCACAAGTTTAGCCAGGCAGATGGTGCAGCTGACGGCCCTGTTCTGGACCAGAACACAAACATAAAAAATCTGAAATTTGAGGAAGCATTACAAACAAACAAGAAACATCTATCCACTTTTCATGTAGTATTCATGTCTCTCCTGTGGGCAAAAGACTAATACTGTAATATTGATCATTATTAATATTAACAAACAATGCAATGTATAAGGATTAACCAACCAGTAGCTGATAATTAAAGTTAGTTATGTTTATTTGACAAATTTAGCATAATTAATGAAAAAAAATGTATGTGTACACACACACACACACTATATATATATATATATATATATATATATATATATATATATATATATATATATAAATTATGTTGCTGACTGCATCTACGATTCCATATTAAAAAGTTAGATACTAAAAATTAGATCTGAAATCTAAAAGCAGTGTAATTGTTTTCTGAACAGTCTTCAAAAGTTAATGGGACAAAATCTCCATTGGTCTACTCTCATATCCATATTGCATGCATATCTTTCCTGAGGCTAAAGTGAAACTATGAATCAAATGGCTCATTTAATGTATAATTAACACAGAACTTTTAAATCTTTAAGTTAAATGATAATTTCAGGCGTCCAAGCACACCTAATGAAAAAAACAACAACTCTATAACAGTTTTTTTTTTATTTTTTTTATTAAAAGGTTGTTAAAGACCATTTTGCAAGATGTAAATAACACTGGTCCAGAAGCACTTTCTGTTTCCGTTTTTTAACACTACACAAACGTTGGGATAAAATACAACCAACAGAACAAATAAAACTGAATCAAAACGTTAAACAAACATCTTTAAGATGTTTCCTTTACATTGGAAATAAAGAAACCAGTTACAAAATGAAACAGGAAGTGTTTCTGGACCAGTGTTGTTTACATCTTACAAAATGGTCTATTCACATAAAATACTGATAATTAAATAAAACGAACATCAGCTGACATCTAACACCCATCACAGCGCATAATTTTCCTCTGAACGTTAATCCAGATGGGCTGCAGTGAATGAGGATTTAGCCTGCGCAGCGGCAGAAGTTAGATACCCTTTCCAATGTGCAGATTAAAGGAAAGAGAAGAGAGTGGCATAAGATCCTTACGTAATGGGTCTTCATAAAACATTCATCAGTCTGACTAAAAAAAAAAACGGCTGGGTCAACAACACTGCCATTCCCCACATTCAACACACAGACCTAAAAACAGCCACACGGTGAAGCTGAGTGGGCATATCTAGACCGTTGTGCACATATCAGTGCAAGTGTACTGGTGAAAGAGTGTAACATTCATAAAAAATAAATAATAAAAAAGTATTTTCTGAATGTTAGTGTTAACCTGAGGATTGTGTTGTGATGGTTTAAGGGCACGACTGAGGGATGTTGTTGTTACTGATGTTACTGTTAATTCAAAGATTTACACCCAGGCTCAATGCCAATACTATTAAGTTGTCTCGATGACTACACAGCTAGCTTCTGAGGCAGCAAAAAAAGTGGAAATGTGCACGCTAGCATGCACAACATAGGTTTCTCAGATGAAGCACAGAAAAATCAGCTAATGCTCACGGTTTTGATTAGAATTTCTGGTAAATGTGTTGCAATGCAAATATTCTCATGAACAAAAAACAGTACTTGAGTTTAACCTCAAAGCATTCAGGGTCTGCCTATACCTGAGAAGAGCGTGCAATGCTTCCTTATATTTTGGTTAAAATGAGATATGTGATAACGCAGCATAATTTTTTTGTCCTTAGTTGTGTATTAATGCACCTAATTCCTAAAAATGCTGTCTAGGAAGGGTTTTGACAACACATTCTCATGGCACTTCTTAACGTATGTTTTGGTGAATTGGTGGCTAACCATGGGCGCATGTAAACCTGTGGAGACCGACGAAACAAAATTAGGAGCCTTTAAAATAGCATAATTGGGGCACTTTAAAACCCTCCCTCATAGGTGCTCCGATAAGGATAAGGAACGTCTATCCTGTCTTAGCCAAAAAAAACTTGGTAGCTGAATGCACTTTTGATAAGTGTGGTTACTGTTTTCCCTCAGTCGAGCATGCACCACAGGCCAGGGGTGCTCTGGGGACAGAAGGTAAGCAGGAACGTACTGGAACTCGCACCACACTTCCAGTTTACAGTCTCACTGTACGGTCTGAAACAGTCTGTGTGATTCTAGGCCATCCTTCAGGTTTGCCTAAAGGCAACAGAGCTAATTTATCCCATCTCTCACAAGCTGTCACATGCTCCCTTCCTCTCATTCTCCTCACAGGGGTGTCATTGCTGTTACGTAATTACTAGCCAACTGACATACAAGAGCGAGGAAAAGAAAAAAAGCACTTTGAGGAAGAGGACAGGGAGTGTTTTGCTTGGTTCTTTTCCATTCAACTGAAATCGCATTGCTTTAAGCATTCAGGCTGACTGGAAGAATGACAGCAGAGCTTTCTCATATCAGTCCTGGCTCAGCACTGTTTATGGTCACAAAAATGGCCCAGACTTCAGTTATGACAGATCAGGATGACAGAAAGACAGCTTTTCAAGTCAGCTTGAAATGGCTGTGCCAGGGTAACTAACTCGTGCTAACGTGGTCAATACAGGTGACCCAGAGAAAATAAAATACTCTGGGTGTAAATACTGTGAACTAAAGAGAAACTACACATTTGAAATAAAATTCAACAAGTTAAACAAGTTAAGCTCAGCATTTGTGGCATAATGTTACATCTGTCATTTCTCTTTTTCTTGAAGACACTTACAGTTGAAATAAACGCGACAATCCGCAAACAATAAAATATACATAGACAAACAATATGTGTGCTAAGGCGAATTTAAAGGGCGAATAAAAATCATTTTCTGTGTAAAGTTCAAATTGTACAACTTTCTTGACAATGTAATACCTAAAGCCCTAAAACGACTGTAAAAAGGACAAACAGCACTACAGCTCAAATAAATACGGACAAATAAATAGTTTGATCCTCCTAAAATTGTCCCCGTTCACTTCCATTGTAAGTACATATGTTGGCCTTTTTTTAAATAAAACTGGGAACAAATTAGAATTCATTTTTGTGTTAATAATCATTTAGCAAAACATGTTGTTGATTGAGTTTAACTTGACTTCCCCTAATATAAAATAAAAATAAAAAGGGAGAATACAGTATCCAAAGGGAATAGAGAAGTAAGAGTTCACAAAAACAAAAGCATGATATTTGTGTTTTACACTACAGAATCACTTGGCTTATATTGAACCAGGAGTAGTCATGAAACAACTAAGTACACACATCAGGTTATTTTAAGAGATTCAATTATATGCCCCAGATTTGAAATAAAGGGGACCAGTCACTACCCATGTGCAAATTTTAGAGGTTAGGCCAAAGTAAACATGCAGCCGTCTTCGCTATTGCTACAAAAATGCAGAATATTTGTGGTCTTCTAATATTAGTGTAGCGGTATATGTTGACAAAGCAATATATAAGGGAAGCAATTCTGAAAGATGACAATGTGGAAAAAATGTTAAATGGATGCAAAATGAGTGCAACAAAGGTTTTCTACGCTGCAGTATTTGAAGAAAGGGTAAGTTACCTCAGAAAATGAACTTTACAAAAATAGTTAAGCTACAAAATCTAATAATCAGTTTATAGAGCCCCTGCGTCCTGATTCTTAACACAGGAGGCCCTTTTTTCCGCTCCCGTGGACCTTTTCCAGGTTTCCAGAGCTCTTATTCCACAAGCTAATCAAAATAATATAAATCAGTCTCTAATCTGTACTACTAACATTGACCCTGCACATATAATATACTGTAGACACAGCAAACCATATGAAAGGTGCAGCGCACACACACTCACCGCTGTCCTTGCTGCTGTTCTCCTCGATGGTCATCTGCTCCGCCAGCTCCGAGAGAGACTCATCGATCGTCTGGCTTCCACGCAGGGTGAGTGACAAACGCCTCTTAAACCTCTTCATCCTCTCCATGGGCCTCTGTGGCAGGGGGGGCCTGTGGGAACACACACACACACACACACACACAGTGTTAATCATCATCGGCCTTGCGAATATCTGCGGGTTATGCGGCATGCAGACTTTTTCATAAAACATTTACTAATTTTTTTATTATTATTATTAAGTTCAGTGGCACCGTGGGTTAAGCGCAGCCTAAAAAGAAGAATATGCGTTACATAGAGAGAGTAAATCATGCTTTTCACTTCGACAAAGTTTTTAAGTAGCTGTTAGAGTTGGTTTAGGCTAGTTCATGGAAACGTCAATTTAAATCAACATAGGAGTTCTGCAGCTTTAAGTGCATGTCAATTAAAATTTACTGTACTTCTCTTCCAGGAAAACAGACCAAAATAGTGATGACTCATCTAGTATGCACAAGTGTACTCCAATAAAATGTTCACTAAAAAGAGAACATCCCATCCACCTAATGCTGGTTTCTGGCTAGTAGCAAAAGCAAATAACAGCTTGCCAGTGCATCTTCGGCAGTAATACTTGTACTTTCCTATTTAATTTACCAACCAATGATTTCTGGAATTAAAGTCTTAACTGCATTTTTACCAAGCTTTGACATACTGGCTACTGGCTATTTTCCAGAGCCCTTCAATACTTCCCACCTCAACTTCCTGTTGGGGAAAAATGCTTGTCAAACCATTTTATGGAGTCTTAAGTATAAAGATCAATGTGGAGGCCTCGTTTTGTTGTGAATATTTGTAAGTTCCAGTGGGATAGTTTTTGATGTACACAGCAGGACTAGACTTACATGTGCCAAGTATAAATGAAAAAAAAAGCCTCATTAATAATAAAAAGCCTTTTAATCAAATATTCATGAGACTGTATTTTGTTTTTATAGGCACTTCAACACATTGTTGTACATTATTAAAACACACACTCCCACATGCGCCATCATTCCCTTTAGACCAATGTATTTTCTTAAAATAAATGACAGCAATGAGACAGACATGCAATAAAAATATTAAAAAGATATAGTTCTGATTGAATGAGGGTTTGAAGGTAGGTAGTCTGAATGTAAAAATTGGAGAAATGATCATGGAAAAATAAACATCCAATATTAAATTTATTTAAAAATAAATTGAAATAAACAACACATGTATAAATAGCAAATAGAAATATACATTTATTTATAATATATTTTAAATTAATAAATGCATTTAAAAATAAATTAATCGGTCATCCTGAATAATCATTAAAAATGCATTATCTTAGTCTAATATTGGTGTTGGCTTTTTATAAAAGCAAACTACTCAAGGGCATGCATAATGGTGATTTTAACAAGATTAAAGTGTGCAAAATAACACCCCTTAAACATACAATCACTCATGCATGGATTCCTTAAAGACTTTAACACACCTTTAATGTGTGTGTGCTTGTGTATTTCTCTCAATACATGCTGACGTGGCACCGTTTTAGGCAGGAAACACCTTGCTATGGGAGGCAGCGGGACTCTTTCTGTCTATTGTATTGCCACCGTCAGACTACACACACACAAATTCACACAGGACTTGAATGTTCGTTGCATTCACAAAGCGAGGTACAAATGAAGCCCCCAAGGTTCTTCAAGTCTACGCAAAGTACAGCATATACTGATAACATTCAGCCCCTATGAAGAGCCGGGTCACTGTAATCATAAACAGAGACGCACAAAAGACTATCAGGTTATAGTGAGATGGCTTTTCTCATGTGGTGTCTGATTTCAGGACGCTGCAAAGTGGGAAATGTGCATGCAAAGATCACACTACAGGAAACGGACGGTCAGAGCATCTGTGATTGGTCCCTCTCGAATACAATCACGCATACACGCCATCTGTCCATCTGACACAGACTAAAGGAAGGGGGGGTAACCGAGCCTCCACATGAGGGATTAAACGACTGATACAGGCCGATATAGAACCGACAGACATTATAATGTGCACGCTGACAGAGCACATCTTCTCAAACAGCTGGTATCTCATTCTGCTCTGTAGGGCAGCAGGGTCCTGACACACCCAGAGCCCACAAGCGTGTGTTTTCATGGGCTTGTGTTTGAACAGTTGGCATTCCTGTGTCAGACCTGCTAGGACAGGGCACAAACAGCCTGAACACACACATGCAGACACTTTAACACTCTGCAAAATCACCATCCTGTTCATTAAAGACATGCAGAAGTGATTCCCCATCATGCGATGTCTACATTAATCTGGATAGTGGATACATCTGAAAACTGCATTTTCATTTCAAAACATTTTGTCTAAACTAGCATTTTCCAAAAGTTTCTCATCCAGACTGAAAAAGCTTAAATCATCTTACTGCATATGCGTAAAACCAAATAAAAGCTCATTGCATTGATACCGAAAGTCCAGACAAAGTTATCACTGTATTCTTCAGCCATGATCATTTTATCATCAAAATATTTTGCACTCAAAATTATTCCATGTATTTTCTAAAACGCAATGCTTTGATGCAGAAAGGCAATGATCGGTCATCTTTTAAGGAATGTAATTCAAGTGAACAGCACATAGCTGGCACATGTTGGTATAAAAAAAAAGATATCTATAGGTACAATATGCAATACATAACTAAAAGTGTCACCGTTTTCAAATACCTCCGGTTTCATAGTTCGCACTACAAATTTGAAAATGCCGTTTTCAAATTTATTCACTTTGGAGAGTGTCTTGAAATAGCTAGGACAAAACGCTGTTTCAGTGTGGACAGAAGGCCAAAACAAGAGAAAAAGATACTTTTTAAAATGTTTTCAGATTATTGTAGACGTAGCCTTTAATGTTGGCCTACAGGGACTTTACGGCGAGCCTTTTCTACTCGTCTCCAGTCTAGCTCATTAAAAAAAACTACAAGCGCATCGCTAAGTGGGCATACAGGCCTTTTTCTGTTTTTTCTCTTGGTTTGCATACGTCCTTTTTCGGTGGAGGACACAGACACTGTTGTTTCAGTGACACACTGCATTCTTGGCCAATGAGCAAAGAGCATTTAGGACAGTGTTGTCTATTGTCACCCCGCCCCCTCCCGTCATTAACCCCTCGGTCTGGTGCAACATCCGTCTCCAGACAGCAGCTCTCCGGGATCACGCTGATAGGAAAGTGTGCTGCTGGAAGGGGGAAGAGTCGGCCACAAAAATATGCAAATATGGTTACAGCTCATATAATATGCATGTTGTGGGTGGGGCATGTGGCCTATGGTGATTTCATTAAGTGTAATCATATTTTTGTTGAAAGTGAGGCTGTAAGGCCCTAAGTCACAAGTCAGTTTTTTGTCCGCATGACACTGATATACGCCGCTGTTCAAAAGGTTGAGGTTGGTAAGTTTTTAAATGTTATTTTGAATGTCCTTATGCTAACCCAGTCTGCAATTATTTGGTCAAAAACACTATAAACTGAAAAATTGTGAGATACTATTACAAATTAAATAAACCGTTTACTATTTGAATATATTTTAAAATGTAATTTATTCCTGTGATGGAACATCATAACTCATGTGTCACATGATCCCTCAGAAATCATTCTAAAATGTTGATTGGCTGCTAGATAACCATTTCTTATCATTATCAATGTTAAAAAAATTGGGCTGCTTGATTTGAGGAAACAGTGATAATTTCACTGGATTCCAGCATTTTTTTTCTTCAAATAGAAATCTTTAAAACATTATAAATATCTTTTCTGTCACTTTTGATCAATTTAATGAGTCACTGCTAAATTATTAATTTTTCCCTCCCCATTTTTTAGACCGTAAAGATCACAAGCTTTTGAATGGTAGCATATTAAACATTATCCAACAAATGTAATAAAAATCTTGTTTTCTATATTGACGTATAAACCTGAGTCAAAGCAACGCTCACCGTCACAATGCTAGAGTGTTTTGGTTGCTTACTGACCCAAGTCAAAAGAACCAAACTCCCAAGTCTCTACAAATGTTTACATGAACTTTAAAAGTTAGACTAAACTAATAATTACTCTATTCTAAGTCAATTCTTTAGTCCAAATGAAATGATGAGCAATAATAATAGTACTAATTGACTTGGCAAACATTAACAATACAAATAGCAAGTTCAAGAGACAAAAGAATCCATTAGTAAAGCACAGATGGTCAGAAACAGCTGAATGTACAGGGACATTTGCATAAACTTGTCAGAAACTATGTTAAGAACTATAGAACGATGTCTTAAAAAAGGTAGATCGGTATAATCTGGATTGGAAAAGTGAGAGGGATTGCCCATTTGTTAACTTCTAGTTTGTCAAACTAGTTCTTATGTAACTGACGTAAAGTTATGACCAGTCTTGAAGAAAATATTTAGACGACTTACTTTTAAGCAGTTTATGCAACTGCTGTTCTGCTATTGTCCTTTTTTGCTCTTTTCATCTTTCTGTGTTTAACATATAAGTAGTTTTACAGTCGCCCAATCATAATCGAGTATGTGAATCAAACGGCGGGAGAGAATCTGTTTACATCCCCCGGGCCAGGATTAGCCCACCTCTTCTGTACATGCTCCTCTTGAGAGATAAGGGGTCTTTGGCGCATTACCCACACCATAACAAAACCCTCATGTGCAGTGTGTGGGCTAGGGGAGGCACGGGAGAAGATAATACATCACAAAATCACAGTGGCACAAACACAAGCACTCACACAAACCTGCAGAGCTTGCAAACATAAACACTTTTTACCCAATAACACAGAGACAAAACACCAGCACCGAGGACTGCTGCTGGCCTCAGCTCCAGCTGAATTCTGGGACGACCCCGCAGCCGGGTGGCACCACAGACCGAGGGTAATTAGACCAGGAAGGCCTGACATCAAACATCACACCAGCCAAGAGGCATTAAACAGCAAGCTAATTAACCACAGCCTGGAGAGACAGAAACTGGGTTAGCAAGCTAAACAGACGCACTAAGATACACAAAAAGCATTAAACCGCACTGTTTGTGTTGCAGTAACCTCAAATAAGGGGTGTCGCGATACACCACTATTGACAATATTTATTATTTTTATTAATATTTTACAATATTAATATTTATTTAAAAAAAAATATAATAAAAAAAATGAAATACCGTTATCGTGTTAATAAAAGGTAGGGTCGGCAATTCAGAGTAGCAATAGCAAGCTAGCTCTGAAAGCATAAGATCCCACCCTCCCTTCAGAGCGTTCCTCCAAAACACAAGTGTGCTCATTCGGATAAAAACTTGTGGATTATCCTGTTTACTTCAAATATCTTTAGACAGCAGTATTATTTTATATTTTTATCCAAAATGGGGTGATGTGAACATTATAGAGTGCAAAACTCTCAGATGTAATTGATGTTTCATTCATACTCGACAATGGAGTGCGCCCACACGCAGAAAGTAATGAGTAATAAATCATGAGTAATAAATTCCAGGAAATCCCTAACATGGACAAAGACATCCAGCGATCGCTGTAGATGCATAAAACGAATAGAGACATTTTGACTGATTAAACATAGAGAATTAACACACCATTGTGACAGTATTATTGTTTTTATCTGTGTTCTTCTTCCAAAGCCATTCATATTTTCATAAGGGTAATGTATATTCGACATATTACTATAGTACTCTATACAGTTATAAAGGCTATAATTTCTATTTAACTGATAGTATTTATTTATTGAAATTTTTTCAATTTCTATAGATATCGCAATATATTGTTATTGTTGTGACTTCTTTTGGTCACAATAACTGTACAGTGAAAAATCTGATATCATGACAGCCCTACCTCAAATCAAGTTTTACTTTTCTAAGCAATTAGACAAAAAAATCCACTCGGAATACATTAGTGACTGCACTGCATTGTAAATCGAGCAGGATCATTTGGTCACTTTTACTTTTGAGCTATTTTTCTAATGTTATGTGTAGATTTTCATTGGATTTTTTTTTTTTTTTTTTTTTTTTTTTACAAATAAATGCTTTTATTGAACAAGGATTCATTAAATTGATCAAAAGTGACGGTAACGACATTTATAATGTTACAAAATATTTTTTTTTTTTAATAAATACTGCTCTTTTGAACTTAATATTTACTAAAGAATCCTGAAAATGGTTAAAGAAGGTCAATATCATTTGGATGTTTTTTCATTGGGTCGTTTTCAAAATATCAAATTATGCATAAAGTGTAAAAAATACTATTTAATTATGCGTTTGTGGTACAAACGCTATGAAAATAGCCTGAGAAAATGTAGTCAGTTATTTTCTTTTCCATAAAACTTGAAAAAATAAGCCCTGATATTATTTGCATCAATATCAGACTGATGATAATTATGATAATTAAAAATAAATATCAATATTTGTTCATACTGATATGGTCATGCATCCTAAAGGAAAAATCCCCAAAAATCAACCTAAAATGTCTATATTTATGTAGCACCCCTCCAAAATCTACCGAAATGTTTAACCTTTATATCACTAATATATCAAAAGAGAAGTCTGGAAAGCACAGCTCAAATCTTCAAATGAACATAGGAGGAATCTCGGGTGAGATTGGTATTTTTGATTCTCTTTCTATCTCTTCCCACATACATACACACAAACAAAAAGTCCATTCCCATTGCCATAGCAACAGTCTTTCCTGGGACTTCTCAGCATCTTCTTTCTCACAGATCAGAATCTGTAATTTACCCCTTCGCACGCCCAAAGACAGAGTGAGAGAAAGATGGAGCTGGTGACGGAGTGGGTGAGCAAGTACAAAACAGAAGAGAGGAATGAGAGAGAGAGAGAGACATAGAAGAAGCAGAATGATGTCTTTGTGTTTGACTACAAAGCATGAGATCTCCACGGCAACTCTGCTCGTCTGCGCCAAACTGCAGGCAAGTGAGACTAAAATGACAAAAAAAAGGGCAAACACGAGAGAGAGAAAGATAAAGAGAGACAGCTAGCAAGCTTAACAGCGAGTGAAATTAGGCATATTACACGCATGACTGTACAAGCGGCTTCATAACCATCCGTTTGAATCAAGCAGGTCTATAATACCAGGAGAAAGCCATCTGTTAACAACAAAAATAAACGTGAACTTCACCTCTGAAAGCAAGGCTCTAGATCAGATACTGACATCAGTTTGTATTAGAGATGCACCGATTACAATTTTCTAGGTTGATTCCGATTTCGGAGTTTGACCTGCCGATAGCGATTTTAGTCGTTTCCGATTTCATTTTTTCTTACAGAACACACAAATATTTATTTTCTCTCTTTCTTTAGTAGAACACTTTTTTCATTTTGCATAGAATATTTTTTGAACAGTAATCGCTATAAAATAGAACTATATAAATTACTCCTGGTGTGCGAAATGCACACACATCTAAAGTGCACTGTTATGGAAGAACCATTTCCTTCTTTTCATATCTAATATCCACACAAAAAAAAAAATCACTTCAAAAAGAAAATTCATTTTCTTTTCTGACATAGCCTACTCCAGTTCTTCTTAAAACACACCAGACATGCAAATTCTGTGTATTTAGGGCACTTTTTCTGTGAAATCATATTTATTTTGTCCATCAAAAGTGTTCTTTCACTTTAATTGAGTGTGAGCAGCGCAGCAAAAATAGACTCTGCGGCGAAACCCGCGCTTCACTGCTGCTCACACGGCGCTCCTGCTCCCGGTGTGAATGCACTCATTGATTAAAATACACGCTGAAAAAAAATACGCGCTGCTCACGCTTGCGGTGTGAAACGGACGTAATTCACGAGGTTTCCTACATGTGCGTTCCTTGGGCACGTGTGATGCTGATGTTGCGCGATGTTAATCATGCGGCGCCCGAGTGCATTTGACTGGCATAAAGTCAGCATATGTCAGACTGACCATCAGGTCATGACCAATCACGTGAAAATCGGCCATTTCCGGTCACCAGCCGATCAATCGGTGCATCTCTAGTTTGTAGCAAGGCCTGTTGACGTGTTTGCCTTGACTTGTGGCGTGTTAGCATGCATTAGCACATCTGCCCTCTGTCCAACACAGGACATCAAAGATGCATCATCACCGTCATTTACCTAGCATAACGTAATTAGAGCCATAGAAATGGACAGATCTGGCAGTCCTGAGGTTCTTTCATCTGCCCGTCCACTCGACGACGCTTAAAGCACTTCAGGGTGTCATTAGCCCGCTCTTCAAAATCACTCTCGCCCCCCCAGCAGCAAAGATGAAGCATGTAAAGCCCAATGTTCGTGTGATGACTGATGGGAAAATGGACGAAATAAATGCAGCACATAATAGACGTATAAAGGCTAAAGACGCATCTCTGTGTTTGTGTGTGAGAGGAGAAAGTGCTGGTGAACATAAATTAACCATTTAATATGGAAGAAAATCTCCAGTTCTTTTGATCCGGTATGGTTTGTTTTCAAGTAGTCAGACTTAATGGACTTAAGATAGCATATTAATTTAGGTGGAAGTGTTTTAACATTAAAAAAAAATGACATCAAAAACTAAAAGTTTAGGATCAATAAGGCGCTGATTACACCTGGTATTAAGATGCATTTTGGTCGATCGTATCACAAGTGGACAAGCTAAATACAGGTGTAAACGTGGTCTGAAACGTTCGGTTCTCTCGCTATCCCTGATTTCTATCACGCATTCACAGTGTTCGTCGTGGTCGCGGTTCTTAGAGCAGAAATGAAAGCTGTTGCTCTCCATATGTTTTTCCGTCATCTCCTTCTGTGTTCATACGTACATTGCGTGAGCTTATTTCGTCCATTAAATCGAAAGATCTGAAAAAGCCCATACATTTACCCGCCCATAGACTCTCCCCTCGAAAAAATCAGGACAGAAATGGTTGAAAGTGAACAAGAGAGACCGGGTGTCAAAACGCCAGGTTGTAAACGGATATTTGTCTACCTCGTTGTGATCTGATAGGCTAAAATGTATCTTAATACCAGTGTAAACAGGGCCTAAGATTTTAACTTTTATTCAAAAAGGATGCTTTGATCAAGAATGACAGTAAAGACATTTAAAATATTACAATAGATTTTTAGTTCAAATACATACTCTTTGCCAAGTAAATGTGCATTTCTTTAAAAAGTGCTAATATGCGGAGTCTTATGCTAATTACTAATATGCTTTTTTGGCGCAGTGGATAAGTGGA
The DNA here is from genome assembly GCF_051911475.1 of Siphateles boraxobius. Lineage (NCBI taxonomy): Eukaryota > Metazoa > Chordata > Actinopteri > Cypriniformes > Leuciscidae > Siphateles > Siphateles boraxobius. The sequence goes on along the minus strand of NW_027508799.1, from coordinate 31,205,983 downwards.
TAAGACACATGCCTTTGGTGTGAGAGACCCGGGTTCGAATCCACTGTGAGACACCAATATGTCCCTGAGCAAGACACTTATCCCCTAGTTGCTCCAGAGGCGTGCGACCTCTGACATATATAGCAGTTGTAAGTCGCTTTGGATAAAAGCATCAGCTAAATGAATAAATAATGTAAATGTAAAATGTATAAAACCCAAATAAATAAAATGAGATTTGCAAATAAAAAATAAATATTTACAAATGTGTTTTATGTCACAAACACAACTCTGTCTGGCATTTATTTGTGAACCTCTTTCAGTGCATTTGTAGATCCCCTCACGCATCTGTGGATTTCGAAACACTTCAAGCGTCAGCATGCAGACAAATCCACAAATAAGTGGACTCCACCCACCAAAAGAGATGTAAGCGCCATTTCTCTGGCATTTTCAAAGGCTCATAAAAATGTGTCTTGGCTTGATACACAGTCTAATGGTCTAACTCCAACGAAATCCAAATTTTAAACATCTTACTGAAGCAATATTATGGGCCTTAGCCTTACACTTCCTATTTGAGCCAATGCAGATGGCAAGACCACCCTGATCGTAAATCCTAACGTGATTGGTTGTAGCGAGAACGTGCTACGATTGGTCAGCTCAATGTGGCCGTTATCTGATTGGCTTGAGGAAACGGTGGGTGGAGTCCACTTATTTGTGGATTTGACTGCAGGTGGACACTAGAATTGTGGATTTACAAATGCACAAGAAGCAATTCACAAATGCGTGCAGTGATTTACAAATGCACAGAAAGCGGTTCACAAATAAATGCCAGGCAGAGTTGTGTTTGTGATATAAAACGTAAAAACGATGTAAAAACATTTTTTTTATTTGCAAATCTCATTTTATTTATATGTGCGTTTTATATTTTTTTGTGAAACTCTTTACATTTGTGGATCTTAATCTATTTATTTGTGAATTTGATATGTTTTTGTGAATCTCTTTACATTTGTTTGTGAATTTCAATCTATTTATTTGGAATAATGAAACAATTCTAACCTCATACTCAAGCGCATTAGTCCGCTAACAGCATCAACCACGGTATTACATCTTAGACAAACTCACATCAACACAAGCACTGAAATATTCAGCAAGAAAATCTCAAAGCAAGCCACATCCATCAGGTTAGACCCCAAAACAAGATTAAATTGAGACGGGATCCTGACGCAGACGTCTTCTCAAATTCTGTGCATCACTGGCCTCGGCTCTCTCCAGAAGCTCAAACACCTTCCTCAATTTAAATGTCATCAGAAGATCTTCAGCATGCAAACTTAATTGCTCTCAAAAAGAGAAAAACAAACAATCATTAAGAGTCACAAGAGCATCTCTGTGTGAAGTACCAACCTCCATTCTGGCCGCTTCTTTTCTCACACAAACACAAGTCCTTGAGACAGGAATGTTGCGATACACAGATAATGTCTGTCAGCCTCAAGTAAACAAACATATACAATCTCTAAAATCAAAACATCTCGGTTGCAGGACCGAAGGAGAAGAGACTCTGAGGTCAGAGAACGTGATGAAGCTTCACGGCAACAGACGATCTTTCTACGTTTGTCAGTAAATAATTGGATAAAAAACAACCACACAGAATAAAAAGAAAGAAAGCGAGAGGAAGAACTCGGGTAATTAATTATATAAAATTAGAATGATTTTCAACTAACACCAACTTATGACTACTGGGCAAATATAGGAGATTGTGTACATAAACATGAATGAAAATACACACAGGCTTTCCACAACACCCACTCACAGCAGTTTAGAAAGTATTGCCATGTTCTTATAAGTGTGTTGTCTGCATGTGTTTGTGTCTGCAAGAGATAAGAGGATGATCACACACACAATCCCCCATGACGAATGAAGCACCGAGCAGCACTGACTCCAGAAGGGAACTGCCTGTTCTCTGATACACACACACACACGTCAATGGAAGGTCAGACTGATCTTACAGTCTGTGCCCACATTACCAACAGGGATGAAAGTTTGAAAGGCGCATGTACAGGTGGAATACCATGGTTTCAATCACATATTCATAGTTATTTGCACAATAATCCAAGCTACTTCACAGAATTCCATGCAATGTCTATAGGTAGCCTATGTATGCATAAATAAATGAATCATGGCACATTTCCAAAAAATAAAAAATTCAGGGCCTGAATTTAGGTGCAGGAGTGCGATTTTCCCCCCCCCATAATTTTACTCATTTCCACAGGTTTCACGCTCACACTCAAAGCACGCAGACATACAGCCGCCTCTCAAACAACTCACCAGCCGCGAGTGAGTAAGGCTATTTTCTGCGGCTTATTGCCAAAAAGTCAAATACACACAAAATTCTGTCAAAATGCCCATCTTGGCAAGTATTCACGTTAACACAGTCGGTTAAGTCTACAGTGAACGTAAACAGTTGGGAAAGAAAACGCATGTGTAACAGTATATTGGATGCAGTCACTCTTAAAGTGACAGCAGCCTGATAAACCAGCTGATGTCTCTGTCATTAAGCAAAGAACAAAAGAAATCACTAACTGCTCGATTAACTAACTTCTGTAACTATGATTGTAAGGATTATTCCTCATGATATTGCATGGCTATTGATTAGGGGTGTCACGATTCTCCAAATCCTCGATTCGATTCAATTTTCAATTCTAAGGCCACGTTTCGTTCGATTCTCGATTTTTACATTTACTTTTTTTAAAGCCAAAACCGGCCAATCAGGATGTTCTCTGTCTTACATGAGCTTCATGAGGCACAAACGCAAGGTCTCTCGCTCTCTCCCTCTCTGCCGTGCGCGCTATACGGTTTGGAGCACAGTTTTTTCTGTCTCGCATGCGCGCTCTTGCTCGCTCCCTCTAGATTCCGGGAGATTTTAACAAATTTGCATGCATCAGGGAGCCGCTATCAATATGCGGGAGACTCCCGGAACTTCCGCGAGACTTGGGAGTTGGGATGTCTGCAAACTGTGGCTTTTTTGAAGCGCGAACGTTGTCAACATATCTCACTGGAAATCCAAAAAACCTGCGACTTCAATGAAAGAGGAGGGGGTTCAAGTTCTGTCAATGGGTCTCCTGCATCTGCAGTTTTCATGCTATCTTTTGAGTGGCTGTAACTAAGTTAGAGGAGGTTGACCATAGACTCGCAGGTCGCAGCACTTCAACACGCGTGTTTTTTTCCGCTTGGCACGCCGACCTCACCTGACATGGGGGCGTGGCAGCATCGACGATTCCATTTTTTAATTCGAAGTTCGAGATTGTGAATTAATTTCGATCGATTTCGATTTAATAGAATTGGATTCTATTGATCCAATTGTATAATTATTTTAAGATGCATTATGTGCACATTCATATCACATCCAACAGCTCGAATAATCCAGAAGCAGTTCATCCAACTAAGCAGAAACTCTTACACGAATTAGGGCTCCTTCAGACGAATTCACTTTACTGGACAAAAAAAATGAAGTGAGTCATCATATTTAAATGTAATGTGTAGTACATTGCGCTGTAATAGTACTAGCATGGTACTTTTGGTTATTAACCTGGTGAGCGTGGAGGTAGTTTAAGGAGGGCGAGTACTAACAGGTCAATGAATAAGAACACCCGTCCCTTCGTGTCCCAGAATCATCTGCAATGTCCCAAATTTAGTCTCTTTCTCTACCCGAGAGATGCTCCATTCACTTAGCCTTATATTTTTAGCCCCTTGCACAGGCCAGCTTCCCCCCCATCACCCAGATGTGTCACTTCACCAATCCATCAGCCCAGCTTCTGCCACAACAAACCTTTCAGCAAAATACACTGTAAGACGCAGAGGTCAAAATCGACATCACTGCAACAGGAAGGGCACATTTGGCACTGCGACGGAGCTCTCAGCTGATATTGAGCGACTCCAGATATATGTCAGCAGTTTATCTGTGGCTGATCGTCCTGACACCTGACTGGCAGGAGGCTGCTAATCTCACGATCCTCTTTAACTGTGTGTAACCAAGATGACCGCAAACTTCCTGTCATTGTCCCCACAGCAGGTGAGTGGCATTCCCGAGCAGGATCACAAACAAACAGCACAATAGGGGCAACAAAAGCATGTGGTGAGACTCCAAGCAGCCTCTGGGTATTGTTATGTAGCCTAATGCTAAAAGTGATTTCGCTAAATCTTTAGACCTAATGTTCTGGAGAATAAAAATAATACGCAACAATAAATATAAAGCTGAAAAAAACCCACCTACAAATATTGGGTCTATAAATTAGGTACTGGGGAAAATCAGTGCATGCGGGAATAAAAAGTAGGTCAGTTTATGTAGAGTAGTTTACTGCAATGCGCTAGCTGGTTTCAGCATGTGATGTAACCCAACCAAACTTTGGACAGGGAGTTTAACGCCCATCTGACTCAAAGTTAATCATTCCCTACTTACTCCTGCTCAGATAATAACCAGATTAGTGTGTATCCACTGCCAGTAACAGACAGGTTTAGTTGGCAAAGAGCTGAAATTTCAACTAAAATAACATTATCAAATGTATCAAATACCAAAATCTATTTATAATAGTTTTACAATTAACAATAACAGCACTATACAACATAAATTATTAATTAAAATTGTAGGGGAAAATTATTTGCGTTGCTTTAATACATATTATTAAAATTTGAGTCTGCTTTTTTAGTCTGCTCTGAATATGACTAAAAACTGATATTCACCACTGTCCTCTAGATAGCAGCCATTATGCATTTCAAGTGCTTAGCTTTTAGACCATATAGCTATGTCTAATGTACGGCAAGAAAGTTTAAAGATGCCCTGTGGTGAAAAACAAGTTTTTAATGTTGTTTATATGTCTATGTGGTGTTTTTAATATGCTTTAAGACATACGAAATTCAGTCAACACCATTGCAGAGTATTTCCTCTTTAAAAATGCAGTGAACCAAACAGTCTCAAAAACGTGGGTCTAAAACCTCCCATTTCCTACTGTCACACTCATGTAGCCAATCCCGTCCAGATGAGGGCAGGGCTTTTCTCCTCTGACTTCATGTTGTTCAAAGCATTTCCAATGATACTGATTTTTAGAAGGCTGCTGTTTGACACTGAGACGGCCAACGGGAACATGGTTTGTGTAACATTAACATGATAACAGTCAAGCCAAAGGCTAATCATTTCAATTAATATTGTGTGTCCGACGTTGCAGAGTGTGATACATGAACTGTATAATTTGCTCTCCTGCTGCTTCTTCTGAATCAGTTTCTGGTTCAAATATATATGGTTGAATTAAACCAATATTTCCACTTGCCATTGACTGGAGGCAGGGATAATTTGCATATTCATGGCTCCACCTAAATGAAGCAAAGAAAATGCGTTTAAATAAGCCAATTTGATTATCCAAGATGAGTTTTAAGGGGAGGGGGGGGGGGGGGGTAATCATTGACTGCAAGAGAACTTTGTTTAACTTTTAGATTGACATTCTTCCTTTTTTTGGAAATATTGATAACTCATCTTGTACTACAGTTTTTGTCCAATCAAATTATCTCTATAATGACAAGCAAAGTACCAAATAAATAACAAATAATTGTTTTGATGAGCTGTGCTATAAAAAAAAGCTTTGATGTGTCACACCTCAACTTCCTGTTTCAATATGCATTTGTCCCAATTTTTAAAAGTGACCCACACTGACCCACTAATGGGGATATATATACAATGATCTGTATCCACTGACCCAACAGTCTACTTTACAAACCACACTGCTAACTAATCAATTATAGCTTTGGACTAGATGCGAACTGCTATTACAGTTTTTCTTGATTGCTTAAACACTATATCCAGGCTTTTGAACAAAAATTTCAAAACCATAACGCCATTTATCCAAAAGCACACCCATTTCCCTAAACTATAAACACTATTCCCCTGTTTTGATACATTAATCAGATTTGATGAACTTTCACTGCAAAACTCCACACAAATCCCTTCATTTCTCATTGCCTACACTATGTTGTCATTAAGAAAGCACTAGCATTCAATATTGTTCACCGCTTCAGCTCAGTTAGCACACAATTACCCAAGTGGATCACACACCAATCAGAACCTTCAATAGATAGATAAAAGGACCTGAACAGGTTCATTCAGTTTTGGAACAATGGATCCAGAAAGACATGAAGGAAGAGGTCGAGGACACTGAAGTGGAGGAGGAGGAAGGTGAAGGGCAAGGAGACAAGTCTCAGATGAAATTCGTGCCATTCTAGTTGCCCACATCTTGCCCACATGTCCATGGTATGACTATGAGGGAGGCTGGGCTACGAGGAAGGCCAAACTTGAGTCGCTTCACCGTGGCCTCGATCATAAGAACATTTCGGCAGAAAAACAGTTAGATGTACTTCAGACTGCTCTCCGTATTTTTTGAGAGCTTTACTATGTGCTGTTACAACACATACATGTACTGTAGCTGTTGTACTATGACTACACTACTGTAATAAAAATAAATGATTCAAACTGCCTCACATTGAGATAATAGTTTTCTGAATGCTTCCATTTTGTAAAAAGTATACAGTTACACATGTGTGTGTGATGTCTGAGGGCAAAGTTTGGTTTTTCAGCAAGAGTGAATGGTTTTGAGTGTAGCGCTTCATTTTGACCTGAAAATAGGATGTTTGGGGAATTGGGTGAGATGTTATGGATTTGTGTTCACGGTTTTGAGAATATGAGGCATAGTTTCAAGAAATGTGTTTAAGAAATCGAGAAAAACTGTAACATGACGCTTTAAAGCCATTTCAGCAAAGCAAAACTCTGAGTCCGTCCACCTCATGTCACACACTAAGGGTCCTGATGTGAGGTCCTGATACGAGCTCTGCTCATGTTTGACTCACTACAACACAGCGCTGTGCTAAAACCCCCACAGCCCTGCCTGTTCCCATGACAGATCATGTGCACAGATATTTCCAGACATCAGCTAAATCACTCAAGACCTGAGGAATAAAACAAAAATGAACTACTGTGATCGATCACAGCTGCAGGAAACTGAGAGGACAGCCCAGGGTAAACGGAATATGCTTTAAAAGCAGATCTTGCACAAAAAGGGAATTATGGGATTGAGATATTAAAAATGGGAGGGGTTTTGTTTTTTCAGTTTTACCACAAATTAAGCATGCATTTTTTTTTTTACAAAGACCATTTTGAAATAAAATAAAAGTATCCATCTAAACAGTTTAGGCTAACTCAAATCGCAACTTTTTCAGAAATGGAACAAAGGTTATAATTAACTAAATCTGAAAGTAAAACCATACCAAAAAGGAAATCCTCACTTAAAAATGAAATAAACTTTAACTGATAAAAAATAAAATATTTAAGTAATTTGAAATTATTGTAGCTAGTTCCCAAGGCAACATCTCTTATTTTCATTAAGTTTTACTAGATGAAAAATCTAAAAACAGAAACATTCAAAATATTAATAAAAATTACAATAGTACTCAATGATCCTAAACTAACACTGAACAGAATTAACTATCTATTCTCCAAATCACTTGTCCTCTATAGTGTTGGGGACAAATAGAATCAATATAAAATAAAATAACAATCAATAAGCACTTCCTAGCCTCAGTCTTTACTTTCTGTGACAGCACGTCAGAAAAACGGAAGATTTCTTTAACACTTTTTTAAAACAATATATTTTCTTTATTCAAACATGAGATGTTTGAGATCACAGATGGCGCACAATCATTCATAACAGTGAAAAATGAACTCTGACTCACAGATGACAAACTCCAGGTAACTTTATCAACCTTCATCCACAAATACACAGTGTGCTTCACTGCAGAAAAATTAGAAAAAAAAGATGAGTGCAGAGATCTGTGACGACCCGCTGTCGCTTAGAGATGCTTGAATGTAAACACAATGTGAGAGGCAATGAGATCACTGTGGGCAACACACACACACACACGCTCCTTCAGACGATTGTGAGTGACACCAAAGTGTCTGTTCCCTCGATGTGCCTCCCCATAAATATTTCATAGGTGGAAGGTTGAAAGACGTCTCAAAAGACACACTCTCTCTCTGTCTGAGTCGAACAGAGTTTTTGGACCCTTGTTCTTAGGGAGCCGTTCACACAGGACGCGTTCTTGGGCTGCAAAACAACTAGAACATGAAACAGAGCACAGGGGTCTTAAAACACATTTTTCAAAGTAGAACCTTTTTATGACACGTGGCTTGAAAATGGCACATTCATGGTGCAAAAAAATACAACCCAACAATTAAAGACACCCATCTGATGTCTGTGCATGTGGCAGTGCCTCCCCAATCTACAAGATATTTATAGCGTAGAGCCCATTTCACACAGAGATTCCGGAAAATACATTGAAAATGTGTCCCGAGATTTGAACTGGGATCGTTGATTCACTCTGCCAGTGATTTTCTGGAATCTGTGCGTGCGTTCACACCACCCCGCAAAGATCCCGTAAAGACATTCGACATCAGGATAATGTCTTGTCTCGCAGCGTTTGCTTATGATCTGCATTTTTTTCTTTTTTATTCGCCTCAATCGCAAAATCCTACCAGTCCACCACTGAAATGTTCGCTGACTTCGCTCCATAAAATCAGCAATGCACCGTGAAGACCAGGGCGCATCGATTCTCACTGGTTCCTTAACAGAAGTTCTGAAGAGCGAAACACATCAAGTGAGCCAACTCACCACACAGATACTGACATGCGATAGAAGTTTTTTAAAATGCAAATAGGGCTGCAGCTATCGATTCTTTTTGTAATCGATTAATCTAGCACTTAATCGATCGATTAATCGAGTAATCGGATATTTTTTTTGTGTGAATAGTTATCAGAATAGTTATATTAAACTTGTGTTTCAGTTAAAGCTGTTATAAGTTATATAGTATAAGTTATATAGTATGCAAGTTATAAAGCTATCTCATATGTGTTTTCCTTTAAGATGTTATAATATAACCACTCTAAGCATATTTGTGAATTCTGGTAGTTTAACGCTGAAGAAGAGCTGTAACGTGTCTTGTTGTTGAACACGCAGTAAAAGCTGACCACTTTTTGTTCGGTGCGTTTTAACTGAAAAATGAATACTCCGAATCTTTATTAAAAACCAACAGGCTGGGGACTTCAATTTTTTGTTGTTGTCTGTAACTATTTGGCAGACGTGAAATACAAATAAGGTCTCGCAAAGACTAAAAAATACAATATTTGTTCCTCCATCACGTCCCGGTGTGTACAGTCAAGTCAAGTCAAGTCAAATATATTTATATAGCGCTTTTCACAATACAGATTGTATCAAAGCTGCTTCACAGTATCAATCAAAACAACTTAACAATGTTTGTTTATTACTGGAAAAAAAATGAATGCATTTCATTTCCAATGTACAGTGAATGCATGCTGAAATTATTGTTGCGTGAATAACGTTACATAAAATTTTAAGCATATGTGATGCACTGCTGCAATTGGTCTGACTGGCGTGTGTGTGTGTGTGTGTGTGTGAAGGGGTTCTTTTTTTAGGCTATACTCTCTTGCAATTGAACCTGATAGTTACGTTTACTACTTAAAAATGTCATCAAAGCTAAAAATCATATCTAGTCAAACCGCATCACGACATCGCTACAAATACAATATGGGATTAAAATCAGCGAACATCAATAGGCTTAGACTACGTTACCTTGTTTCAGCGAGTTAAGTGTATTAAGTGAATTAAGTGTGTAATGATCCCACACTTTAGACAATTTCTGCCATTTATTTACATATTTATTCTCCGCCATCGCGCCAACTAAATTCAAAATATATGCTTCCTGAACAGGTCCGTGTGAATAAACGGTCCGTGTGAAACAATCGAATCCCTGAGCCGCGCGTATAGTGCGCGTCATTGTAATTTAACGAGGCTTCGAGGCAGAGTTTTTGCCTCGAGGAATTTTTGTAATCGAGTAACTCGAGGAATCGTTTCAGCCCTAAATGCAAACCATTATTTAATTATATTTCAGCATAAACATACATTGCTAGACAGGTAATGAATAATCTAGCTAGCATTTATCATTTATTTACGGTTGAAATGTTGCACGTATGTAACAAGCAAAGTATTTACTAGGGCTGCAACAACTAATCGATAAAAACGATTATAATCGATTATGAAAATCGTTGTCAACGAATGTCATTATCGATTAGTTGGTCTGCTTACGTCACGGGGAGCGTTTACTGGTACGCACACACACGCAAGGTCTCTCTCCCTCAGGCGCTCTGCCGAGCGCGCGCGCTACACGGTTTGGAGCAGTCTCGCATGCGCGCTCTTGCTTGCGCGCTCTAGATTTCGGGAGTTTGAACTAATTCGCGGGCATCAGGGAGCCGCAATCAATATGCGGGAGACTCCCGGGACTTCCGGGATCTTGGGATGTCTGTAATGTATTTTGTCTCGAGCATCAGGTTGCGCAATCAGTTCGCTCGCAACGTAAGTGATGGATTAAAATAGCGCTACCGCAGAAATAGGTTAAATTAAAACGGTCTTTACAAAACGAAGCACTAAATATAAAGGCAGTATAACAGCAGCAGTAAAATATTGTTTTTTAGTCACTGTACTCAGTGGTTTTCAGCGAATGCTTGTGCACTAATGCATAATTTCTCCTGTCCTTTACTCAAGCCTGTTAGCTTGCTGGGTAACGTTACCTCCATTCCGTTCTCTTTTTATAGCATTTGTCTACTAAGTTTTAATTGTTTTTCAAACGCGATCTACTGCGGCTCTACGTTCACACAATTGTTTTCAGTCTTTCTATATTTATTTAATCAATTTATCCTTATATTATTCTTTTATATATTATATATAATATATATTATATTCTTTATCCTTATATTCCTTATATATAATTAATTTTAAATAAAAATTAAATGAATTATATATTTTAGATGTTTTTAGTTTGTTTTTAGTTCAGATATTCACATCTGAACAACATGTCTGTGTAAATTTGTTTTAACAAAAATTGTGTTAAAACATAATATGTTGGATATAATTTTTTTAACAATAATCATGTTTGTCAACTTGCCATCAGCAATTATCATTAAAAACAATGCAAATATTGATATTAGTAAAACTCAATGTGTGGCTTTTGCACTTTTTAAAGTACACTTTTACACATAAATACCCTGATTTACGGTTTTATTTAGTTATAATAAAAAAAAATCTAATTTAATTTCTATCCGATTAATCGATTAATCGAAAAAATAATCGTCCGATTAATCGATTATCAAAATAATCGTTAGTTGCAGCCCTAGTATTTACCATACTGTACTTTAAATAACGTTAAAAGATAAAGTCAGAAAGATATCAGTTCTGCTTTTGTTCATAAATACCAGAAGTTATGTCGTACAATGAGGACGTTGTCATGTCAAAATGACCAGAAATAAAGTAATTAGTGTCCCAATGTGGCCTGTCCCAACTAAACTTTAGTCGATAAGAAGAGGTTGAGTCAATCAAAATATAATAAGTCGGTTAGATGCAAGAAGTGCCGAAGTCACGTAGTCCATGACGGACAGAACGTTAACACGGCTGGTCCATGTGGGAGGAAATCCAAATCATTCACTGACCTCAAACATGTAAATAATATAAATGTCATATGTATTATTGTAATGTAGAAGAATGATAGCAATGTTACATATAATCTCCTTCACAGCCGGCAGCCCTGTGTGCAGATTCAAAGGGATTCTCATGCCAATCAGAGCATCACACACAAAAAGACTGACACACATGGCACAAATGGTGTCAAAGCAATAACCACAGAGGAAAGTAGGCCACTTTATGCACAGAGAGCAAATGTAGCACAGTTGGACCAAATGTGAGATGGGCACTGGATGGTACTGTAGGAATTTTGTGTGTGTGTGTATTTGTGGGATGTAGAAGCGGTCTGGCTCAGTGCGGCACTATACAAAGGAACCTTTCAGTATGTAGAGTTTGGTGAGAGAGAGTACAGAACCAGGAACAGGCTAACACACATAGACAAGAAACATACACTCACATTACATGTTAAATGTACTGGTAAATTTACACGGGCAGACACCAAAGAAACCCATGCCCTTGCTATTGCTAGCGCCATGCTCTAGTTTCAGGGAACTGTAGTTAGCTATTAGAAGAGATAAACAGATCTTGCTTTATCATGACCATGCTTTATTATACTCAAGCTACTCTTCTTTTTTTATGACCGAATTACAGATCCAAATTGTAATGTAGTATTTTATCAGTAGAAGTAGCAGGAGTATTAGCATCAAACAATCATCAAAATAATAATAATACATTAGAGACATAAAAGTGTCTTTTATCTGTATATTTATTAACAACCAATACGCTGATTTCACGCAGCCGCCATTTTGAAATCACTCCGGTGGGAAGAAAACCGGAAGTGTCGCTTTTAATCATAGGAGAGTCGCGAATGCGATGGCGTATTGTTGGGTTTAATGTAAAAATTAGTTATTCTAAAATGTATACATTTCTTTCATACTTTAGACTATTTACAGTGAAATTCATTTATAAATAAAATTATTTTTTTATATACAATTCAGAACGTAAAAAAAAGAAGCAGGAACAAACTATATACATATCAGGTTGGTAGTCCAAGGCATTGTTGTCTATCTTTACTTCCGGGGTTCTTCCCACCGGAGCCTCACTTTCGATTTCAAAATGGCGGCTGCGTGAAATTAGCGCATTAAGTAGAGAAGTCAGAATATCAGTTAAAAATATGAGTTAATTGATTAGTGATCTATCTCTAGTTAATAGTCTTGTTCTGGAAACCAAACCGGGGCTTGAGGGAAATGACAACAAGCACACAAATAAACACAAACACACACACACACACATTCCTTGTATGTTTGGAATATCTTTCATTGTGAGGGGTGCAGGGTACAGGGATACAGTCAATAGTTTTCCTCCCTTATTAACACTCCATCACACACCAACAGAGTTTGCCCTCATTTAGGTCCTGTATTACACACCTCTCTTCCTGTGTTTGGTAACTCGTTGTTCTTCCTGAAAGGTTAACATTGTTCAAATAGCCAACGGCAGTTTACAGAAAAGTTTCCGCATGACTTGGCAAAAGCGTAATGTCAGTCACAGAGTCCTGAATCCCAATCAGCGCAACATTAAAGCAAATACAGTGACGAGATGTACATGAACTCTCTAATTAGGCTATTTCCTGTTAGGTTCGCCACTTCCTCTTTAAGGAAGGCAGAAAAGAAGGTTCTGAACAATACGTGCTTACCTCCAATACGATCAATTATGTAAATCAATGACGAACAACAACAAAAAGTGAGAATAATCCAAATTAATAAAAAAGATATTAATAACAATACAATAATATATTGTAATAATACAATTTAAATAAAATTATATAATAGTATATTTAATATAATTACACACTAAAAATAATATAACACATTTAATAAATATAATAATTCTATAACAATGCTAAAATTTTAATATTTTTGTAGCTGTATTATTTAATTTGCATATTTTGTTCCATTTTAATTACTGTGCTGAGAGTGTACCGTTCTTTCGTTGAAAGAGTTTATATATTAAACCCCTCTTGGAAAAGTTGGGTTGTTTTGTATTGGGGTTTTTTTTTTGCACCCACAAATACACCAATCAGGAAGATAGTGGGCGGTCTTCTGGGTGCCCTACATAAGAAAGATAGTCTAACCAAGAACAAAGACCAGAGCAGAGAGTAACACATGGAACAACACAGGCTTTTTATCTGGTTGGTGTGACTATGCTTATATGTAAAGTTTGAGGTGGGAGGAAGCAAGTGGGTGTGCAGTCAGAGGTGTCTGTGCTGTATGCAGAACATCAGCTGCTCTTCAACAAATTAATGGTATCCCATCATGTCCATGACCTACTGAATGTTCAAGAACCCCACTGCAAAGAGAACAAGAGACATTGGTTCTCATATAACAACCCACTGCCTCACCGCGAGCAGCTTTGCACAGGTCAAGTTACATTAATGCCTGCAACAATCAGTTTCCTCCGTCTCACTTAGCCTACCTTACCCAAAACACACAAGAAAGCATGAACAATCACTCTGCAAAAACACCATGAGACCGAATCAATGACTGAATCAAAGAAACACAGTGGCTACTTCCTTCTCTCATTTACATCCAAGTCGTTTCTTGCATAATTGTATCTCTTTCCCACAAACCCTTTACATGTTTATTTTAACGGATTGAGTATCAGTGAGTTTTACTGCACCTTCAACATCATAAAAATAATCTGCCGGTAAAAGCAGAATATCTAATGTTAAAAAATAACAAAGGGCATCATGGAAGAGTTACATGGAAAAAAGAAGCCCAATGGTCTCAAGACTTGTTCATGATGCGTTTACATGACAACGATGTGCTAAAAACGGAAATGTTTTTCCTTTGCATTTTTCGCATTCTCAAATTGATTCCTGTTCACATGTTCACTAAAAACGCTGTATCATTCATGCCAGTAGTCAGAAATGTTTCTTTCTAAAGAAACACTACGTAATAGACTGTAATACGCATGCGCATGCCGCTATCGTCTTCACAAATTCTCGTTTTTGTAAGTTTATATTGAGGTTTTTTATTTTTTGTTTGAATTTCCAGGCCCCCTAACGTTTTAGATGAAAATGGTGTCGCGTAAACAAACGCGGTTTGTTGGTAATGTCAAAAATGGTGTACCCCTAAAAGGGGTATCATCATGTGGTTACCACAAATGAATAGCATCCGTTTTGTGTGCTGGAATTATAGAACCTAAATTTTAACCATTTATTCTCAAATGGGCTGGTCTTTGTAATCACATTCACAGGTGAATATGGTTTGTTTGCATGACAGCTCAATGATTCTTCAAATGCTGCTAGGCGTACTATTATATTTAAAAGAAGTCGGACCTCAAATCTTTCACCTGATGGTCTATAAAACAGGCTAAACAATCCCACAGAACTACTTTGAAGGAGCGACCAGACTTCTGATGAACACTTGACTTTAGCCAGTAAGCAACCCCTTAGAAACCGTATAGCAACACCTTGGTAACAATAACAACACCCTAGCACATCACAGGAATGGGTTCTACAACTGCCTTTTACTGAAAATGTAAAGATCTAGTTTATTAGTCTCAAGCAGTTCACTAATTCAATAGATTAGCAGTTTGTCAATCTGAAAAACAACAAAGTGCAGTTTATAAGGATCGTATCACTTCTATTCCAGATTTTCAGAGGAACACTTTTCAACGTGTTTTGAAGTTCCAAAACACCCAATTACCAACCAAACAACAAAGCATCTCATCCGTATAAAAAGACGCTTCACGCTATCAGAAAACGCATTATACAACCACATACCCAGAAGAAGCTAGAGGGAGGGATGAGATATGAAGAACGGTTTATTAAGACGACAAATATAAAAGCGTAAAGTGAGCGTGGGTGTGTGAGAAAGCGAGAATAAGAGTGAGAGACGCTTATTTTGTGACGTCTTTTTATAGGCCATGCATAATCAGCATGATCCGCCACCACAATAAAGACAGTGAAGTACAAAGGACCCAGAAGCGACAAAAGCCATGTAACCCTGCTCCTCTGTCACAACACACTAACACAACGTGAAACTGTATCATGAGCTTCATCTGGGTGAGGCGTGGACCCATTGTCCTCATGTTACATTGACTATCATCATCAAAAGCACAACTAGAGCACATTTACAAATAATGGCATGCCTATTTTTTATATACCCAACATTCATTATCATCATCACCATGTGGGTCACATTCCATGCAGCCTCCCCATACCGAGAACAGCCAAGCCACAATCCCCAATTTGGATCATCCATGCAACAGCTGCATGCCAGGCTGTGGAACGCACCCTCATTTCCATCTCAAGAGCCCCTGATTGAGAAAAAGGCATCATCCCTGGGCAGGCAAACCCCTAAATTGGCCACAGGCCCATAATTGGATCCAAACAAGGCACATGTATTCATATCCATGCATACATGCCTGCTCATTTGCGGCATTCATTGCACGCACATATTCATCCGCTGCATTTGCTTGACTCGCATAAATAGCCCGGGCATAACGGAGGGCATATGAAGTTGGCACCATACTGATGTTCTCTACACTCAAGTATTTTAACGCAACCCCCTTTGCTCTGCTGGAGGGCAGGAATACAT
The DNA here is from genome assembly GCF_051911475.1 of Siphateles boraxobius. Lineage (NCBI taxonomy): Eukaryota > Metazoa > Chordata > Actinopteri > Cypriniformes > Leuciscidae > Siphateles > Siphateles boraxobius. The sequence continues at coordinate 31,189,845 of NW_027508799.1, read as the reverse complement.
TTGTCCACGTTCACGATTCATTAAACCCATCAACATTTCCCAGCGTTACGAAGTCACCTGCGGTTTGCCTTGAGAATGTGTGGATGAGGACTGAATCAATATTAATCCATTTGAAAAAGTGAACAATAATGTTAAATATTGACATTCATTACAAGGATCTAAAAGTGCATTTTACACAGATTGTCAAGTATAAATAGCCTTCATACTGTCTTTGTTTTATTTGAATGTCATATTACAGATGAAACAATTGCAATAATATTTAAAAGTTATGATATTAATTACTATTCTTAGAAATTTTCACAAATCATGAGAGTGCCATTGATCACACTTATTTCCTTTCTGAATAAGTAGCTGATTATGTTTACTCATTGTACATTTGTGTGTTTTAAAGTGTTGTTATTTTCAATTAAAAAGTGTGTGTGTGTCCCAATTATGCGAAGTTTCACCCAAAATAACTAGTAACGTTAATCACTAACTTTTAGAAACTTTTACCAGGGAATAAAATGACATTTAAATGGACAAATATGGGATTAAATGGGTTAAAGGGTATTCTTGTAATAAGTCTTGGTAGTGCATTGACACGCATAACAACTGGTTCAAATGAAAATCTTTAAATAAATGTTTATTCAACACAACAATTGAATTTCAGTATGATTCTACCACAAGTGGAGGGACAGACGTAAAACAAAACTACAAAAACAAACCTACAAAGACTGTCAAGACTGTTATTTAACCAGGTGGTGGAATTCGGTACTAGTCAAAGCTTAAATAAACACTTATAAGCAACAGTTTTGCTTCCTTTTTATAGCTAAACCAACAACAACATTTAAACACGACATATAGTTCGTGTTGACAAAACAACCGTCGATTAAACAACATTTTAATCATATTACTCGACCCAAACACTCCTCAAAACCTGGATGTTTTGTTTGATAAACATAACGTTAAGTGACAAACATAATATTAGTGTCACGTCTACCTTCCGTTTAAGCGAAATGACCGTTGCAATAAACACAACGCTACACTTACTTACCAGAGACGGTAAACGTTGTTCGGACGCGAGTCCCTGCCCTCGCCTGCTTCTCGGAGGCCGGATGCCGTGTTTCCACTCTCCGTCAACACACAAGCCGCCTTTCCGACGAAAAACACACAGCCTCACCCGAGCTGTATCGGTGAAACTTGAGCTAATATCCTCAGCAGAACGGGTCGGAGGAGCTTCGCTTGTGGTTCAGTATGGCGAGCGTTTGTTTCCCTGGAGCGTACAGTGCTCAAGGCCGGGAGGGGTGCTGCTGCCCGTCTACTGACGCCTCCGCCTAGGGGTGACATCGGAGGAAGAGGAAAACCTTCTTGCACAATTATTTGAACATCGCACTGATATGTAACTTGACCAACAGCGCCACCTGCAGTATAAATGGCGCTATGAAACATCTACTCTTTTGTTGTTCGTGTTGTGGCGTCGTGGTTAAAAAGAGAGTTCACCCAAAAAATGAAATGTTGTCATCCTTTTCTCACCCTCAGGTTGCTCGGGATCTGTATGAGTTTCTTTGTTCTGTTGAACATAAAAGAAAATTCATTGAAGAATGTTGGTAACCAGACAGTTGAGGGGACCCATTGATTTCCATAGTATTTTTTTTTTCCTACTATGGAAGTCAATGGGTGCCATCAACTGTCTGATTACCAACATTTTTCAAAATATCTTCTTTAGTGTTCTACAGAACAAATTAACTCGTACAGGTTTGGAACAACTTGAGGGTGAGTATGACAAATTTTTCATTTTTGAGTGAACTATCCCTTTAACGATTGATTTATTTGGTAACCAAAATGTTGTAGGTTTAATCCTTTTTTTTTTGTCACGCCCATTTTTGAGTGTAGGCCTGCAAAGTTGATGTCGAAATGCAAATGAATGCAATTCTGGAACGCTTTTGAATTTAATCCTCATTCTGGTCTTGTTTTAAGGAAAAGAGTTTGCAGTTTATTGCACAGGTGTCTGTACTGTAGTTTAAAAAATGTAAAATAAAAAAAGTTATAGCTGTTTAAGTTTATTGTAATAAAAAAGTACTGCAATAAAACTTTTATATTTTATTAAAATAATATATCTAAAAAAATTGGTTCACCCTAAAATTATATGAATTAAAAGCCATAGTTCTAAAGAAGTTGTGTTCCAAAATGAGATTTTTAGGAGCTGCTATACCAACAAAGGCCACTAGGTGACATTCATGCCCAGTTGATGAATCCTAAAGGACACTTTTTTACCACTTGACCTGCTCACACCACAACACAGATTGATATCCTTTTTTTTATTCAAAACATTGTTTTCAAGATGTAAAATATTTTTAAAGAGTATAAACAGTTCCTTAGGTCACTCTAATTGTGTTTATTGGTTTTTCATAACAAAGGTCACAACTCCTGGTATAGTTTTGATTTTTTCGCTACTTTCTCTTGTCACAAATTGATAAATGTTTGTCACTATATAATATTTCCTGCAAAACAGTGGTCAAATATGAAAAGTACACACTTAGAGCTTTCCAACGATACATTGTTTGTCAATATTAGATCAGGTTACATATAGGATATAATTGTTTTAAACATGCAATGGCAAATGGGCTCTCCGGTGGGCGATATTTTTTTTCACAGGATGGTAGGGGAAGACTCATGAATATTCATTAGGGAACTCATGCCTGATTGGTCTTAACCCCAGTGACTGGTAGGTTTAGGGGCGGGGTTATGGGGTAGGTCATCAGACCCCCAGTGACGGGTAGGTTTAGGGGCGGGGTTAGGGGGTAGGTCATCAGACCAATCAGGCATGAGTTCCCTAATGAATATTCATGAGTCTTCCCCTACCATCCTGTGAAAAAAAATATCGCCGGAGGTGGGCCAGTGACAGTTAACAGAACAATAAATAATAATTAACTTACTTAATTTGGGGTTTATTGTTAATGTTTTATTTTTCATCTCTGGTAACTGATTGGGTTTCCTATGTCCTGACAGTTTTGGGTAACAACAGCTTTCAGTTAATAATAAAGAGTAGGCTATTACTTTATATAGTAAACTGGGACAAGTTGTCACACCTTTTTACTTCAGTGAATATTTCTCTGGGTAGATTTATTTTCAGGGTTCATTTCTGTATATGCCTTAAAGTATAAAAAAAATATTTTTTAAAAAATTCCATCATTGTTGCATGATGTCACATGGGGAAATATGGGAAAGTTTGGGAACTGCTTAGGATCGTGTAACTGGACTTCTGACTCACACCCTATGGTTCCTAAATACAGCCCATGTAGAAATTTCATTTTGTGCAAAATTTCCTCAGCATAGCAATAGCTCAGCTGTACATAAAATATTAAAAGCCATAACATAATGGGAGACATATCAGAGTTCAAAAGAGGACAAATTGTTGGTGCGTGTGTCTCGCTGCATGGCTCATCTGTGACCAGGACAGCAAGTCTATATCGAGAGCTGTGGTAATGTCAGCATGCCACATCCACATAGGACGAACCACATCCAACAGGAGTAACTGTCGACACAAGCTGGAAGGAAGCTGTCTGAAAGGGTTGTTCGGATACCAACCTGGATTTTCTCCAAAAACATAAAACCACAGCTCCCAACTCACTGCAGAATTAAATGTGCACCTCGAATCTCCTGTTTCCACCTCAACTGTTTGTCAGGAGCTCCACAGAGTCAATATTGGTCGGGCTGCTGTCACTCGTGGCAATGCCCAATGTGGTGCCAACAGTGTAAATCGGCTGTGGATAATATATATATATATATATATATAGTGCTGGTCAAAAGTATTTCCCCCCCTGGTATTATGATCAAAGTTGGCTGTAAAAATAAATCTGCATCGTTAATCCTTTTGATATGTTATTTTAAAAATTAGCAAAAATCTAACCTCTCATTGAAGTCAAAGAATTGAAAGTGGGGGGAAATCACATGCAATGCATGCGTGTTTTGGAAATTGTTCCAAAACACGTTATTTGCCCCCCTTTTATTGAATACATTTTGCAAGATAACAGCTCTGAGTCTTCTCCTATAATGTCTGATGAGTTTGGAGAACAACTGACGAGATCAGAGACCAGAGTCCTGGACATTTTCAGATGTGTTTTAAAGAAAAGCATTTATTTCATAATGTGATTTACACTTTCAATTATTTTTTGAATTTTTTTTTTATTTTTGTGAATTTTTTAATGAACAATCAAAAGGATAAACAATGCAGATTTATTTTTACAGCCAACTGATCATATTTACCAGGGGTGCCAATATATATATACACTACAGGCCAAAAGTTTGGACACATTACTATTTGTAATGTTTTTGAAACAAGTCTCTTCGGCTCATCAAGCCTGCATTTATTTGATAGAAAATTCAGGAAAAAAATTATATTGTGATATATTATTACAATTTAAAATAATTTAATATAATTTAATTCAATTTATTATACTTTAAATTATCATTTATTTCTGTGATGCAAAGCTGAATTTTCAGGATCATTACTCCTGTCTTCAGTGTCACATGTGACATCCAGTATATCACATGATCCTTTAGAAATCATTCTAATGATGGTTCATTATCAAAGTTGGAAACCGTTCTGCTGCTTAATATTTTTTCATAACCTGTGATACTTTTTTTTAGGACACTTTGATGAATAAAAAGTAAAAAAATAAAAATAAAAAAAAGAAGCAAATGTTTTAAAAATAGAAATCCTATGTAACAAAAATATACACTACTGGTCAGTAATTTGGGGTCAGTCATCTTTTCGTTTTAAAAAAAAAATAAATCAATACTTTTATTCAGCAAGGATGTGTTAAATTGATAAAAAGTGATAGTAAAGAAGATTTATATTATTAGAAAATATTTTTTATTTTGAATAAATGCAGTTCTTTTAACCTTTTATTCATCAAATATATTATGCAGAAGAACTGTTTCCAACTTTGATAATGAACCATCATATTAGAATGATTTCTAAATGATCATGTGACACTGAAGACTGGAGTAATGATCCTGAAAATTCAGCTTTCCATCACAGAAATAAATGATGATTTAAAGTATAATAAATTGAAAACCAATTATTTTAAATTGTAATAATATATCACAATATTACACTTTTTTCTGTATTTTTGATCAAATAAATGCAGGCTTGATGAGCAGAAGAAACTTCTTTCAAAAACATTACAAATAGTGATGTGTCCAAACGTTTGGCCTGTAGTGTATATATTGACTCATGTCGTGTATATGAGGACGTACTATGTTAATATATAGATGTTCTGGAAATTATTTAGTAATTTCCTTTGTTATTTAGTCATTTCCTTGCTCCTTTGAGAATAAAGTAATTGAAATTTAAACTAGTGCATGCAATTGATATACTGTTATACGTGTGACAAAGACCAACTCAAACGGCACAAAACATTCTCACAATCACACAATGACACCACAGACAGACTTTTATGCAAGACAGAAATTTTTGTCCATGTACTCGTGACGTCACTGTGTGACTCGTTTGCCTGATTGCAATTATGCATGTTCTTTTCATAATGAAACTGTTTAATACGTGTAACAGGAATTCATAGAACTCAAAAAAAAGAAGAAAGACAGAAAGAAAGAAGAAATCTCTCTGTCATGTCTTACAAAAGATGATTACCACATAAACATTACTGTAACTAGGCACTGGTGAAATTACGTGAGGTAACTCACACTTTCAGTTTATGTCAGAAACCCACAAATCACTATAAGATATATTTTATAAGACATATAAGCTTTATGTGAGGAAATATTAAATATCATAGACAAAGTTAAAAATAAAAAAGTAGTATTAAATTAGGTATTAAATAGGCCTATATTTATTATTTAAAATGGTTTTGTTCAATGAATACAGATATACATTTATCATTGTTCATGATAAAAATGACTTTGTATTGAATATTAGTACAAACACAAAACAGCATGAAAAATGACACGATGTGTTTCGAATTTCAAAGCTTTTTTGATTATTTCTCAAAAAGGCATGAACTACTGAACCGTTGTTGCCAATACCACATTAATTCTTAGGACCATGCAAAAAAAAAGAAATAAATAATATTTAGAGGCATTTTTAGTTTTGCTAAACAACACAAAACAATGTTGGTCGGTCGGTCGGTCGGTCGGTCGGTCGGTCGGACGGACGGACGGACGGATAGATAGATAGATAGTCAGATAGATAGATAGATATAGAATAGATAGATAGATAGATAGATAGATAGATAGATAGATAGATAGATAGATAGATAGATAGATAGATAGATATAGATAGATACTATAGATAGATAGATAGATAGATAGATAGATAGATAGATAGATAGATAGATAGATAGATAGATAGATAGATAGATAGATAGATAGACAGGAAGTCAAAAAATGCTCAATTCGAATCTTGTGAACTCGATAAGGAAGCTCACAAGATTCGATTTGAGCATTTTTATGTAAAGAAAACATACAGTCAGATCTCTGCCCTCCACACCCCTCCCGAAATGATGATTTTTATTGCAATAATCTATTGTCGCAATTCAGCATTAGCTAATAAACTGTCACTATAAAAGAACTGTAGAAAAAACAGTTGGGCTACAGATCAGAGCTGAAGACTACAAGATCCAAGAAAGATGAAGACCACGACCCTCCTGTGTCTCTGTTTCTTAGGTTTCAGGTGAGTCCTTCCATTTTCATACCAGGGTATAAATGAATGTATTATGTTGTAATGAAAATTCTTCAATGATGACGTGTGCATATCTGAGACACAGTTTGCTTTTAGTTACAGTTTGGCAGCCAGCTCTGTGGAAGATGTGTACGAATATCTGTGGGAGAAGAATAAAGACATCGCCAATAAGACACTCGGGACTGACTTCCTCATACAGATGCAGAACGGCAGACTTCAGGCGGAGCGATACGTCAACTTCACCATACAGGACATCGGCTATCTACTGAAAGTGACCAGTATGCTGAAGAGAATGAGTGGAAAAAGATATCAACCCACTGATCTCAGGGCCTTTATGAAAGGCAGATACTCAAGCTACAAAAGCTTTGCAGACTTCATGCTCAAACAATATTTTTTCAAGGTAAGAACAGAAATACAAAGACTTTAAACTTTCAAGCTTGTTCTGAATCCACTGAAGATGCTTTATATTCTCATTTCTCCAGGGTGAGCCTCTCATCCAGCAGACTCCAGCTATGAGGAAGTATCTTTCGTTCTACAGTAACCTGCTGGAAAAAGAAGATCCGCTGTACTTTGCTGTGGGTCTCCTGCCCTGCTCTAGACTCTGGTTGTGGTTAGCTAATAATCTCAGCACACCTCCAACCAATGCCTACTTCACTTGGAAGGTGGAGAATATGAACGGCCATCCTGAGAAACACTACAGAGATCTGCTGAACAAGTATCTGAACACACCTGAAAAAAAGGCCAAGGCTAATGCTATATTCCGTGCACAGATGCAGAATGAGCATGATTTCTTCTTCTCGTCTTGAGTGGTGTTTAGTAGTTAAATGCAAACGTTGTCTGAGCAATTCAACTTTTCTTGAAAAAAGTATTTGCAATTATTTTCCTAATATTGATTGTATTTGATGGCTTCTATATGCCTGTAATAATTTAAAATTAATGTAATATTATACCAAGTTAAATTTAAGCTTTTAATATTTAAAAACTGTAACCACATTGTTTGGGGGGTTTACAAACAATAATAAAAACAATACAATTAATTTACATTTTGTCTGAATATTTAATGTCTGTTATATTACCCATCTGTACATTAACCTTTAATAATCATGAAGAGCTACTGAATTATCGTCTTGAATTATGTCTGATAGCTCATACTACTTTTGTTAAATCTACATTCTGATAAATATATCCCACACTTTTTGGTGTTATATGGTTACAATATAATATAATATAATATAATATAATATAATATAATATAATATAATATAATATTATATAATAGTGTGATTTTGTAAGCATAGTGTTCAGTTGTGCTTGGAGTCAATTGTTTTATTTGTGATAACGCAATGAAACAATTTTGCCAACATAATATTTTTTGCAAACCAAGTTTGATTTTGTTCTTCCCTGATTTAAAGATAAAAACTCCTCATATTTTGTTGGTTTAATTCAACTTAATTAAGCTTATAAATCATACTAAGTGATATTTTTTGATAATGTTTTATGTGATAGGTAGGTTTAGGGTTAAGAATACAGTTTGTAGTATAAAAGTAATTATGTGTTCCCACAATATGTAAAAACCCAACATGTGTGTGTCTGTATGAGTAAAATTATATATATTGCAGCTCTTATCTGTAATTCAAACTGTTATTTCTACAGTGAACCACTTGTTTTTTTGAGGCAGTTTATTAGCTAATGCAGAATTGTGGCATTGATGCTGCCAAAATAACATTGTTAAATCAGTTAAACTATTTTTTTGTAGATAAAAGTGCTCATTTTGCTTGCAAGCTTCTTTATCATTCCCGTTGACTTCCTAATCTATAATGGCTTTATACTGTATATTTTAAAATATATAATAATCATATATGTATTTATCATAAATACATTTTTTTATTATTTAGTTAAAGTTTAATAGGTTTTTCATAGAGAGGTTTCAGAGAGGTTTTATTAGTTAATGAATACTGTAAATGAAATATCCTCTGTGACATCGTAAGTGCACTTTACCCCAGTGACAGTTATATAAACACATACACAGACTCAGAGTCAAAAGCACTGCAGATCAGTTCACCTCGTCTATACTTTACCGGATTAAAGATGTCCCGGGCCGCAGACAGATTAAAAGTGGTTTTGAATCATCTGGATCGGTCCCACGGCGCTGTCGTATCCTTTTAGAGACGTTTTCTCGAGCGAGCGGCGCGATGAACTTGAACGCGTGTGATCGAGGAATCTGAAGGCGGGTCTGCCTCAAACATAGCGGCTGTTCCGGGGTCTCACACAGTACAAGCCGAGGCATTACGGACAGGCCTCGTTTATTGCTCACTACTTTTTATCGATGGAAATACATATTTCTAACAACATTGGATCTTGTTTTAATTATAATTACTCTTTTGCTATAACAAATCAATCAAATAAAGCACAGCGATTCTTTACGTTACATTTGTTTTGTGTTATGGTGTTGACATGTTATATATTATGAACTTTAACCTTATTATTCAGCGAGGATCCTTCACTTCAGCCCAAAATGTGTCCTATCATCATCATCCTCAAGCCTTTCAGTTAGTCAGCTGATCTTTCAATGTATTTCCCTTTGGTTATCATCATGTACAAGGCATTTTATAATTGTTTTAGCCTTTAAATATGTCTGAAATTCCATTAAGTAGACTTTAATTTATTTTAATAAATAATAAATTCAGTAATGTGACATCTTTATAGTTGGTTCTTGTTCTGGTTGTAAAGTATGTTCTGGTTTGTCTGCAGATACACTTTTGAGACGGATCTCCTGACTCCAGAACAGAGAATAGCATATGAAAAGGATGGTTTCATACTCATCCGAAACTTGGTATCGGACGAGGATATTGACCAATTCAGGCAAGACTGATCAAATATTTTTTTAAATGCATTGAACATATTTTATTTAGTTTGTAACTATGGTTTTTAAAACAGATTTAAAGAAATATCCCAGGAAATATTTTTTTATTGAAATATTGCAGACTGAATTCATACAAGAATGCATCCTATTTGAACTGCCCCTAAATCTAACATAGACAGTTTGACTATGGACTTTCAGGTAGCCACTGATAAACTTATCTAATGAGATGAGAATACAGCAAACAATATATTGACTAAATGTCTCTTTTGTCTCTTTAATGTTTCACCTGCCACCATAATATAGCCTAAAGTCTTATATTATCACAATTTGGTGAGCAAATATAGATTTTTTTTTTGTAAAAGTAATCCACTGTTATATATGTATCCACACAAGGTATTTTTGAATGCAATTGTGAACTAATCACAAAGGGTTACATCACACATATTCTAATATTTACACTTTTTAAATTATGCAACACTGCCATTTTCAATCAATGAGAAATTCTGCTCAGTGGGATTAATAGGTGATTATTAGGCTACGTACATGTGAGTAGATCATTAACAGAAACTCTGAACCGAAGTTTTCAGTGCTACTGCTCTGCTTTGCATAAAGTCTATACATAACATAATGTGTGTTTCACAGGAATGAGTTTGAGCGCATCTGTAAGAGAGAGGTGAAGGTGCCTGGTTTGTTGGTAATGAGAGATGTATCCATTGCTAAATCCGAGTTTGTTGAAGGCGAGAAGGCTGTTACCAAACTTCAGGACTTCCAGGAAGATCCAGAACTTTTCCGCTACTGCACTTTACCCCAGGTAGACACAAACACAGAGTACTATGCAAAAAATACACTCTCTAAAGCAACAACAAAATCTATTTTGAATTTAATTTGAATGCTTGTTTCTCAGATCCTGAAGTATGTGAAGTGTTTCACCGGACCCAACATCATGGCCATGCACACCATGCTCATCAACAAACCACCTGACACAGGTATAGATACGCTTAACCCTCTGGTGCTCTTCGGTCATTTTTGACTGAAAATTGTATATTTTTTATTTTTTTGTCTTCATCGGAATGGACAAAACTTGGTAAAGGTACTTGCTATGTGAACACAAAACATCATGGACATGATTCGAACAGGTTAAATGGTCCTGACATTTTTTTTTATCACGTCTATGCTCAAAAAGTTAATAAATGGATAACAAATACAGCGTAAATATAATTTAGTACCATACAAACCCCTAAAAATACAAAATATTGAATAAAAAACATTATCGAACTAAAATAAAGTACATTATTTCATTGAAATAAAAAAATAATTTCTGTCATTTTTGACTGACACGCGAAGAGCACATGATTTACTCAAGTTCGAAGTGTTCCTGAATCAACATCCTTGTTGGAGCGCACGTGTAGCCTTCTGTGTTGGTCTGGTGATCGGATCAAGCAGAATGTCTTAAGAATTTTTAATCCTAAGTTATCTTGATTAACTGTGCATTTTTATGTGTTATTTATATGCTCATCAAAATGTTTCCAGTATGCCATGGAAGATATATCCCTAACATGAAATGTGTGATGCAGAGGTTTGCATCTAAATACCTAAATGTGCACTTGTTTCAAACTTCCTAGGTAAGAAGACCTCTCGCCATCCCATGCACCAGGATCTACACTACTTCCCCTTCCGACCTGCAGATCGCATTGTGTGTTCATGGACCGCCATGGAGAAAGTGCACCGGCAAAACGGCTGCCTGGTCGTCCTGCCCGGCTCACACCATGGCACTCTGCAGGAACACGACTACCCAGAATGGGAGGTGAGAAAGACACAGGAATGAGGAGGATTACGCAGATGGTCTACATCAGTCAGCCTTATTTTGCTTCTTTGTTTCCACCCAGGGTGGAATAAATAAAATGTACCACGGGGTGCGTAACTACGACCCTGATCATCCCAGAGTGCATTTAGAGATGGAGAAAGGAGATACAGTGTTTTTCCATCCTTTGCTGATCCATGGCTCAGGAATGAACCAAACCAAGGGATTTCGAAAGGTAGGAGGTACTTGCATTCATAAAAAATTGAGTTTTACTCTAGTATTTAAGACATTTCCCTCCCTAGTAGTAAAATCAAGACCAAGTTGACAGAACCATGTAAATGGGGACCAATGCCATTTTCTCAACCTCAAAACACATTCAGATGTGGTCAGGGATACATTGGGTCACATTGCATTTGTAGCATTAACCATTGCATGACCATTTTATTGCAAATGGGATATTGCATTAAAAAAACGCTGGATGGAAACTCCAAGTGCGCAATCAAGGGTTTTTTTTATCTAATAAGATGACACGTGTATACACTATGATGAAAATTCACATGACTTTGTCTCAGCAGAGATTGTGATTGGATAACACCTCAAATGTTGGTTTGATCATTCTGAAATGCCTGACCCAATGTCTGTCTTCAAAATGATTAGGTTTAATTCCCTCCCAGAACCGTCTCACATGATTGCATTCCCAAACACCAGGAGTGCAAGATAACATGTTTATTGCATTTTGTCTATTACAACCTCCATTTTTATTAGATATTTTGCGCCAATTTACCAGAGAGTGACGATTTTGCTCTTTTGAGCACATGGGATGGAAACGGTGCTTTATTTGCAAATGTTTTATGCAATATTCCAATTTTGCGTAGGTTAAATTCGCAACTTTGAATGGAAACATCATACATACTATCATACATATCTTACTAATGCAACATATTATTTCAATAAAACAAGAGATTTTAAAACTCAAATCTATGACTCTAAACTAAAACCATTGTCAAATCTGAAATTTGGAAAAGTGCTCAATTACATACACAACAGCAACAATGCTCTGAAAAAGTAAAGTAAGGGATTACTCTTAATTTTCTGCCATTTAATTACAGCTACTTCTGATGTGTTTAAATTAAAAACTGTACACACTATAGAACAATTCTATATAAAACAACAGGGAAATTTAACTAATTTAATGGAGACACTAATGTTAAAATTTATGTTTTTTTATGTTGGCTACTCTCTTTAAATACTTTGGTTAGTTCAAGAATAATTAATGCAATTTTATATTATTTATTTGAAAGATTGAAAATTTATTTGAAAGATTTAAAAGACACAGTTTCATGTCTATCCTTGTATTGTTCTACTGGTCAGGGTTGATATGGGATTTAGAAAGTCATTTGTAATAAATAATGCAATACTTTTTAGAGAGTCATTTGTACAGTAATCTAATTACACTGTTGGAGATGTAATTAGTAGCGAGTAATACTTTTTTTAGAGAAACTTACCCAACACTGTTCATCAACATGCAGTAACAACAAACTTAGTAAATGCTGTATGTAGTCACTAAATCCAAGACTATTCTGTGTTCATTTATTTCAGGCCATCTCCTGTCACTATGCCAGCTCTGACTGCTATTACATAGATGTGAAAGGAACAACTCAGGAGAACATCGGCAATGAAGTGAAGGAACTTGCAGCCAAGAAGTATGGAGTTGACGATACAATCTCCTTTCAGGTGTGTTTCCAGCTTCAAACGGCAAGTTTCTTTCATGCACGTGGCTTATCTTCAACATGCATGCGTTTGCTCTATATGCAGGACACTTGGGCTTTGCGGGGACGTCTGGTCCAAGGTGAAAGAACATCGATGTGACTCGTCTGTCTGGCTTAGAGAGAGGACGGCTTCACAACTGGATTAATTAACAGCACGTAGCTGTTTGTTAATTTGACAATTTCCTTAAAATTGATAATTATGGAAAGTACAGCTTCCACCATCAGGTGGCAGTGTAGAGAGTGAATCATGGATCACACACACTGAACTGCCCTCTGTGCCTGGGACGATCAGTCCTGATACTGATCTAATAATAATGAATGCCAGAAATTGTAATATTATCATCTACGGATCTTGGTGTGGCTTTTCTTCAAGAGATGTAAGAACATTGGGAATTCATTGTCCAGGATAAATAATTAAGGTGTTTGTGAGAGTGTTTCCTGCAAGTAATTATTAGTGAGGTTGTTGCTTATTAGAAGTACTTTGATGAAAATTTGAGTTCACAGCAGGTACTTGGTAAGGAATAATCGAGTACAGCACTTAATCTGCCTTCCTTTGAAACCGATACAGCTTTTTGCTGATTTAAATGATGGTTTGAAAGAATCAGATGCAAAATATTAAAGGGATTAATATGTTTTATCAACATTAGATCAGGTCTAAACATATCTATTAAACTAATATACATATTTACATTTCCTTGATAATAACAGCTTATAATCTAACAGGGAAAATTAAAATAAAGTTTCTACCATATATTTTTGCTTAATTTAAATAAAATATACTTATATGTAAATGCCAATGTTTAACTACAATAAATGCATTTAATAAGGTACTGAACTTTACTATGTATGATTTTTTTAATGTGCTAAAAGTGACATTTGCACAAGAAACACCATTGAGATTTTTGCCTATGCAGGAGAATATTTTCGAGAAGTTTCTCTGAAACTTGCAGAGAGGAAGCTAGGCCTATAGATAAATGATAATGCGTGAGCAGATGAACATTTTTAACTTAAATTGAAATTTTCTCATTCGCACACAAGTGTTTTGTGCGCACGCAAAGCAATAGCAGCCACCTTTGACTTGATATCAGGCACTAATGGTTTTCCAACCTCGATTTAGCAGATGTGAGCAAAATACACAATCTATTTATATATTTACCAGCTAACTGCAGTCCAAATCTTTGATCATACTGATTAAAAGCAGAATATGTGGGCATTTTAAGAGCAGCCATGAATGCTTGTTTGTTTCTCTCTGCATACACACATATAATAAATACCATAAGTGCCCAGACTGCAGTCTCCATTGAAATTAAATTGCTTTTAGCAGAAATGGTAGGTGCACTCAATGAAAGTGGCTATTTAAAGAGGTCCCTAGTACAAACCAGTTCAAACCACACCCTTAACAACTTTACACAGGAACTAACAGTAAGGATGGAGAAGTGAGTTTGGTTCAGCTTGTTCACATTTGAATCATTGGCATCAATGGTCTCTAAGATCAACTCACATGAGAAACACATTTACTAGACGTTTAGCAGAATCTAAAAAGAAATGGGCAGTCAAGCTCCCAAAAAAAAGAATGATAAAAGTGGTCCATATGATATCAAGTGGCCCGAACCAAACCACATTTGAATGTATACAAGTGCAAATGAGATTTGAGTGTTACTAGCATTCCATTCTTCTTTAGTGTTCCACAGAAGACAGTATGGATTTGGAACGACATGAGGGTTAGTAAATAGTATTTAGGTAAGCAATTCCTTATATAAAACATGCTTATACTCAATTTTGTGGAAAAACTCATGCCTGGAATAGGATTTCACATCTGTGTGTATTATGGGTAATAGAGAATGGATATCTACTGTTGCCTGGGGTGTCTGCCTTATGGAGACCTGGGACCAAAGAAAATACCTGGATGGTATCCAGACATCCAGGAATCCATTTACACAGCATGGAAAAATGCCTCATAAATGCACATGCACACACTATAGCCAAACCAACCCAGAAAGGGCACATCATTGAAACATTATGCAGGTTTTTTTTTAAAGACATTGGTATATTTTGATAAGCGTTGAGAGACGGAACAATACTTTTAACTTCACTCTACCTTTAAACACTCTGCATGTACGTTTCTCATTTCCTGACAATTTTTTTTTGCTAGTTGTTACTATAATTCTTTCAGTCAGTTTCTCTTTTAGATACTGACTAGATGGAGAAGAACTGATAGTTCTTGTGTAAAACAATGTCAAGATCCATGCCTGGCTCCAGCTATAAGATGTAAAGAGGGCCTCTTAATAGTTGGTTAAGTATGTTCTTTAGGTATGCAGATGTGTAGTTTAAATATTACATCCGCCATATGATATTCAGTAGTGAAGAATACTTGAGACAAGATTTGTCTCAAATAACTCCCACCGGCTTTGTAGTAAAAAGACAGTAATTTCTGACACTCTTGGTAAAGAATGCCATGTGTGGCACACAGTCAAACATAAAACAATGACCTGGTTATTATTACATCTACTGCACGAATGTTTGGGAATATATTTTTACACAAAAAATTTTTATACAGAGAGGACTGCTGAAGTTATGTGGATGGATGGATATGAAAAGAGCTACTCAGCTCACAGTTTACACTAGAGAGATTGGATGGATGGACGGACAGAACGTACGATCCAGGAGATGGAACAATAGAAAGAACAATAGATGGATAAATGGATATGAAAATAGCTGCTTAGATAACAGTTTAGACAGACAGACAGGCAGACAGATAGAGCAAACGATAAGACTAGACGGCTGAACGATGAATAGATGGAAAAAAGATAGAACGAACGATAGATGGAAGGAATGAACGACCAATAGATAGATAACCGGTGGATAGAATGATGGATGGATGGAATAATGGATAGATAGGAGGAAAGAACGAACGATATATAAAACGAACGATAGATGGAACGAACGAACGTCCGACAGACAGACAGAGCAAACAATAGAACAGAAGGATGAACGATGGATGGATGGAAAAGATAGAACGAACGATAGATGGAACGAATGAACGACCAATAGATAGATAAACGATGGACAGAATGATGGATAGTTGGAATAATGGATAGATAAGAGGAAAGAATGAACCAACAAACGATGGAACAAACGATAGATGGAACGAACGACAGACAGACAGATAGACAGATAGATAGATAGATAGATAGATAGAGTCTGATCTCAGGGGAATAAAGGGAGTATTATTTATGATGACAGGTGTCTGATGATAGTGCTGATATTTAGTTAATCGTTTAATCCTGATGAGTTGCTGCTGGAGAAATCCATCACACACACTTGATCTGTTCATTTGTTTCATTGGAATGGAAACCTGATGCTAAACTGTAAATCTGCCAGATCTTGAAGTTTGGACAGTAATAGTCAATGATGATATTGACCGTCATGCACACAGAGGGTCTGATCAGTGGGTGTGCGCTGGGGTCCGTGTCTCCTTCTCTCGCCCCTCCTGCGTTACTCTGGGGTCCGTGTCTCCTTCTCTCGCCCCTCCTGCATTCCTCTGGGGTCCGTGTCTCCTTCTCTCGCCCCTCCTGCGTTCCTCTGGGGTCAGTGTCTCCTTCTCTCGCCCCTCCTGCATTCCTCTGGGGTCAGTGTCTCCTCCTCTCGCCCCTCGTGCGTTCCTCTGGGGTCCGTGTCTCCTCCTCTCGCCCCTCGTGCGTTCCTCTGGGGTCCGTGTCTCCTTCTCTCGCCCCTCCTGCGTTCCTCTGGGATCTGTCTCCTCCTCTCGCCCCTCCTGCGTTCCTCTGGGGTCCGTGTCTCCTCCTCTCGCCCCTCCTGCGTTCCTCTGGGGTCTGTGTCTCCTCCTCTCGCCCCTCGTGCGTTCCTCTGGGGTCCGTGTCTTCTTCTCTCGCCCCTCCTGCGTTCCTCTGGGGTCCGTGTCTCCTTCTCTCGCCCCTCCTGCGTTCCTCTGGGGTCCGTGTCTCCTCCTCTCGCCCCTCCAGCGTTCCTCTGGGATCTGTCTCCTCCTCTCGCCCCTCCTGCGTTCTTCTGGGGTCCGTGTCTCCTTCTCTCGCCCCTCCTGCGTTCCTCTGGGGTCCGTGCCTCCTCCTCTCGCGTTCCTCTGGGGCCCGTGTCTCCTCCTCTCGCCCCTCCTGCGTTCCTCAGGGATCTGTGTCTCCTTCTCTCGCCCCTCCTGCGTTCCTCGGGGGTCCATGTCTCCTCCTCTCGCGTTCCTCTGGGGTCCGTGTCTCCTCCTTTCGCCCCTCCTGCGTTCCTCGGGGGTCCGTGTCTCCTCCTCTCGCGTTCCTCTGGGGTCCGTGTCTCCTCCTTTCGCCCCTCCTGCGTTCCTCTGGGGTCCGTATCTCCTCCTCTCGCCCCTCCTGCGTTCCTCTGAGGTCCGTGTCCCCTCCTCTTGCCCCTCCTAAGTTCCTCTGGGGTCTGGGTCTCCTTCTCTCGCCCCTCCTGCGTTCCTCTGGTGTCCGTGTCTCCTTCTCTCGCCCCTCCTAAGTTCTTCTGGGGTCTGGGTCCCCTCCTCTCGCACCTCCTGCGTTCCTCTGGGGTCCGTGTCTCCTTCTCTCGCCCCTCCTGAGTTCCTCTGGGATCCTTGTCTCCTTCTCTCGCCCCTCCTGCGTTCCTCTGGGGTCCGTATCTCCTTCTCTCGCCCCTCCTAAGTTCCTCTGGGGTCTGGGTCTCCTCCTCTCGCCCCTCCTGCGTTCCTCTGGGGTACGTGTCTCCTTCTCTCGCCCCTCCTGCGTTCCTCTGGGATCTGTCTCCTCCTCTCGCCCCTCCCGCGTTCCTCTGGGATCTGTCTCCTCCTCTCGTCCCTCCTGTGTTCCTCTGGGGTCCGTGTCTCCTCCTCTTACCCCTCCTGCGTTCCTCTGGGGTCCTTGTCTCCTCTGGCCCCTCCTGCGTTCCTCTGGGCGAGTGAAATCCCAGCTCCCCCTTCTTTCCTTGCCTGTCGTACTTCCCTCTTTTCTCTTTCTCTCACATACACATGCTCTCTCCCAGGTCTCAGGACTCTCTGCTGTGGTTCTGAAGCTCATCTTCTTAAGGATGGCCTGGAATCATACTGTCCTGCTCACACTGCTGGCCACCGTCCTCATTTTAATCAGTGAGTAACCCCATTCAGTTTTACAAATGTAAAACGTTTTGTTTTAGGGTATAGGCTTAGTGTGAGTAGTATTTATAAATACATTAAAACAATATAAAAGGTCCTCATTTAGATGGTTAAACAAATTATTATTTATTTAATTTAAATTAAACAGATAATCTGCTTTGAAATGTTTCTTCACAATCTTACTTTTACAAAAAAAGTACTGTGGTGGACGTGGTACTATGGTACAGTGAAGATTATAGATACTGTACTATGGTGCTTTGCTGTATATTGGTACTAAATGTACATAAACCATTTACATAGTATTTTAGGTTATTTCTAAGGACAAAATCTATAGTACATGTCCAAAATGTCATGGTATAACTATGGAACCATGTCTAAAAAGGATTGTATTAGCATGGTATTTTTGTAAATGTATTCAAAGGCTGCTTTAATTTCTTGTAAAACACATTGCCGAAAGAGTTAGCAATTATTTCATATCAGAAGAATTTTCTTAAAGACCTGATCAGAAAAAATGAAAAGAAAACACTCTCTTTCTTTAGTGTTGGCTGGGGTTGAAAGTGCAGCTGTTAAAGATGGAAAAAACACTGAAGCTCAAGGTGAGTTCAACACACACACAGAGTTTTATTGGGACATTTTATAGACAATGATTTTTATACTGTATATTCTACCCCCTAAACAAAACCCTCACAGAAAACTTTCTCCATTTTTACATAAAAAAAAATTGGTCCCCAGAGTCTAGGGTTCACCAGTATTGCACGCACACGCACGCACACGCACTCGCTCCTCTTACTTCATTGCTTTTGCAGGCCCATCTAAACAAGTTTTCATGCCAGCATCAGATGCCTCAAACTTCTTCAAACGCCGAGGTCGCAGATCCCCAAGGACTTATGAAGAGTATTATGGTAAGTGCTCTCCTAATGACAGATATATAGTTTAACAATTAAAGAGCTTACAGTCCACTCTAAGTAATATCCCATCAAAATAATTCACACTGCAATAGGATGCAGATGTGAAGAAACAAATGAATAGCCTTCTTTAACTTTAATTATCTTACATTAGAGGAGAGACACTAATGTGCTCTTATTTGTTACACATCTTCACTATGAGTAAATTAACACACACTCTTCAAAATAAAGGTCCTTTACTGGCATCTATAGATCCATGAAATCTTTCCATGGAAAACTCCCTATTGGAACCTTTGTAAACTTTAAACACTATGATGGTGATTTCAAATAAAACTCCACAGTTTAACATTATAGATAACACTAATCAGAACCGTAAATAAAAACTGTATTTCCAAACTATTTAAATTCCTCATAGTCTTGTATTGTGCACAGGTCTACTTAATTAAATATGTGGATTAAAGAGCCAATAAGCATTTCCTAACACCACTGTTCACAAGTTTTTATCACAAGGGGATATCCTCTTTTATCCTCAAGTTTTTATCATAAAAACTTGAGTTAATAAATTAGATTTCTTTTTAAAGTAATGCATTAATTTTAAATTTACAACAAAATATCTTGAGTTACTTTTTCAAAAAGGTAACATAAGTTACTTTGTTTTCCCATTTATTGACTACTACTACAGATGTGAGTTTACATTTCTACATTTTTATTATTAAAAAACAAACAAGCAAGCCCAGATGAGAAAAAGTAATGCAAAAGTAACAACATATTACTTTCCATTAAAGAAACTAAGTAATGGTTAATTTTAAAGGAGTAACACAATATTGTAACGCATTACTTTTAGAAGTAACTTTTCCGAACATTGCCTAACACAATACAATATGCAACTGTGACAAAACATGAGTTGAAACTCTAAAAGAACTATGTAGTAGTAAAATAAAACAAATAAAAAACGAACGATGAAATGAAGAAATAAATGCAATGAAATGCTAAAAATTAACAACCTGCATTATACTTCTAAAGCCCATACTATTGTTTTTACTGAAGAACAGTTCTTCAAACTTCTGGAGTCACAAAATTAATCTTGGACAACTATTTCAATTAATTCCCCAAACAAAAAAATATATATCTTGGACAATGCAGCCTCGAGTCAAAAACTTTGAGAACCACTGGGCTAGAAGGACCAACCGGACAATATGGAGCTGTTCTCTCACTCTCTCTCTCTCTCTCTCCCACCCACACACACATACTGACACTCGCCCAAACGCCATCAGGCCGTCCCTTAACCTGCCAGCCTACAACTGCAGCAATAAAGGCATGGAACAGTTTTACTGAAGTGTATTTCAAGTTGTCAGCAAAGTGTGTGTGATGGTGCCGGAGCAGACACTGCAGGTTGGAGGAGTTAAAGCAGTTCGAGAGAGAGAGAGGAATGTGCAGACATGAGCTAAACTAACCTCCCTCACTATGGAGAATGAGAGCGAAACGGAGATTATTTTTGGCACCCAATTTTGTTAATATCTGCGAACTGCTGTCGGCAGTTTAATGGGAATATGTGTTGCCCTTAAACCTGTTTATACTGTACAGTCTGGAGTTTTTGAGGATTCTGAGACGTCTCTGGAGATGAGTCTCTAGAGACGTCTCAGATTTTTTTGATGTTGCAGGATTGCAAGGATAGTGGATGCTTAACTGCTCATGTATCCAAACGTTGCAAGTACAGACTAGTAAAAAAGAATGGGTTGAGGTTGTTTTATGGAAATCCAGAAGCATATTTACACTTTGCCTAGTGATGGATCCACCTATATTTGGACATTTTGAGATTATAAGCATTGGCATGTCATTTCTGAACTCTAGCTTAGTCATTTAATGGACATTTAAAATAATGCACATTCTGTTTTCAAATAAGCTAGTGAAAAATATATATATATATATATGTATGTGTGCGTGAAATATATGTATGTGAGATTTCTATGCTGAAATATGTCTTTTCACTCACTTTTAGCAGAGCAAAGGGTGAAGATGGCTGCAAATGAGCGGAGGAGGGAGTACTATGAGGAACAAAGCAACGAACACGAGAACTATTTAGAGGAGGAGCGTGATGGTGAGACTGATCTCCCTGTTTGCTTATCTTGGCTTCCAGAAAAGGGAAACATGCGGTGCAAAACCTTTACGGGATAAAGACTAATAAGAGGCTGATGACAGCAGTGGCTCTGAGCCTCTAACAATGATTAGGAATTATAATCCAGAACACTTGATTGGTGACATTAGATCCCTGCACTGATTTGGAAGTAAACAGTAAATTTGGCACAGAAGATGACATTTAAATTGAAAAACTTTATGCTCCAAGATTAAGAAAAGATTAGTGATTTCAGTTTTTATTTTTTTTTTAATTCCACGGCTACTACAGTTATTGTTTCTACATAATGAACATTGGTTACACTTTATTTTAAGGTGACAGTTACATTGTAATAACTCAAATAAGTACTAAGTTATATGTACTTACGTTAGGGTTAGTTACTTGCAATTATACATAGTTTACTGTTATTACTATGGTAAGTACTTGTAGTAAAGTAACTACGTCACTACGTGTTACCTGAATGTTTTGAATTTTAATTTCTTTTTGATGATAATCATGGCTAAATACCACGGTACTGCAGTATACTGGTGGAATCTCCCAGACTAAATTTATTTTAGACTAAATAAATTGTTACCTTTTAATATTTAAGATATAGAATGTCTTTAAGAAATGGTCTTCGAGTCCAGTTCTAGCTGCTGTGTCTTTGTATCAACAGAACAGAATGAGAGGACCAGAGAGAAGAACGAACAGTGGAGAGAATTTCACTATGATGGGCAATACCCACGATACCCTCACCACCGCCCGTACGTCTGAGCACATGACCACATGCAAGGCCTCGAGAGTGGTCTTCAGTGGAGGGATACTTTCATGACATTATATGACTATTATTCAAAACATATAAGCACTTTTAGATTTAAAGCTCTTAATACTATGAAGCCCCTAGGAAGAAAAAATATGAAATGGGAGGGAAAATATGTCAAAGCGTTTGTGTTCGCTTGCAAATGTATTGCATTCCCCTGAGAAAGTTTGTGTTCACCTGCAAAACTTTGTATTTGCTCACAAAACTGTGTAGCGCTGAATGCAAAAGTTTTGCGAAGGAACGCAAAGGTTTTGATAACGAACGCCAAGTTTCTCAGAAAGCAAACATTTTAGTTTTGCGAGCAAACACAAAAGCTTTAAAATATATTTTTTCCACCACGTTCCCTTTAGAAAGGAGCTCCTAAAGGGAAAAAACTATGAGATGAGAGGAAAAATTGTTAATGCTTTTGCGTTCTCTCGCAAATCTTCTCGGTGGAACACAAAACTTATTTTTTTAATATAACATTATAAATCAATATCATCATATTAAAAAACGTATAAAATATCATATTTTTTACCTCCCATCACCATGTCAGGGGCTCCATATAATACATGTATAATAAAAGGGTTTGTGTATGAAAGGTGTTTTCTGTGTGAGTTTTATAATGACTTATCTTGAATCAAAAATTCTCTTCATCGGACTCATCAAAACGTTCATGATTAGTTTGTGATTTTAAGCCTTTCCCCCCCAAGAGCAACTGCTTAATTCCTTCAGTAATTGCATTCAGCTAGCATCTGACCTCCCCTTTTCTTCTCATTTTCCACATTAGTGAGGATTTGATATAAAATGCAACAACCAGAACAATAAAAAAGGGACAGTAAAAGCCAATAAAAGTAAAATGTAAAAAACTTGCCTTTATTGCAACATATTGTAATGTCATATATATGGTAATGTAATATATATATATATATGCATATAGAGCTCAGATTTGTGTATCTCATTCCAAGGCATTATTTGCTGGCAATGGAGTGACATTCCTGTGCTGAGAGCTTAGACAGATGGGAAAAAGAGGGAGAAAGTGACAAGTGGAAAGAAAAATGTATTGACCTTCCTGAGTCTCTGTGCCGTTACCCAAATCTGACAGGAGCTATCAAAGCTTTAAAATATCACTGCATGCTGTGAGACCAACAAGATTTAGCATGTGTGCCGTCCCCTCCAGTCAAATCAATATGAGAACGTTCACAAGTTCACTTAGTATCGTTTAATTCAGGTGTGCCACTTGACACAGTTGATATTAAAGTTCAGAATTAAAATAATAACAGTATATATTTACATTTAAAAGGCTTGACAGCTTATCTTAAAACAACAAATATATAGACAACAGACAAACACTAGTAAAATCACATTTAACATTGACCAACTTAAATGTAACGCTGATGCCCCTTCAACGCTTCAGTCACACTTTCCGAGTATGAAGACGTGATCCGAACCTCCTCATCTGTGTGTTTAGACTTCTCCGATGAGACTGGGCTCAGGCCTCGCACGGGACAGCTGACTCTACTTTAAACTGTTGAGGAATTTGGCCCGTTCCTCTCCGCGTGGCAACAGTAGCTCCCCTCCGATTTTGGGTCCCTTTTTCTCCTGTGGAAGTGAAATACAGAGCGAGTTACACGCTTATAAAATTGAATTGCTGAAGTACCACTGAAAAAATACAACCCAATTCCAATTATTTATAAATACTGTGCACTTAGAACATTAAATAACATGAATCTAATTATATTGTAACCTGTTTCAAGCAATTAAAGGAATAAAAAAAAAGCATAATAATAGTAAAGAATTGAAACTGTACCTTTAACATGCCATCTCTCTCCCACTTGAAGAGGCCACAATGGCTAAAATAGAAAAGTGAAATTTAAGTTATTAAAACAACTTATCACATAACAGTTACGTATTAAAATGTCAGTATCTTATATAAAATGTAACCAACGACTACTGAAAGTCCGTCACACACCTGCAGGCTCCGTGTGGCATCCGTGCCAGGCAGATCTTTCTCTGCCCACAGGGGCATTTGAAGAAGCGCTTGACGGCGTCGTGCCAGTGGTAGTCATGTTTCTCTGACACACAGCGGTCCGCTGGTTTAAAGTGGGTGTATTTACACTGCGGGCGAGAGGGGCTCATGAACTAAACCGCATAAACGGTCCGTGATTTACAGCTGTAATCAGACCGAAACCACGTAATGGTCTAATTAGCATCTTAAAGAGTTTTGTTTGCTTTTTGTTCCTCTTGAACGACAGGGATTATGTCACAAATGATGTTCAAGATTGGTTCGTCATTAAGACTTGCTGTGAATAAATACTAATTTGCTACTAATGATGCAGGAGAAATCACTCTGAATGAGACTGCAATAAATGTGTTATTATTCCACAGGGATTTTCAAGTGCACCACTTGAAATTTAAAATGTATCCAGTGCTTTTTTGTACCTCATTTTCACTGGAAAACCAGAGGTATGTAATTTATGGCTTACTCAGCATATAGGACAGATGCAGTGTCTCTTTAATTGCAAATCTGTTGACTTACGGTTTTGCAGGTGACGGCCCGACACTTCATCTCTCTGATAGCCTTCATCTTCTCCTCCATTTTCTCTTTTTGCACCAGCGGCTCAAAATACTCCTGCATGGCCTGCTCCTCAATCTAGACGGATAACATTTAGTCACACATGCAAGAAAATTCCACCGGGGCATGACCTGAACAATCATTTCATATCACACATGTGATGAAAAAAATGAACAAAACAATGGTGCATCCAAAGCATATAAACGCTGAACGCTTCAAATCAACCTTAAGCTCCACCCCCTATTGTGACATCACACATATCAAAGCATTGACATTCTTTAAAAACACACACAGGCAGCTGTTCAGCCAAGATACACACCTCTCCCATCATCCACGAGTTTGAAGACTTGGCGTTGAGGATACGCTGAAACTCCTCTGATTGGATGTACTCCAGCTGTTCCCGCCTCTTTTTCTGAGCTGGCTCCTCCTCCTCACCAATTGAATTTTCATCAGTTACTGCAGATAGATTTGTAGAAGAATAAGAGCCTTAGAGAAAAGCAAACAAGCAAACAGTCAATCATAAAACTCATGAATGTCTGTACCTGTAGGTGTGGAGAGATTACGCTCTACACGATCTGTGATGTCATCGCCTTTGGCTCGCTTGCGTTTAACAGCATTTGGGTCGTCTTTAACAATGACTGAACCTTTGGCTTGGAGTTTCCTCACTGCCGCCAACTAATAAACAAAAATAAATAAAAACAGCTATTATAAACTAATTTAAAGCAGTTGGAAATTCATCCCGAAAGCATCCAGGGTTTTGATCAAGTGGGATGCTGGCGGTCCGTGGAAATTTATTTTTATTCTCCCAAATTTAACTTAAATGTTCTAGAATTACTGCTTTGAGGATGGAAATCACAAGATTAATGTGATCATGTTATTCTATTGATTTTGTTTGTAATAAAAAGATGCATTAGAGCACACTTTAAATTCGTATATCAATAAATAAGAAATGCTAATGTTTTTTAAATGTCATTTAAATGTTCTGTAAGACTGGAAAAACTGGAAGAACTTTAAGAGAGGGCCACTCTCTGAGAAAACAAAGGAAATGAACATTTGAACTCCCCCTCATGCACTATTGAGACGAAGGTCTCACCTCCCTCATCCTAATCTACATTTCTCTCCCCCATTCTTCATCCTGGCAGAGATCTCCCAAACTCACACAAGAATCTAAATGGTTTAATGTGAATGATTATCATCGAGCTTTATACATGTTTGGTATTATTTGAAATGTCTCAGTGCGACTGGTACAAATGTCTCATTCCCAAAGAAGTAAATCAAAAGGTAATAAAGTTCTTAGGAAGTTTAGAAATATCTTCCACACTGGAGGGTGTGTCTTTGAGTTAACACCTTCTGACCATTTGACTGAAGGTAAATTTACAGGTAAATTTCCTCTGTGAATGATGTTTAGATTTGAAATGAGGTCTGGGTATATAATGAAACGCAGCGAGAGCTCGGGGCCTTTTCTGTACCTGAGATCGGTCCGTGAGGCTGAGAGTTGCGAGACTCTCAGCCTCACGCATTTCTTGTCGGGTAAACTTTTTCCTCTTTGTTCTAGAGCATTTGATGTTTTGTATTGATTATCTTTGAATTGATTATGAAATTGTAATGATACATTTACCTGACATATTAAATTGTGACATTTGATTAATCTAAATGACTTTGACATTATTTTCATTCAAGAGTTTAAAAGAATAGTAAAACATTCGCTCACATTTAATGATGCACAGATATCATTAAAGCCTTTTCATTTATGGAGTCAGATGAAATAACGAGTTAATACATATGAAAAAATGAATTTGACCAAAAATACTTTGCTGCGAGAAAAGACAGTAATACACCGAGACCTTCACCGCTAATTCGAATACCGCCATTGGATCGAGTTACACGGACTTACAGTTTCATTTTTAAATAAGTATTAATAATGGAATAACTTAAATTAACTCTTTCCCCGAATTAACATTCTCTTGCAGTCCTATAGCTCGCCCTGGGTTTGACATTTCATTTGGTAAGATTAGGCAGTTTTGATTTATACGTTTAATGTTTGATGATCGCATTATTTTATATGTGCCACTTTATCACTATATATACCCGATTTTTCATTGTACCTGATTTTTTACAATATTGTTTGATTTTATTATATTATTATTTATTACTCATTTGATAATTTAAGTTATTAAAATATTAAATGATAATGGTTTATTATGCTAACTTAGTTTTAATTATTATAATTATTTCTCATTGTTATTAAAAATGAAGTTAATAAATAAATATAAATCTCACATTCCTTGGAATATTTTTTATTATTATTTATTTATATCAAATTCAACTGAAATTGTTTCTATTCATGTTTTTGCATTTAACTGCACTTTAATAACAGATAGAAAAAAAAGATACACAGCAACACAACATTCTAGAATTTAAAAATCCTTTAACTAATGATGGAGCACTTTCCCGGGCCAGTACCTTTGTGGCTGAGAGGCTCTTTGATGAAGGTGGAGACAGATCAAGAAGGATGTCCTCTCCTTCTGAAAAACCACGGCCCAGCGATGGAACAGCAGGACCTGAGAGACGGGACGCAGGGGCACACGACCCTTTCGGGACCTCTGAGGCTGCTTTTGGGGAGAGCAGGGGACCCCTGCTTACACTGGGCCGTGAGGGGGCAACAGGACCCCCACTGTTCTGACCCAGCACCCTGGGTAGAAGGAAAAAATATGTATAGCACATCTACTATAAGGAAAGTTAAAGGGTCACAAGAGCACAACCAATCCAGAAACTCAAAATGTATCAGCTTTCAAATGTAATGCAAAACAAATACAATGAGTAGTTAAAGGAACTAACTAAATATATGAAAAAACACCCCTCACCTATTTTGAATCTCTTCTGCCCTTTTCTTTCGAGCAAGCATTCTCTGCTGGTGTTGTTCTTTCTGCTGTTTGAGAAGGTCAGATGCAGATATAGACTGAACTGAAGATCCTGTCACAGCTAAAACAAAGGCAAATAAAAAATAAGGCAAGTGAGAAATGAAACTTGCAAGCTATCCCAGTGACAAATGTGCTGGCTTTTGGTTTGTTTCATTGCATCCCAAGTGTGGCGTGGAATTCAACAGACATCTGCTGGCCCAAAACAGTACTGCAGCATCAGAGAACATTCATAATTATTATAAATTGTGCAACTAGCTGCTCTCAAATTTCTTAAAATGCATGAAAACCGACAGTGTTTGAGGTCAAATCTGCCATGGTGGCCCTCGAGGTGCATGGTTTCGTAAATGAGATTTGAGAGTTGTTTTAGTCTGTTTCTCACACGTTACAGATTAAGAATGACATGAGAATGAGTAAATACTCATAGAAGTTTAATTTTGGATGAACTATTTCTTTAAAATACCTGTACTTTTGGCATGTCCTAAATGCCTCTTTATATTTAGTGCTCCAGGCGTCGGCATAGACATCAGGCCTTTGAAATCATCTGAACAGCCCAACACCTCACCCGAATTCAGAGCTACCGGAACCAACACTTGATTAGAAATCATGAACAAGCACAAAAAAATTGCAGTTATTCGGTGAAGAAAAAAAGATGTACTAAACAGAAAGTTTACCAAGTTTCTTAGTTGGGATGGATGCTAAAATAGATTGCATAGTGGGTTGTTTCTTTGGCTGTGGGGCAGACCTGTCAAAATAAAAGATTCATACGACAATTTTAGGGTTTGTGTGGATTTAGGAAGGTCATAAAAAGAGGCAGTGAACTCACGTCGAGGGCGCACAGGCGAGTGACGACATGCCCCCGTAGTGGAAGTTAGATTGGCACAGGCGCTCCTTCAAACTGCCCCGCCCCTTTCCTTTACCGGGGGCGGGGCTTGTGAAGCTGGACTGAAGCTCAGACCTCTTTGAGCTCATTTTCTTGTACTGGGCTTTAACATGGTACTGGCAGTACTGGCATTCATACTGTTAAAGCAAACAGGAGTAATGAATTGGCTGATTGTGAAATACTTCAGGAAAGGAAGATGTTTTTATACATGTAGACTTACCAAGTTGACTAGCTGAGTACAAGAGTCCCCGTTCTTTTTTTTTGCCTTGCATGTGCCGAAATCCATGGCTTCTCCCATTACAAGGACCTTCTGTGGGTGGTCCACTGTCAGGCTGAGCTGGAGAGAGCGACACGTACCACAAGACTCATTAAAATGAACATTGTTCGCAATTAACAAGTTTTACTTCCAGAATCAGACATATTTTGGAAATAAATAGGGGTAATATACAAAAGTGTTATTTTAGTATTTAGGTAATGCATTAGTATATTACATACATTTTGATTTTAAAAATAACATTAAATTCAATTTCTATTTTACTTCCATAATGTGACATTGAGTGAAACAATATTTAGCAGGTTATAATGAGGGGTGGGACTTGATTTTATGCATCAGGATTTGATTGAATGGAAACACGTGAAGTTACTATTGGTTAATATTATTTTGGTTCCAGTTGTTAAAGGGTCTATATGTAGAATACAGAAACCTGTTATTAGCGACACCGGTGGTTGTTAAGTGAACTGCAGCCAGCAACTTATTGCTTGTGCTCTCATTGGTACACATGTACAAAAAAAACGATCGTCACTAAAAGCCCTGATATACTCACGGCAAAGTTTTTTCGCTCTTCATTTAGAAGTAAAAAGTAGTTGGAAAAATCTTTGCAGCGGTATACTGTTAACGAAAATTCAGACGCTGCTGAGAGCGACATTCAGATGAATATGTAAATATGTGCGGCACCCTTTCCTCTCAATAACAAAACAAAAATGAGAGCGGTGAAAAACAGCAGTTAAGAAAGCATCTGATCATAGCAATGTGGATGTGTTTGCACCAGCTCTGCAATTCACTGGCATCATGTCGACAGGTGAGGTAATGATAAATCACACTATCATAACAGTGTAATTTTAATGTATATTTGAGACTATAGAATGCATAAATCTGAGACTATAGTTTGAATTAATTTGTTTTCTTAGCCTAGCATTCACATTACAGTACAGAATGGCTCTTTCAGCATTATCCTGAACATTGTATAAGCATTCATTTCATGTGTCAGAACGGAAGAGAGGCTCTCAGAAGCTCACAACTGCGTAAACGTCACATCCTTTTGATTTTCCTGGCTAAAATATCCCGAGTCAGTCACATAAAATTAGTCTACAGGCTTTCATGAACAACCTATGATGTCGGGGAAGGTCTCATTTTCACACATTGGCAAAAAAAGAAAAAGTGATTAAAACATGAAATTCATACATACAGCCCCTTTAGAGATAGAAAAGAGTCTTTTTTTTATTTTTTATATATGATATTGTGGGCTTTATCTTCACAGACCTCATTGGAACCCTCTTTGTTCTTCATTGGGTTTGGATTAAGGATGCCAATCACTGTCCCAGTGTCAGTCTTCCACAGATCCGTGTGAACTGACCCAAACAGGAAGAGAGACACAATCACCTCCAAATTATGAAGGTCATTCAGCTTCCAGATGCTGAAGGTTTTCCCCTACAAAATATACACGGGTATAATGAAACATACAAGATGTAATACATTTACAAGAGTTGAAATCTCAGAAACACTGGCCCCTTACATTGTTTTTGCTCTGTGGGGTAATCTTATTTATCACCACTGCGAAGGTCACCCAATCACTGTCCTCTAAATTGTCCCTGGCCAGTCGATCGGGCAACTGAGAGAGCTTGATCAGTTTGCGGCTGGCCATTTTTTGCTCAATGTCTATGGAAGACAGACGTGGTTTTCTACAGAGAAAAAAAAATTGTGCTTTTAATAGTAAGAAAGAGAAAATCTGAAATACATATTTATGTAAAATTAAGGTCAAGTTCAGATGGCATCAGGTTATTTATGGATCGTATCCTCGATAAATTAACAACTTAATTTTTTATTATTTTTCTATGTAATAAAACAATTAAAACAACATTAAAGAGGCAATATTATTCCCTTTTCCAAAGTCTTGATTTTGTTTTTAGGGTCTACTAGAATAGGTTTTCATGCTTGAATGTTCAAAAAGCATTATTTTACACATATTTTACATTATTGCAGCACCTTCAGTTCCAGTCTCTAAGAAGCTCCTCCTTCAGAAAAGCACATTGTGCTCTGATTGGTCAGCTGGACCAGTGTGATGTGATTGGTCAACCGCTTTGAGCGCATTTTGGAACACGAGTCATCCCTTTTTTTTGCATATGCATTGTTTTCAGGAATTATCTAAATAAGGAACATAGTGATGTGTCCATTCCCAGAATAAAACTCAAGACTACAATGTAGGTGTTTCAGGGAGTCCAGAAACTCTGCGCTCTGATATAGAGAACTCCCTTAGGAGAGATTTTGTAACTTTCCAGATATTTTTCATGCTCAAACAGCAAAATTACACAAAGTTAAAAATATATTTAAAAAAAACAACAACAACATAATAGTACCTCTTTAATCATTTCAACAAGCCAAAGTTATTGTACACTGACCTGAGTCTGAGACCTGAGAATTTCTCCACGGCAACCTCTTGATTGACAGATGGACGTGGTGTGGCCTGACGCACAGTGGGAGGAGTCTTAAGAGGGGGCGGTGACTTCAACATAATGTCTCTCATTGGCTGAGATTGGCAGTTATTCATACTCTGCCCAATAGGAGTCTGCCTTTCCGAGGATGCTAATTTACAACAAAAAAAAATACATTTATGTTTATTAAATACAATACATAGATGATAATTCATATATTAAAAGCATTTACATAATCGTTTTTGAAAGCACAAAGAACCCAGAAACACTGGGACTTGCACCTGCTTTGGGTGGATGGCCCGACGTGTTCTTGTTTTTCTGTTTTGCTTTGACACCTGACGGAAGAGAGGCTCTGCTGTCCCGTCGTGTTGGTGGTGTAGTATTCAAACCCCCCTGAGGGGGTGTTAAGTGTTTGGTTCTCGCCGGTCTCTGGATGGACGGTTTGTTTTCAGGCTGTGTGGTTTTCTGTGAGGCCTCCAGCTGCTGCTGTAGCTTTTGCATCTTCTGCTGCATTAAATTCAGTTCGGCTGGAAGAAAAATACAGTTATCACCACCGCGTGACAGTCCATAACATGTGCATATCTAAACATGCCTAAAATAACTTGACATTACCCTCCAGATCTTCCTTTGACTTATTCAAGTCACTGCCCTCTTCAGCCGAGCTGGATTTCCCAGGTGCCACGTCTTCTTCCTCCTCCTCCGGCTCAATATATTGATCACCGTCATCATCCTCATCGAAGAGATCGTCCAGATTGTCAGTGTCCTCTCCGGCAACATGAGTCTCCAGATTCTGGCTCTCGCTCTCCGCAAATAAAGACAGCAGCATGTCCAGATTCTCCTCCTCTGATGTCAGACACATGTAACAATTACATTGTGCAGTATATTGCTCATTCATTTAATATAGCAGTTACAAAATTACAAAATAGAACATAACATTATATGTCACATAAATACATGTACATTCAGTTAATACTAAACTTATTTCATATAACATTTTATAAGGATCATATATAATACATACATACTATATAGAACAGGTTCTTACACATTGATTAGACATAACAGATTAAAACTAATATAATGTGACTGTCATGTGTAATACTCTTAAAATACTATATGAACACATGCACTACATATAAAAATATATGATCGAATAAAGTACAGGAATATACTAAGGCCAAAAAAGTATTTCAAAAGAGCAACAACAGCATACAAAAGTATATATTATATTATAAAATACAGATGATCTCAATAATACACATCATAGAGTATTTAGTAAAAATCAGCTCAAGAGATTTCGGGAACTGCAGGAACATATCTCATCTAATTTAAGAATGGTTTATTCAACCAAGTAATAAACTGCCCAAACATTTGTACTAATATGCTGTCGGACATACCTGTCATTTTGATTTTGATCGCTTTTCCTTGCTTTGTGTTTCAATTAAAGTTATTTAACAACTCAGAGGATCAGAAGCCGCAGCTGTTGTTACAATGTTGGCGCGAAAAACGTTTAATATTCAGGACCCCGGAACAACGTCACTTTTGGAGAGAACTTGGTGCCTGTCTATAACATAATAAACTTCCTGATACTTGTGGTAAAATTTTACTTTCACAAACAAAGATTTATTAAGAAAATTCCTATTTTTAATGAGTTCTTATGTGAAGTAAACTATTTAATCAAATCACTAAGAATAATTGACAATAGAAAATGTATCTCTTTTTTGAAGAAATATGATGAGATCTTTCATGTACCGTGATTAATATCTGTATGATGTTTTTAAAAAAAAGTCCATAACATAATAATAATAATAAAAAAAATTTTTTAATTGTTTTACAAAAGCATCATAATTTTACAAAACGTCACAATAACCGTGCGTTTTTGTAGAAAAAAAGAAAGGAAAAAAGACAATCTAAATATTTACTATAGCGTCACGTGTTTATATTTACATGTCGATAACATAATAATATAAATAATTAACCTGTTTTAGTAAAACATCACAGTTTAATAAAAACATCACAAAAACCCTACATGTTTAAAAAAAAAAATCGAAAAATATATTGTAGCTCCACTTGGTGACATTTACATTTCCAGGGGCCTGTACCATGATGGTAGTTGAACAAACTCAGGGTTACAGGATTAGTTTAGAGTTATCAAAACCAAACCAATCCAACCAAGCTTTGTTGGTACCATGATGCTGATCATCAACTTTCTCTGTCAACCCAGGCTTTGATCCTGAGTTTAGGAGTTTAAGTGTGACATCAGTAGCGAACAGCCAATCACATGTTGAGAAAGAGTGAAACTGAGATTAATTTCTCGCGAGAGAAGCAGCGCAATTCACTTATTAAATAAAAGTATTAAAATAGTAAGAATGTAAACAAATTTACACAGCAAGAAGAAAACAGCTGTCTATGAAAGAGGACAACTAAAAGAAAAAGTCTCGCTACTGTATATCAGTGCAAGTAAAATTTGTGAAGTTAGTTTATACAGCTGATAAAGGTATAGAGAGAATTGAACATTTAAGCTCACATGTAGTCATTTTATAGCTATTGATGCTAAAGCGTATTTATATTACCTTTATATATTTATTCATTTAAACTGCGTAATAATAATTGATGAACTAAAATTGTACATGTGTGATTGATAAAGGGTATAATAATTACATAAATAATATCTAAATCATACAAATTTATTATTCAAAATAAGCATCACTATAAACCAGAAGATTTTGTCTTTAAAAATCATTTGCTATGTAGTGACCTTTAATTTGGAGTACAAACAGGTGGAGTGACTTTATCACATCAGACATGTGTCACTTTGCTCACAGCTGATTGGTCCAAGTTCAGTTTGCAACCTCTTACCTGGAACATAACCTGCCCCGGACCAGGTTAGCCGTGGAGCGTAAGTTACTATGGCGATGAACACAGCTAAAAGCCAAACCACTTTCATGGTCCCTAAAACCCAGGGTTGACGCAAACTGAACTGAAACATAGCTGGCTAGCCACCTAAACCGGCTTTATGGTATAGGCCCCTGGTCTAGCTAAAAAAAAATATATTTTTAAGCACGCTTACTTTTCCGAGAATATTGGCTGGTATTGAGATCTGTTCTTGGTAAAGGATTAATTAAAGTTGGATTTCGAATTTGCTTTGATAGACTTATAAATGTAAAATCAAATTATTAATATTACAGTAAGTTATAATAATTGTATACATTTTAATACATTAAAACAGTTCATTGTTCTTTTATAATTTACATAATATCAAATGGATTCCTTTATTCATCACAGTCATGTGAATTATAAATGTATATAAATATACAGGCATTCAGTGTCAAGTTGTACACCTGTGTACAAAGTGTGAACAATAAATTATGTTAAAAAAAAATGTAAGAGTCAAGTTTGATAAATAAATTTGAATTACACTCTTAGTAAATATTCAAGGGAAAATGATAGGAAAGAATAACAAATAAGAGACATAAAACCAAAATCTAAACCGTCAAATTTATTAGATAAAAATTAATATTATTCGCGTACACAGCATCGCATATGCATCTGCCAGAATAAACTGTGATGTTTTAGAAGAATATACAATCAATGCAGGCCTTTTAGACAATTGGATACACAATATATAATAATCAGCTACTGTGCATATATGAACATGTAGCTACAGTACATCAAAAAACAAGCTTTTTATGTCAGTTTTATGCTAAGATCTGATTACAATACCAAGTACAATTCCTAATAAGGAGTGTTTCTATGACACTTACTGTATATGCAAATCCTGTTTAATCATCTATTTAATCTTGAACAATTATTCAGTGTTTGCACTGTTTTACAAAGTACTGTTAGTATATTAGGAATGTTCAGGCCACCGTGGTAAAACTCTAAGGCCGCTGTTCAAGTACTAGTCACTCTGATGATCAGCACACAAGCTTTGACTGCTGTGGGCCTGTAGAATTGCAGAGGAGAATCTCACTGCTTCAGCACAGGCAACTCTCTGGGTTTAAAGAAGGCCTGGGACATTCCCATAGCATAGATATACACCTTGGAGTCCACAATGATTTTCTCTTTTTGCAGTAACACTAGAAGAAAGAAAAAGGAACAACATAAGGTTTAGTACATCAAAGCAAAATCTAACAAATTGAGTGAAAATCATACAAAATGAATACTGAATAAATAGGTCATTTACACCGGAGGTCGAAAGTTTGGAATAAGAATTTTTTTCTTTTTTCTGTTATGCTTACCAAGGCTTAATTTATTTGATAAAAAAATACAGTAAAATGATTGCATTTTAAATAACTGTTTTTGATTTGAATATATTTTAAAATGTAATTTATTCCTGTGATGGTAAAGCTGAATTTTCAGCATCATTACTCCAGTCTTCAATGTCACATGACCCTTCAGAAATCATTCTATTGTGCGGATTTACTGCTCAAGAAACATTTATTGTTATTTTCAGTGTCGAAAACCATTTTTACTGCTTAACATTTTTGTGGAAACCGTGATTAATTTTTTTTCAGGACGCTTTGATGAATAGAGAGTTTAAAAGAACAGCATTTATTTGAAATATAAATCTTTTGTAATATCATAAATGTCTTTACTGGCACTTGAACCAATTTAGCGCATCCTTGTTGAATATAAGCTTCTTTTTTTAAAGATTGAGCTTACCCTAACCTTTTAAATAGTAGTGCATCACAGTTTACACAAACTATTAAGCAGCACAACTGTTTTAAACACTGATATTAATAGCAATAATAAGAATAAAAGTAAATCAGCATATTAGAATGATTTCTGAAGGATCATGTGACACTGAAGCCTGGAGTAATGATGCTGAGAATTTGGTCTTACCATCACAGGAATAAATAATATTTGATAATATATTTAAATAGAAAACTGTCATTTTAAATAGTAATAATATTTCTGTTTTTACTGTAATTTTAGATTATTCTTACTCAGCATAAGAGACTTGAGCTTCAGCTTTTATTTATTAATACAGTTATTCATAACCAATGGACATGGTTATAAACTAAAAAATTATGCATTTCTCATCAGTAAGAAATCCACTCACCGTCGATTTTTTGCTGGAATTCATCCAAAGGTAGAAGAACAACCTCCACAAATTCTGGAGACAAAATACATTTTCAGAAAAATAAAATAATAATAATAAATAAAACATTATCAAATAATGGTGACTTATTTTTTAACTGGAAAACAAATACATACCTCCATCACCTAGACATGCACAATGGAGAAAAAAAGGAAAAAATTAATAGCTCTGAATTAATTTCAAACACATTATGTTTCAATAACAGGAAATGATTCTTCACTCACCCAGCTGCTGAGTGGGGTTTATATTTTTACTGTCATCTCCGTTAATATGTACCATCACGATCTGTGTGGTGCAGTTAGACAAGCCTGGGTCTAAACATGTGACTAAAAGACAGAAAAAAAGACAGAAAGATATTAAAATCCATAAGTTATCAGCATATAGTCAAGTATACACACACATGACAGCAGTTGTACCTGGGGTGATGCCCACGACCTCCCCTTTGTAACCCGTCTCCTCCTTTAGTTCTCTCAAAGCAGCCGCTTCAGCACTCTCATTGTCATCAATCAGACCTGAAATATTCATACAGAGCGAATAATCAATGGTTAATTTATTTTATATAAACTATTATAGGCTGTACAAACCTAAAGCAGAGTGGCATCATCAGACCTGCAGGAAACTCCAGTACGTTGCATCCCAAGGGTGGACGAAACTGCTTCACCATGACGACACAGTCTTTATGCAGGGTCCGCTTCAGAAGGGCTATGATTCCCACACCTTACAATATTTATAGAGCATTAAAGCATGAACAAAGTTCCAAATGAATGTGTGTGAGAGTGTCTGGAAGCACACACACCGTCAGCTGCACTGTTGGCTACTCGGGTTGTTCTCTTTGCGGTTTCCCATGTTCTGAGGGGACAGAGATCCACAAAAGATATTCCAGTTAAATGTCTAGTAAGATAGCATCTGTCTGTTTATCTATATGTATGTATGTATGACATGTATGTATGTGTGTATCTGTCTGTCTGCCCGGCCGGCTGTCTGTCTGTACATTGATGTCTCTTTCTGTATATGAATCCATTCGTCTGTCTATCTATCTATCTATCTAGAAATTATTCCAAAAATAAACATTAGGCTGTTTGACGGAATTAAACCAGATTATTCCAATTATTATCTATCCAACTACCTGGCTATCTAACTAGAAATAACCAGTCAGAGTATTATCATCATGTCCACTCCACTCAGTCCAGAGGTCACACATCACTCACACATCACTCACACACAGTCGCAGATCAATACCTGGTGCTTCCAGAGGGATCCACATATGTGGTCTTCTCAAGCTTCACCCAGTTTCCACTTGCTATCAGCTAACAAGAGCACATATTTTAGTGTTTAAGAGCACTTGGTAACAACAACTGGGTGTTTACATGATGGCAAAATGTAACATGTTTATTTTACTGTTGATTTAAGACAGATTCTTACCTCCTCTTTGATTACATGAGGTTCAGTAGTGGCTTTCTTTGGAGAGCTCATCTTGTGTCTATTGTGTTAATTCTGCACTTGCAAAAGAAATTAAGTTACAGGGCACAGCGCACGATGTTTTCATGATGATGACCATAGTCTATTTCAACTGGTTAATACTCAAAAAGGTAACGGGAGATCTGTCTAAATCGTTTGAATTAGCGGGGTACTTACCAGACAAATCCGAGAGGATATTAAAAATAGATCACAGTGATCTAGCCCGAGAAAGTAGTGATGGTGCTGATTAGTTAGTTTTCTTTCATGTAGTCACGTGTTCAATGAACATCTGCCCACTTGTGTGCAGCTTAAACAGTTCCTCCTCTTGTACGTTGCATCATGTTCTCGTTGTATACATTACGTTGTTAACCTGGCCACTTAAATTCAAAAATAAAAACTATGATTGAACATAAATCTTCCTTAAAGTATTAAAAACACAGAATTGTTACAAAACAAAGCACATTTATAAATCGGAACTGCTGTAGTAACTAACGTTAGTTCCATAGTTATACCGGAATGTTTTTGAGGTTGCGCAGATTACCAGTGTAGTTTCAGGCAGCATGAAGAAGGAGCAGGTTGTAAACTGTCAGTTTTCTGTTTGGTATTCTTTATTCAAGAAACACACTATTAAGAGGTAAGAGAGTTATTTGCACAGTGGGTTTAATAATATTTAATGATCGCGTAAACTCAGAAAGAGTCCAAACATCGAGCGCTGTAGAAAAAGTACGTTACCATATAAAATTATGGTAATGATGCAGCCATGGGCATTTACCATGGTGCTACCATGGTTTTGGAATGAAATTTTGGAAATGCGTATTAGTACTGCCATGTTTTTATTTATTTTTTGTATATTTTTTTTGTATTTGAATATGAATATAACGTTATGGCAAAATATGATTCAATTTCTGTACTGTAATCTCTCTCTCTCTCTCTCTCTCTCTCTCTCTCTCTCTCTCTCTCTCTCTGTGTGTGTGTGTGTGAATAAAGCTTAGAATAATGATGGACCTTGCGGTTTATATGCTAAAGTATTTTTGTTAGTGTGCTGTTGTAATTAAGTATTTAGTGCTGGTTATTTTCTCTTTTTCAGCTTGATACTACCTATACCTCAAAATGTAATCGATTACTTATTAGATGATGGGACACTTGTGGTTTCTGGCAGGTGAGATTTGGTATTGAACAAACAATTGAAACAGTTTCTGTTCTTGACAGGTTATCAAGGATGTATTATTGTCTCTCTTTATAGTGAGAACAACAATTTGCAAACACAGGCGAACAACAGTGACTCAGATGAGGAGGACATTCAGGTATGTGTGTGGATGTTCGAAATACAAGCACATTTAGATATCTCGTATACAACTCAACCAGTTTCCTGATCTCTTGCTTTTGTTTTCCAGTGGACTGACGATGAAACCACAACAACAGTTACGGTGCGTCTCGTTCCTCTCAGCCGGTCAAAGCTGAGCTGATCTGATATAGTTGTGCAGGTACTAAATTGTGTGTATCTTCCACAGGCCCCAGAATTCCCAGAGTTCAATGTAAAGGTGCAGGAGGCCATAAATGTTCTGGGCGGATGCGTCTTCCCAAAACTGAACTGGAGCGCCCCTCGGGTGAGTAGATTTTACTCCCAATTGTATTTCATACATATGAATGTATAATACTCATTATACCCTTCATCTTTTTGTCTTCCTTCTCAGGACGCTAACTGGATTGCCCTGAACAGTTCCTTGCAATGTCAGAGTCTAAGCGACATCTTCCTCCTCTTCAAAAGTTCAGATTTCATCACACATGACCTCACACAGCCGTAAGTCTCTCACACAGATGCATAAAGGCTGAAATTTCCCGTTCCCATCAAGCTCTGTGTGATTTGATTTTTCTTCTTAAGAAATTCAAGAAAGCTGGTTGGTTGAAGTAATAATTTTGTACATCCTTTGGCAGATTCCTCCATTGTAGTGATGATTCTCCAGACCCAACCATAAACTATGAGGTACAGAAAACACAATAGTCAAGCATACTATTATCAATATGCACCATTCAGATATTTTTGTTCCATAGAACACCATTATATTATATTATATTATTATTCAAAAGTTTGGGGCCTGTAAGTTTATTTTTTACTTAAAAAAAAAAAATTATTGTAATCACTACCTCAGCAAGAACATTATTAATAACAATACATGTATTGGTCAAGTTATTGTACAATGTTATTGTTAATAATGTCATTATTATTTTTAACAGCAAATCTGTATATTAGAATGATTTCTGAAGGAGCTTGTGACACTGAAGACTGGAGTAATGATGCTGAAAATTCAGCTAAAAATCACAAAATATTTTATATTTATACTATATTATTTTTATATTAAAATAGAAGTAATATTAAATGTTTAGTAATATTTCACATGTGACATTGTTTTTACTGTATTTTTCAAATAAATGCATAAGAGACAAAAACATAAATCTTACCAACCCCAAACTTTTGAATGTTACATTAGATTAGATTTGATTATACCACAATGAAACCAGATGGATAATCCTTAAATATCTCTTCATTTAATAAATACTATTAAATAATAAATAGTTTCTCTGTGGGACTTTTTTTGTGCAGTTGGTTTTGAGAAAATGGAGCGAGCTCATTCCAGGAGGAGAATTCCGTTGCTTTGTGAAAGAGAATAAACTAATTGGTATGAACATCCTGCATTTATTAAACTAATATGTGAATATTCTGTTTCGAATGTAATGCTTTTAATCGAATGTATTGTATAATATAATGTAGCATGTGATAATCTTTTGTTTTTTAGCGATCTGTCAGAGAGATTACACACAACATTACCATCACATCGCCAAACAAGAGGCCAGCATCTCCTCATCTATCCTGAAATTCTTCAGAGACCACATCCAATACCAGTTCCCAGATGAGGACTGTGAGTGTATCAATGTGGAGGACAAAATATGTCTTATTTTTTTAAAAGTTACATTACATATGTTCATTAACAATATTCTCTTTTTTTTCCAGTTGTCCTGGATGTTTACAGAGACAGCTCGGTAAGGTTTTTATGAATGCAAATTTTACATTTAAATGTGTAATTTACTGTTTTGCAATGTTAGATTGTACTCTGAGGTTTAGTGTCCATCAGGATTTATCAAAATTCTAGTAGACCCTAAAAACAAAATCGAGACTTTGAAAAAGGGGATAATATGGCCTCTTTAATGATTCAACTCAAGTGTATTTACAAGACTGCACAAACCTTAAATAAGCGCCTTCATATAAAAAAAGTCTGTTTTTCTAAAGGGACGTGTGTGGTTGATTGACTTCAACCCATTTGGTGATGTCACAGACTCTTTGCTTTTCACATGGGAGGAGCTAACATCTGGCAAAAATCTCTCAGCCAATCAGACGCAAGAGGACACAACACAGCAGGTTGTTTATACTTGAAAATGGTGCCCATTATACATCAAACCCTGTTCAAATGTATTTCACTGGCAGTATTTTAAAAGACAAAAGTGCTGTGTTTTATAAATGGAATGCATACCATATTTTATTAGGACGGACCTGCGTTTCGATGCACCACCAGTGAGGTCACGGTGCAGCCCAGCCCATGTCTGTCCTACAGAATCCCACGAGACTTCCTGGACCTGACCACAGGGGAAGATGCCTATAAACTCATTGATTTTCTTAAGCTGGTGAGTGAGATAAGGTTAAAACGAGGACCTCTGTAGAAAAAGAGAGGGATATTACACACCAGCTTCATTTATGCAGCAGAACATGAGAATATCAACCGTATTCAATATAGAGAGCTGGCGAACCCGTTTTTCGTGTTGTTGATCGATCTCCATCGATAGAGTATACGCTTCTTTTATGTACGATAGTAAGTCATTATATGTAGTCAAATAAAATTTGTTGGCAATTCTGGTTTGATCATATATTTTCACAAACGTATGTTTTGATTGTCAAT
This sequence comes from Siphateles boraxobius, assembly GCF_051911475.1. Classification (NCBI taxonomy): domain Eukaryota; kingdom Metazoa; phylum Chordata; class Actinopteri; order Cypriniformes; family Leuciscidae; genus Siphateles; species Siphateles boraxobius. The sequence goes on along the minus strand of NW_027508799.1, from coordinate 31,148,218 downwards.
CTTCTTAGGCAAATTGTGAGACAGCTCTAGTATCTGAACCAATCGGATTGTAGTTTTTAACGTCATTAAAAATACTAACCAATCACAGACGGCCAGGCTAGGACCCCGAAAGGGGCGGGAGTTATATAGCGGTAATGTTGTGTTGTGGGCCTATATTTATATATCTAACATAAATAAGACACTTTATCTTGGATATGGAGTGTTGTGTGCATGTTAGTAGCTGTACATCAAATAACATCATACCCTTTTCACTAACAAGTTGGATCAAGTTTGTACAATACTCTAAAGAGCATTGTACAAACTTGACCCAACTTGTTAGTGAAAAGGGTATGATGTTTGTTTATGTACAGCTAGTAACATGCACACAACACTCCATATCCAAGATAAAGTGTCTTATTTTTGAGGGATCTCAAAAATAAGACAAGTGACAAATAAGACAAGACAAAAATAAGTGTCTTATTTTAAGTGTCCCTTTTTGGGGGGTTTGTATTGTAAAAAAGCTTTTGTATTTAAATTTAAAAGCTTTTTTACAATACAAATCCCCCAAAAAGCTGTGGAAAAATATGAACAGAAGACCACATTCCAGATGTGTCAATTCATGTTGGCTACCATAGAGAATGCTACATGCAGTACGCTAACAAAATAAATATTGAGAGAGCCAGCAAGAAGAAATAAGACAGTACCAGAAGTTGAAGGTTTGTAAGGCAGCTTTATAGTGGTTAAGTGTAGTTTTTAGACCTCATACGTTTGGATAAATCATGGTATAAATGCTTAGAATCCTTTTTAACCCCAAACATAAATTATTGATATTTACATCTCAGAAATAGTGAAAAAACATACATATATAATTATATAATGTAATAACATATATATTAAGTTAATAATTATATATTTATTCTTATAAAAGTTAATATGTATTATCTTAGCATGACTATCTTTATAACTTAATGACAATTCAACTATTTTGGTCAAGCAGGCTTTAGTAGTAATATATATAATGGTAGAACATATCATATTAACAACAATAAATAGATCCCTCTGAAACTATGCACACAAAAAATAAACCCTGCCCATGTAAACCCTGCCAGGCCAGACCATGGATGTATTAAGAGAAAGGCCAGACATAGCCCTGTGTCTTAATTGGCATTTTAGTCAAGGTAAACTAATAAAAGGATTCTATAGACACAGCAACATCTAGTACACACATTTTTCAACATATAGCGACTGAAAATGTGCTCCAATTTTAATAATAAAAGCATAACATTCAAGTGGTTATCCAACTTGATAATCAGCTTGTAGTTGCAGTACCTGAAAATAAGGCAGACATTTTTTGAAAATTTATGTCATGGGTAATTAATACACTAAACACTTGAAGATAAAATATACAACATTAAGGATAAATATTGTAATGCTATTTAATACATGGTATTTCTTCCATGACTAGCTATTAGGATATCTGCTGTTGATGTAAAACTATTTAATACATGTTATCACTTCCATGCCTAGCTATTAGGTGATGTAGCTAGTAGATGTAAATTTATATGATAAATGTTATCTTTTCCACTTTAATCTCTGTCTAGTAATCGTCTTTCATATCCTAATTTACGGCGCTACAGCCTGATAGAATAACTGTGTTTACGTTAACATGCACTGCTAAAATTACATCTAGCTAACGTTTACATGCTAACACGTTAGCTCTGTATCTCCTCAAAACAAATGTTTTCTTCTCTGTGATCTGTATGTCATTTCTAACAAGTGTTAATGGTTTACAGAGTTCATGCACTAAGCTAACATTATAAGACAGGTATAAAAAGCAGTATTTACCGGAGCCATTACACCTGGAATCTTGGATGCCTCTGTTAATGTTTCTCGACTTCGGATAGGATTCCTGCTGGGAAATGTTTGATTGTGTAGATTTCGTTAGAGAAGATTTTATGGTGTGAACTCATGGATTTGGATAGCTAGCTAGAGAACACATTTGCAACGCTAACCCTACAGTCGTGGTAATGGCACTATATTTTGAACGAATACTATCAGACGTTAGTCACGTGACGATAGAATTAGTTTTTTGATTGGTTAGATGTATAGTGCTCCCTCGTGTTTGCCTAATCCGTTTATTAAACGTAAATTTAGTTTTCAAAAAAAATATGATCGAGTTGACACTGCCAACAAGCGGATACGTGTTCAGAAAAAAATTATTTAGTTTATGTGAAAAAAGCAGCTACTCTATCCTCGAGAATCTATCTTTTCAAAAACTAAAGCAGATAGCAGCGTTTGGCCCACCGTCTAGTAGCCGAAGTGACTCACTTAAAAGTGCCTGTATGCTCTTTCGAATATTTCCTTTCATGCAGTGTGTAATATAGCTTTTTGTGAATGTAAAAGATCGGCAAAGATCAAAGAGTTTGATAAATGGAGTTATGTCTCCCAAAAGAAAGAACCCATTCTGAACTGCATGAAACGAGTCGTCAGAAATGTAACGTAGGTTTGTAACAAATTTGCATAATGCCGGACCGCAAACAACTTTTCCATCATTTGTATCATTGTTGTAAGCGGCATTCCAATCACAACAGACGGGGCCATCTGACCAATCAGAGCAGAGCAGGCTCTCAGAAAGGTGGAGTTTAGAGAGACCGAATCCTTTATCGAACCGTTTCAGACACTGTGAGATAAGATGCTGCAAATCTATATTATGAGAAAATTAAAGTGTTTTTTTTTTACCTTGAATCCATGTAAACCTATTGTAGATTTACCAAATTAGGAACATATAAAATTGGATAAAGGGAGCACTTTAAATATCCAGAGCTCAACATTTTGACTGTGTGAATATTGCTGATTTTACACTTGTATTTCTTTCCTTCCTCTGTAATTACAGAAGAGGGGGCAGCAGGAGGAGGAGGAGTCTGATGCAGAAGGGGAGGGGCCTCAGTAGTAAACAGGAAGTGCTGGGTATCAGTGCGGCTCTCCTGCAGTGTACTTCCAGCTCTGCTTGAATAGACCTGTCTGTATTTTTCAAGTGAACTGGACGATTTTGATTGGCTTCTTCAGGGTTAAAATTGTATTGAAGTAGGCCTACCAAACTTTATCGGAAGGTCTCATTACTGTATATAAGGAGATGCTGACCCAGGAAGTCCCTGTCAAATGCTTAAGAGGCTTCTGTATTGCAGAAGACATTTTTATGCTTTCTATCTGCAGTAGTGCTCGCACACATAACAAATTCAAAGTGCAATAGTTGTGTTATGAATAAAAATGTATATTAATAAAAAAAATGGTTTCTGTGTTAATTATACGTTAAAATCGGCAAATTAACTATCTCCATTATGAGAACAAACTGTTTTTTTTTTTGTTCAAGAATGATTTTTTGGCATCCACGTGGGGGCACCAGATACCAGAGAACTGTGTGCAAGAATAAGCTGTATCGCAAAGTAACTCTCGGTCAAACTTTTAATAGTTAGTAAGGTAGTTGTTAAGTAGGATTAAAGGATGTAGAATATGGTCATGCAGAATAAGTCATTAATATGTGCTTTATAAATACTAATGAACAGCCAATATCCTACTAATATACAGTATGCAAATAAGCAACTAGTTCATAGTGAATATTGGACCCTGAACTAAAGTGTTACCAATTTTTTTAAGGTGTCCTTGTTACAGTGTATTTATATATTTATTTAAGTTGTGAATAGTATTACTTACATTAACAATATGTACTTAATATAGGATTAGGGTTTGGTTTAGGGTTAGTTGCATGTAATCATAATGTATTGTATGTTGCATGTACTTAATGTAGTCATTACATCGTTATAACTACAGTAAGTACGTGCAACATATGTAACTAGGACAATGTAAAATAAAATGTTGCCAAACTTTCTCTTAAATCTTATTTTAAGAGCAAAATGAGTATTTTGAAAATGAGTGAAAGAGAATCTTGTTAATTCAGAGTTGGAAAACATGGAAATATCAAGAAATTTGATTTCCAGGCCTTGCAATTTAATACAATCTTCCGATGGCATGGACATTTGTGTAGTGCCAAGATAATTTTCTAGTTCAGTTTTCTGCTTGGCATTAAAATATTTCATCAACTGTTTTGTGAAGTTCTCCATAAAATTATTATTAAATCCTTATCTAGTAATCATAAGCAACTGAAAAATTTATTGAAAAGACATCAAAAGGTTTTGGAATACTGTTAAATACAGTCTCGAAAATGTATTATAGAAAGGCAATATGCACAATATATGTTAACACTTTATATAATAAGGTTCTATACGTTAACATTGCTAAAGCTAACACAAAATAATAAACAAAACTGTTGTAGCATGTGGGTTAATGTCAATTTATACATAATTTATTTTTAACATTAGCCTAGGAAAATTGTCAACCTTTATTCAAATATCATACAAATTTTGTTTGTGATAACGCAATGAAACAATCCAAAATGTGCAGAATTATTATCATTATTTTTTTTACCAGGTTGTCATGCAAAATAATTATGAACACATGCAAAAACCAGAGAGAACCAACTAAATTTTAATAATTCATTATGTGGTAGTCAATGAATGCTTTTTCCTGCATGTTTTTCTATGCATTTTTATTTGCATATAAATAAAACCAGTAGTTCTGCCTTATAATTTTGTCAGATAAATACCTTAGTCAAGTTTAGTGTTTTGTTCTTCCCTCTTATTTAAAATATGTGTGATTATATTGATGGTTTAATCTACTATATTACGCCACTACTGTATTGGGAACAAAAATATATTTAACAATGAACAATAGTATAGTTATTAGTGCTGTCAAATCGATTAATCGCAATTAATCTCACCTAACATAAAAGATTTTGTTTAAATAATATGTGTGTGTGTGTGTGTGTGTGTATATATTTATATATAATATTTATACGTGTGTGTGTGTGTGTGTGTGTGTGTGTGTGTGTGTGTGTGTGTGTGTGTGTGTGTAAACTGTATACACGCACATAATTATACATATATAAATATAATATATGCACACACATTATGTAAAAAAAAGTTTATGTTATATCTATGTTATATATATAACTGTTTATGCGAATAATCGTGATTAACCGATTTGACAGCAGTAATGTTTATATATTAAATTAACATTAACCTAAGTTAATAAATGCTGTTAAAAATTTGCTATCTTTTATGATACCCATTGTTAACCAATTAAACCTTTTTGTAAAGTAACGTGCAATGTTCAAAGTCCACTTATTTTGGTGTATTTAATGGGATGAACAAGTCCATTCAAATTAGACTTTAATTTGAATTTAACATATGAACAACTACCAGTGAGCATGTCTATATTAGCATTTTTTGCAAGATTTGGCAATGCTTCCTAATGACTGACTAACCAAATGCTCAAGTGGACACAGGAGGTGGAGGGGGAGGGGGTAACTGTCAGATCAAACTGCTTAGATTTGCTGACTCAGTCAGAGCTAAAGAGTGAAAGAGGGAAAGAGAGAGACAAAATGGAAAGGGAGGGGCAGATTTTACAGAGCCGAGAAACTGCAGTGGTTTGCAGCTGGAATACTCATGAGCAGAGAAGCTGACTGATACACACACACACACACACACACACACACACACACACACACACACACACACACACACACGCACACACACACACACGCACACTCCCTCCCACCTCGCCACTGACTGTACTGATAAGTGAACAGTCTGTGGCCAATCTGACATCCACAGCAGACATGTGTCAAGCAAGCTTCAGTGCTACTGTACGGCCTGGTCTCAAACATGCTTTTTAACCCTTATATATTGTATTATGAGTGATATAGACATTCAAGCTCCTGGGGGGAGGGAAAGTGAGTGAGCGTGCCTCATTTTGGGCGAAAATGTTGAAAAGGTTGTCACTGTAAATAAATGTTTTCAAGTGACTCATAAAAGCTCTGGCATGGCATCCTCTCACCATCTTTATCTAAAAGTCACATGGCAACTTGCTATGAGAAGGCCACCAAAATCAAGGTAAATATTATTTTTTACAGTGCAATTGTGTTAATTTGTAATATGTAAGAGATGGTGTGTAAAATAATTTAAGCATATCCTGCACTTTTAAAGCTTAACCGTTTATTGCTAAACACAGGCAAGGTGTGTGTAGAGCTCTGAAGCTGGTTTGTGGATTATTATCATCATCAGCCTGCAAAAAGGTGCCACCAGATGTAGCCAAAGTGTTGTTTTACCTTGACTTTGCCTAAACTATTTTGCCTTACATATTGACTTTGTTGCTTTAAGATGCAGTTACTATTAACAGTGATTAATATCACCAGCTTGCATGTGAATGCATATTAATGTGGCCACTGTTTTATTTACTTAGACTTTATTAAAATAATTGATCTGAATGGATGCATGCTTTTTTTCAGTTGGACTTGAGCATGCTTTTGGTGCAATGCGAACAATCCACACAAGCACACGATCTCTCCTCCTCCTCTTCTCTCCTCTCACATACGGCAAGCCACTTTAACATTTATTTCATGAAACTATTACTTTTTATGGTAATAGAACATATTTGTAAATACTAGGAAGAGATCCAATAGAAACTATATATTTTTTTAAATTGTATTATTCATTAGATACCAGTACTACTTATTTCAACAGTGACTAGTTATAGTTCTTTCCACAATGCACAATGTTTAAATCAGTCAACCTGTCAACCTGTTGCAGCCAGTTTACTATTAACTTTTCATTAGGTCTAATACTTATTCTTTAGTTAACGGAACGCACCATTTTTTGAAATTGTGGTTATTCACCATCTCCCCTACATTTAGATAGGTGGGCAAATGCATTTGTGTCTCAGTGCATGCATTGTCTTAGTCTGGCAGCGCCGCCGCTAGCTTAGCTTAGCATAATGAATGGAATCCTTTGTTGCCGGATAGCATGTAGTGAGTAAAAGTGATCCAAAAAAAAAAAACGAATTACTTCTTGTGGCCTGCTTATTCACAACGAGTACAAATAGCAATGCAGATTAAGACTAGGCGATTTCCTAGGCATATATTGACTTGTGACTTTATGGGGGGAAGCACAGGCGAAGCACTGCTACTTGGGCGCAGAGATTTCACGCAACACCTGAAATAAAGCTCCTATGTCAGTGTTGTCTGTAAAGATAAATTTTAGACAGTAGTGAACGCGCCTATAGAGAGAAATGCACACTTCATACGAATTAAGCCACATAAGCAGAGAGTAGCCAATTTCTTTTAGGTTTTATTTGTTTTGTTTAAAAGTAGACATTTCAAGCTTTCTATAGATATAGATATACTTCTCAGGTCTGTGAGACAAGTAGCTTATACGCTGAGTTTCGGTTCATTTATGAGACACGCTCCAGTTCACAGCTGGAGCCTCCGTGTCCTGATTATATTGTCTACTATATTTGCTTCTTATTTATTAATCCAGTCAATTTGTTGATGAAACATTGATTAAAATTAAGATACAATTTATACAAAACGAAATTCACTTTTAAAAAAGGCTTTCTACAAAACAAAACTTAATAAGTGGTCAAAATCATGTCTGATCCATTCCAAATGTTTTCCGATATATTGGGCATCTTCCTATCTTTCTCATCTCATGCGGTTCCCTTTTCATATAATCAACATAGATTAAATTAAAAAAATAACATTATATTATTTAAACATAAATATAAAACGTATATTTAAGTTTTATAACTTATATTTAAGCGTCACACTGCTCCGCTTTGCTCACATGCTCTGGCATGTAGCCTATACATGCATGTAGGTGGGGTGTGATTTTCAAATAATAATCAAATAATAGCCACCCAGCGATCTTTGAATATTATTTTAGCTTGAAATTTTCGTTTTGTATAAATTGTATCATCATTTTAATCAATGTTTCATCAACACATTGACTGAATTAATAAATAAGAAGCAAATATAGTAGACAATATAATCAGGACACGGAGGCTCCAGCTGTGAACTGGAGCACGTCTCATAAATGAACCGAAACTCAGTGTATAAGCTACTTGTCTCACAGACCTGAGAACTATATCTATATCTAAAGAAAGCTTGAAATGTCTACTTTTAAACAAAACAAATAAAACCTAAAAGAAATCGGCTACTCTCTGCTTATGTAAATGTATATTTCTCTCTATAGGCGCATTCACTACAGTTGAGACGGAGACGTGTGGAGTCGGTGGATAACCCCAATTTCAAAAAACGGTGGTGTTCCTTTAATTGTAGCCTACTGCAATTTAGTAGTAGGACTAAGTTCCAACTAATTCAATTGAAATGTAGCCAGCCTGCTTAGTATAGTGAGATATAAAAAGTAACAATTCAGATTGATACGATTGTCTAGTAAGAAACTATTAAAGCTAGGCTACTAGTCGCTGTAAAAAAATATTAAATTATTAACTCGTAACAACAACAAAAAAGATGCTTATTAGTTGAGTGTTAAAACGGCTTGCCATATTTCTCATGCATTTGCTCTTTGTCAGGTCGCGCGGTGAGGAGCACAGCATCTTCCTCCTCCTCATTCATTCACTCACTCACTCACTCTCTCTCCTCATTGCCATAACAACGGATGCAGTGCATCAGTCCGCTCGGGATCAACATTCAGCAGCCGCGCGCGGCGGAATAAACCCGCACCGGTGGCGAAACACGCACGCACTCAACACTCTGAACTATTTACGTCAAACCGTTTAAGCTGCTTGAGAGAGACAAGCGCACTCGGGAGATCCTCACCGGGGTTGTTTGGTAACGGTTCAACCGGGGAAGGCGAGAGAAGAAAGAGCAGGAAGTGCAGCGTGGGAAAGCGAGGAAAATCTCCGGGGATCTCCAGCTCACTTCTCCATCTACGGTCCTCCCCGATTTTTCCGCCATGGCTCGGGAGAACGGAGAGGCCGGCGGGGATTGCTCGTGGAAGAAGCAGGTCGATGATATCAAGGAGATGTTTGAATTCAAAGAGGTGCTCGGGACGTGAGTAACTTTGTTTTGACTTTGACATGCGGCTATAACAGAACCCACTTATGAAAATTCACCATGGTAATTATAGTTTTCCCTAAACCACAGTAGTGAGAATCCTGGTCTGTGAGTTCGGTCTGGTTTTACTGTGGTTTTGGGTACGCTTGACAACCAGCTGAACTAAAACCCATAAACCATCGGCTTGTTTAAGATGCTGGTTATGATAAGCCTATAGCTGCTACTGTAAAACCAAGATAATAATTTGTGATCACTTTCAAACAGCGTCAGAATATTTCTTTCACTTTTTGCTTTTTAATTTTTGATTGCAGTGGTGGCTAATACCATAACAATACACTAATAATAAGTTAATTAATACTGCCATTTTTAAAAGTGAAATCAAAGTGGTGCCAAAGTTCATTAGAATTGTTTGACGACTTTGAAGTTAATTACGGACAAAGATAATCGATTTGAAACTCATACAGTCAAGTACCGAAATTATTGTGTCAAGTTAATGCATTGACCCAAAGATGTTATATTATAATGATTCTAAAAAATTGTATTGTATGGGTACCATAGTAAAATGTATTTAATGGAGAAGTAATGCCGTAAATGCTCAATGTTAAATTATAAACAGAAACAAACAACCCTGCTGGATCCATCCTAAATCCATCCTAAAGTGGTACAATATGATCAGTAGTTGGTAGACAATTTTGCACCAGCAATAAAGGCCAGTTTAAGCTCGTCAGACTGGTTTTGGACCAGAAACCAGCTACCATGTTCCCAAACATAGCTACCATCTTAAACGGTCTTTTCAAACGTTTTGTTGTGGCTACACAAGTGAGGAGCAATAATGTTCTGATCGGAGTTTCATTATTATTCACTCCTTATCTAAAAGCATGGTTTTGGACCAGAAACCAGCTACCATGTTCCCAAACATAGATACCATCTTAAACGGTCTTTTCAAACGTTTTGTTGTGGCTACACAAGTGAGGAGCAATAATGTTCTGATCGGAGTTTCATTATTATTCACTCCTTATCTAAAAGCAGAGTCAGAATGCACTGCAGAAATTTTATTTTTCGTATCCTAAAGGTATTTCTGTGAAGCTATTTTTTGGCTTGTATGATGCATTGTTTGATGCATAAAGGGCCATTACGGTTTCCGTTAGCCTGCATGCATTGCTTTTGCAGTGGCTGTGGTCATGCACGTGTTTGATGATAAACAGTGGGATTGTTTTGCAGTCTGCAGCCACTTGCATCGCCATGCATGCATGTTTTCATCCAACACACAATAGTGATGTACTCTCAGGTTGTTAGTTAGCTCATATTCAATTCCTCCTGGACCTATAAAGATTAAACTTCATCTGCATCTACCATGTCTTAGCATCCTTGCAGAACTGTATAGTGTTTATACGTTCTGCTGCGGGTCAGCCCGGTCGCTTTGACTGCAGTAATTTAATATCTGTGTGCTAACCAAGGGGAGTCGGATTAACCAGATCGGATTATTGCACCGGAGGAAGACAGTCCTTGAATAGATTGTGTCCAAATTTCATAATGCGTGTCTGAGAGGTTTACCTAATGCCTGGTTCAGATTACATGATTGTAACCCGATTTTGGCACAATCCGTTTGACGTAGGGTCTCGTGGGGATTCGTAAACGACAATGGGCGTCGGGACGCAAGATTCGATCGTATCATCTCGTATAGTGTGTCATAGTGGGCGACAACCTACGCCGCGTCTGCGATGCTTCACGACATCACGACAAAAAGACTAGCATGTTTAATTTTTTAAACGGTCATCCACGACGGGTTCCGTCACATGTATGAGGTTGACCAATAGGAGCACAGAAGCTTTTCCGTACACAACTTTCAAAAATGGCGAATCGAAAGAGAGACGATAGTGCTACTAGGTGGAGTTATGACATGGAGGAAAGGTTCGTAAGAAAACAATATTTTACCTCAAGTTCTCTTTGTAGGATTGACAGCCAATACTGTCCTCTTCGAGCAATCCAGGAACGTGTCCATTGTCGGGTTTTCTTTCTTTTTTTAAGTTTTCTGAACACAGGACAGCCAATACAACACTCACCGCCACATCCATTGTTTGTTTACGTTCGTTTCCGGAAGTCACTCGCTATAGTTTCGCCTTCTCAATGACATCACGCGCATCGTTAAAGACGGCACGCGATGACTGGTCAGGAAGCAACGTGTAGTCTGACATGTTTCTTGTCCACGACACGACAAGATTTTAGGAGTCAAAATCCCGTAATCTGACACAGTGACTATCGTAAAAGACAAAAAAAATCGTGCAATCTGAACCAGGCATAAACGAACAAACGGGCGTCGGAACGCAAGATTCGATCGTATCATCTCATTGAGTGTGTCATAGTGGGTGACAACCTACGCCACGTCTGCAATGCTTCACGACATCACGACAAAAAGACTAGCATGTTTAATTTTTTTAACGGTTGTCCACGACGGGTTCCGTAACATGTATGAGGTTGACCAATAGGAGCACAGAAGCTTTTCCGTACACAACTTTCAAAAATGGCGAAACGAAAGAGAGACGATGGTGCTACTAGGTGCTACATAACTCCATTATGACATGGAGGAAAGGTTCAATCCAGGAACGTGTCCATTGTCGGGGTTTCTTTCTTTTTTTTAAAGTTTTTCTGAACACAGGACAGCCAATACAACACTCACCGCTTCCTCCATTGTTTGTTTACGTTTGTTTCACGTTCGTTTCCGGAAGTCACTCGCTAGTTTCGACTTCTCGATGACATCACGCGCATCGTTAAAGAGGGCACGCGATGACTAGTCAGGAAGCAACGTGTAGTCTGACATGTTTCTTGTCCACGACATGACAAGATTTTAGGAGTCAAAATCGCGTAATCTGACACAGTGACTATCTAACAGACAAAAAAAATCGTGTAATCTGAACCAGGCATAAAGTGTAAGTTCATGAATGAGAGACTACATCAAACATATTTCTTGTGCTCCAATTTGCTCAAATAACAAAACAAAAAAACGAATAAATTGAAAAAGTAAGATTGATAACGGCAGTCGGAAGAGTGAAAGATAGCAATTTTACTGTCTCTGTATTAGAAACACCCTCACAGCAGCCGTAACTAGTTTTTTGTAATTTGATGCAAAGGTAATAATACTAATACTAAGTATAGTATTATAAATATACATAATATATATATATATATACAGTATAGGCTACAGTAGTCAACATTTGAAGTGGATCAAAACCTTTCATCAAAGTCATACATGGATTTTGAACAATACCCGTTCTTGTCTTAGGACAACTTTAATGAACTTTTTTGATCCACTTCAAATGTTGATTACTGTATATAAAACCTGCAGGATTTATGATGCTGTTGACTGTTAAAACGCGTCAGAGTCTGTGAAAAGGGTCCATTTGTTACAATGCAGCGACTGACGCTAGTGGTCTTTAGCGTCCTTGTTCGCACGCCGCCTCCAATGCCAGCGACCTGGTTTCGAATCTCGCTCGAGCCGGTTGAGTAGGACTGGTTAAAAAGCCTTTAGCCACTGCCTGCAACGCACTGGATCCTTCACTGTAAACTGAAAATAACTCATTACTGCTAAACGTTTACACATTTTGTTCAAGTTCACACCATTGTGACTAAAAGTTTGCTAAGGAGTATTTCCTACTAAAGCAAGGCGGTATTTGTCTGATCAAATCTATCCAATAGAAGCAGACTGAGAGTGGCCTTGAAATCCAACATAACCAGTGCATTATGGGCAAAAGGGAAGACAACTGCCTTTTTTCCCTCTGTTTTCTCTAGCCAGGTAGCACAGATTTAAACATTATTTTTCGCCTTTCTACCACACATGAATGCAGCCAAGTTTTATTCATTCCCATCAGTGATTTACCCTTTTAACGATCATGTGATACTTTATGCTTTGTTACACATTGCATGCTAATATAATTACAGTATCACTAAACAAGGTGTCACAAGATTACACTAATGTAAATAAACTATGACCATGATTGTTCAGTTGGAGAAGTGTTTTGTTATAGAAGAGCTCCGACTGTGAGCACACATCTATTAAACCTATGATTAGGTGGATCTGAGCTCTATGTGGAGACGATGCCGTCATAGCAACCCAAGAGACAGGAGTCATGGCAACTCTGACTGGCCCGTTCAAGCACACCATTAAGAGGGTCTCACCGATCTTCATTTCCCCTCATATAAAAAACGCTGCTGGCATGGTACGGTTCTCTTCGCCCACGCTCAGGCACACACAGATTTTATTTATCCACCCACAGTCATCCAACTGGCCATTATAAACCAGAACACAGCATGCCTGATCTTTACTGTGTTCACAGCATAGTGTTATTATTTCCTTTTGAAATATTGATTATTGATCGGGCTAAAATGGCAAGGAAAAGCTGCAGCGTTCTTATAACCCTGTTAGTTCACTTTATCCAGGGCTTTTCCTGAAGAACGACAGCTGTGTTGACGTTTCCGGCAGAGCGGAGGGTATTTCTGCACACATTTTTTGACGGATGTGTCAAATTCAACAGTTGGGCTCTGCAGGGGCAGCTTTCTAAAACCGTATGTTTTTAGAAACGAAACGGTTTCTGCTCTGAGACCTCGGCTATTTCACATCCTCTACCCGACCATCTCACACTTGAAGTCACATGAATCATTCAGTTCTAGCTTGTTTGCTCCTGAATGACCACTTTTCTTTTTGTGTATGTAATGGAGAACTAATGTCATAAATGCTCATTTAGTTTTCTCTTATTTTCTTGGTAAGCTAAAAACTACTTATCTAAAAGCAGAGTCAGAATGCACTGCAGATATTATATATTTTGTATCCTGAATGTTTTTTGGTGGAGCTATTTTTTTGGCTTGTATTGAAAAAAACAACCTCATTATAAGACGTTTGTTTAATGCATCAAGGGACATGACGGTTTCCGTTAGCCTGCATGCACATGAATCATTCAGTTCTAGCTTGTTTGGCCCTGAATGACCACACAAGACTGAATTCACTTTCTTTTTCTAGCTTTCTTGCTCTCTGTTTGTGCATGTAACTGCTAGATCATTTCCTGATCTCTCAAACCGTACTTTTAAACCTTATGTAAGCCATCCTGTTTCTTCACGAGATGTACATGTTTGGGGGCCAGGTGCATGGACGGTTGCAATGGAAGCTTTTTGTATTTCCTTTAAAAACCAAAAACACTTGTGTATTAGTAATCGTTCTGTTAAAGGTTTATTTGCATAAGTCAAATAAGTCCACCTCCTTCTAAGTGTAGTTTTATATAAGTACTGTTTTACTATATCATATAAGTATGATGAGACATATTATTCATGTCTGTTGCCAATTACGCACTGGAGTTTTATACTTGGACTTTGAATTTGTTCAAATCCATAACGCTTGGAGCATCAGTAGTAATGCTTACCATAACAAGCACCGCTATTAACAATATTATAACCCGCACAGTATGAATATGTAGAAATAGACTTGTTCACTCTGCCTAGCCATTAGGGACATGAGAATTCAGTGTTGTGTTTCATCTGTGTGTGTGTGAACACCTCCAGTGTTGTTCTCTGAACTGAATTATTCAGTATGTGGAGCGCCCAGAGGCCACTGGAGGTCATGTGATCACTCAACAGGTGCGTGTGCGCCAGGTACTGTGTACATGATGCTACTGTTAGAAAACTCTCAGAGACACCATCTAAAACACACGTATCGTACGCCAGGTGAGGTGACTCGAGAGGAGAGGAGAGGAGAGAAAGGAAAGGCAGAGGAGAGATAAAAAGAGAGAGAGAGAGAGGAAACATTAAGGTTATGAAGCCCTTAATTGCCTGCTCCATTTTCAGGCCTGTGCTCCTGGCTTTGTCCTCTATTTAGAATCTCTCTCTCTCTCTCTCTCTCTCTCTCTCTCTCTCTCTCTCTCTCTCTCTCTCTCTCTCTCTCTCTCTCTCTCTCTCTCTCTCTCTCTCTCCCTCTCCTTCTCTCTCTCTCTCTCTCTCTCTCTCTCTCTCTCCCTCTCCCTCTCTCTCTCCCTCTCTCTCTCTCTCTCTCTCTCTCTCTCTCTCTCTCTCTCTCTCTCTCTCTCTCACTGTACTTTATTAAAGTGACTTTTACAGGGCGAGCCATAGTTCAAAATGAGATTCTATTATAAAATCCTTGTCACAGATACTCGCTGTGCTCTGTTATAAAGTTGGTTGGAGAGTTGGTTGGAAAGTGTCTTAAAGGTACACTAAATCATTTGTGTCCACTTGAATTGCACTTTTTTATTACCAAAACTACTGTCTTATCGGGCAGTGAAACAAACAAAAAATATTTAGTACACTCTTAAGTTTCTCCTTGGTATGTCATGGTTGTTGTTTTACAAATGGATCATTGTGACATTTACTTACATTTTTGTTGGCCTCTGTGTAAATAATAAATGCAGTTTAATAGGTGGAAAAAAAATTATGGCTGGGAACATTTTTTTTTATCCGTTGGCAAATGCTGTGAAAAAATGTATGAATTTTGAATATCTTTTTAGTGTGGGTCTTTACTGCAAAAATTATTATTTTTCTTTGTGTAAACATCCTTTAAATAAGATACATTTACTGATTTGAAGATACTATTTGCAAAACGGATAAAAAAACCAACTCAATTATTTTTTTTAGATATTGTAATTTATTCCTGTGATGAATTTTCAGCAGCCATTACTCCAGTCTTCAATAATCATTCTAATATGCTTATTTGCTGCTCAAAAAACATTTATTGTTACTATTAACAATATTGTTATTGTTATGTCTTCCAAAAACAAAAAAACTTTATGGCCCCAAATTTTTAAACAGTTGTGTACATCTACAGTAGTCAAAACCTTTCATCAAAGTTATAGGCTACATGAATTTTGAACAATACCCGTTCTTGTCTTAGGAAAAACTTTTCAAACTTTTTTGATCCACTTCAAATGTTGACTACTGTAGATTCAAGGATGTTGAAATACTTATCCTGAAAAACAAGAAGAAAATACAGAGAAATAATAATTAGTTTGCAGTGCTGAAACTGAGAGGTTTTGTATTGCGATTGAGAGTGTCTTCATGTGTTTGGGAGTGTTCAGTGATGTGGTAAGCTTGAGATCCTGAGTCAGCTGTCCGAGGTGTAATCTTTAGCTTTAACGCTGTCTGCGTTCAAACACAGGGGAAAGTTACACTTACTCTGACAGAAAATATCACAAATTGATTAAAGGTGAAGTGTGTAATTTTTTCATTCCTAATTACGTTCTCCACTCCTAGTTTGCAGAGAGATGTGCCATAAATAAAAGGGCAGATATTACACTTTTAACCTTTAACAGCCAATTTGGGAAAATTCAAACTGTTCAGAAAAGTGTGTTGAATGAATGAATGAGTCATTTACTACTGTACACCCAAAGCACTTTACAATCATATCAGGGAATCTGTCCTCAGCCACATCTAGTGGTGTGGTTGTTGAGTTCGAGTCTGAAGGATTTGACAGCTTTGCAAGAAATCCTTTTCGAAATTCCTACAACATTCTTTAAACATGATACATTTACTGATTTTAAGACACTATTTGCAAAACGGATTTGAAAAATCGAATAAATTTTAAAAGGCAAACGTGATTATTGTTTTTTTTAGGTTTTTTATTTAGGTATGATTTGTTTTTAATATGTTGGAAAACACTTTATGTAAGTACATACTGTACACTACCATTTAAAAGTTTGGGGTTGGTAAGATTTTTGAAAGAAATCTCTTATGCTCACCAAACAAAAGTACATTAAAACCAGTAATATTGTGAAATATTGTAAAAATTTAAAATAGTAGTTTTTTATTTTTATATATTCTAAATAATATATTGTAAAATGTGGAAATTTATCATTAATAGAAGTATAGATATTACACTCTTAACTTTTAAAGGCCCATTCACACCAAGGACAATAACTATATATATAACGATGAAGATATAGTTCTAAATATGAAATACTACTAAATACTGCAGCACACGCTT
This sequence comes from Siphateles boraxobius, assembly GCF_051911475.1. Lineage (NCBI taxonomy): Eukaryota > Metazoa > Chordata > Actinopteri > Cypriniformes > Leuciscidae > Siphateles > Siphateles boraxobius. Next base: position 31,131,296 of record NW_027508799.1, on the reverse strand, counting down.
ATAATAAACAGAAAGATATCGTCCGCTGGTGTGAACGCTGTATTGTTATCCTTATAGTTAACTGTTCTTGGTGCGAACAGGTCTTAACCTTTAACCCATTTTGGAAAATCAAACGGTTTAGAAAATTGAATTGAGTTCAAGTCTGAAGAAGTTGACAGCTTTGCAAGAAATCACTTTAAAAGTCCCTTCTCTCTTAACTGGGCCCCTGTGGAACAATCTGTTTTTGAGAACAAAAGCACGCACAGTTTTGCAAGTTTCCTCGGATGCAAACATCTTGTGACTGCTCTAATAGATCCCCCCATGTGTGCCGCTCACACAACCATCTGCTGCGCCGTCGACGTGCGCGACAAAGCCACCGCCAGGTATTAACATGGAGAAACTACATGATAGGATCTTGTAAGATCCTCACGAAAGTCTCCTCATCCAATACATGTTGACAGGTTGGTTTGCCGGGAGTTACACAGTAACTGAATAAGTTGTTTGGCTTTGGGGTCACGTGCCGGATGAATCCGCCCTGATCAAAGCAAACGACTTCACAGTGGAGGAAACCCGTCTGGAGATTATTCTCTTCCCGCCATCTCTCCTCAAGCTCTGCTGTCTTTGGCTCACTCGCTCACTCGCTCTTCTGTTCATCCGAGTGTACGGTCTGGTTCCTGCCATCGCTTTCAGCCAAGGGGACGACCGTCTGTACTCGTGTCACCAGTGTTTATCAGCAAAGCTTGTTCACTTAACAAGAGCGGGCTGAATCTGAATGAGATTATGCCCAAATCCCATCTGTTGCTGACAACACGGGCACCACAACACGCCACCCACAAACAGTCTTATGTGTGTTTACAGACTTCAACTTGTCTTTGTTGCATTTGATGTTCTTCCGTTGCGTTATAATGCAACTGTGCTACAAATACTCATTATCACTTTAATGATCTGGGTTGTGCAGTTTTTGTAATTCTCTGTTTCTAGCCACCAAGATATAAAGTTTCTGTCATCACTGACCGCATGTACACCAATAATGTGATTATTTTTACATGTTTACATGCAATTCTCATTATTCTGATTATTCTCAAAGAAGTGTGGTTATTTATACCACCATTATCACATACCCCAAACCACAGCACAAATGATGAACTCACACACAGACAGTATGAAATGGTCTGGGCTCGGTCATCTTTCTGTGACGCGCCTACAATTTGCTGCATTATATTAATGTCCCACAACCACAGCAAACCAAAACTGCACATTCCCACTTTGCAATTGATGCGATTAAAGTGTTTACATGCCTGTTTATTGCAATTACTATTAGCATACACCATGTTTACTACAATTATGGTTGCTATGATTTTATGAGCTGAATTTGAGCTCAAAAGTTTTGTGTTTAAATGAGATATAGTTTAATCACATTATTGCCTGAATCTCATTATAATCACTTTATGAGGGTGCACCATTCTTTTGTTTGTTCTTCTGTGGAACACAAAAGAAGATACTTGAAGAATATTTTTTAAAGTCATGGGGTCCAAAGCAGCATAGGGCGCCATTGACTAACATTGTAGGAAACGGAAAAACACCCCCTTTTAAAATGTATTATTTTTTGTTCCACGGAAGAAAAAACATCATACAGGTTTGGAAGGACATGAGAGTGAGTAAATAATGGCAATGTATTGTTAATGTTCAGCATGACAACTGGACTCTACCTGCTGAAGTAAGCATGCAACATAAAGTCATGTGATGGTGTTTAAAACATTTGTTATATGAAATCGCAAGAATATTTCTATCCACCAAAATACAGACAGACTATAACTGGCATTTAGAGGTTTATTACCTTAAATGACCTTTTTATGAAAAACCCCACACTACTATTTGGGACATCCCCACACTAAAATGTTGTGCCCACAAGGAAAGCAAAACCTGCCCACACACACAGCGCATCACACCCCTAATTTCAAGTAGGATTAGACTCACTAACACACTCCTTTCAAGTCCATTAGGGCGGAAAGCATTTGCCTAGAAATGTTTTTATTGACACTTTGCAGCCCCTTTAAACACATGTGAGTCATTATTATGTCCTGCTGGTTGTGTAGCAGGTATAATATGGCTCTGATTAGTGGGTTTTTATTACATCTCAGCTAGGGTTTTACATAAAGACCTGTATTTCAGCATAGCTCACTAATGTTGGATTGAGTGTCCAATCAATTTCCGTTGCGGCCATTGGTGGAGATGCTTGTTTTTGAAATTGTGAAGTATTGCGGTAGATTGATATATGCTATTCCTCTTGTTTTATTAAAGTCTACTCGTTAGTAACAATGCATTCAGAGTGTGGTTCTGAACTTCTGAAGATGCTGTCACATGCACGTTGTTTCAACTAGTCCAGTTAGTGTAAAGCTGTAATTGCAGGCTAAATGAATGTCACTGTGTACCATCACCAACCAAAAATAAAACGACATGTTAAATCGTTTTCCTCTTCAGGGACTATTTGTACCAATGTGGTTCAACTTTAATAATAGAGCATGGGCAAGTCCATCTCTTTAGACTGCCATTTAAAATATTGTAGCAGCAGTTTTCTTATTTATATTGTATATTATTGTCAGTTTTATTGTTATGCAAATTAGCCTACATCTTGTTTTTTGACTACTACTATACTACTAATTTCTGCACTGTGCACAATGCAAATCTCTTTGTGTATGTGAAAATCCACTACATTTTCTTGAACACGCATGCTGCATGAGATAATGTATCCCACAATGCAGTGCACTCAACATTTCTAGGGATGCACGACACATCGGCCACCATATCGTTATTGGCCCGATATTTTAATTTTGAATGTAAGTGTTATCGGCCCAATGATCAAATTTGGCTGATATATTAAAGCCGTATTAATACACTTCAGATGTGCACTGTTCGCTATGATGGTTTTGAATTGCTTGAAATATGATTGAAATCACTTCAAGAAAGAAAAAATCGGTTAAGTTCAACATGCATCGCAAGTCTGTCATATAGGCTACATAAAATTATAATTAGAACATTTTATTTGTGTGCTTGGGACATGGATTTTAATGGTGAGACTTTTGCTTTTGTAATCAGGCTCTAAAAAATTATTTAAAAAATTAGATTTATCGGCCAATATATTGGTAATAGGCTTTCAAATATAAAGAATTATCCGTTATTGGTATTGGCAATTTTTTCAAATCAGTGCATCCCTAAACAGTTCCTTTTCCACCTTTCCACTGTTTTTTTCTCTTTGAACTGCCAAAAGTCTTCTTTTTTTTTTTTTACATAAAATATAAAATAGTTGGTAGTACTCAGTAAGCAGTATGACATTTTAAACAGAGCCACAGACATATTTTATGTCCAATTACTTGACTTGTCTGTCCTCTAATGTAATTTGTTCTACTGATTATTCAGTGCTTTCAAATTAATATTAAATAGATTTCCAAATAAAATAATTTTTGTGTAAAAGTACAGTTCGCTAAATCATACAGTTCCATTCACTACTTGATTTATTAAAGTGTAAAAGGTGAATTTTTGTTTTATTTGCAATTTTGCATATGGTGTATAGCGCATAGCTGTTATTGTTGCTTCCATGCTTGTGAATGAGGTCTTGTACTGTGCGGCTCCTCCTCCATTTCGATGTGTCTCTTTCAGAAAAATTGATGCCAAAAATAGAGAATGAAGATTATTTCCCTGCATTAGCTTTTAGTGTTCATTACTGTCACTATCTACAATCTTCCACTTGTCACGTACTTCGTGTTCTAGGTTCTAACATAGAACATCTAACATAAAAATAAAACTCGGACACAAGCGCTGCCCATTATTTTAGGATCAACCTCCGTGTATAAATAGTGACCAGGTTTTCTGCCCAGTCGGGAATACGTATCTTCATTTAGCCTAGCGGCTCAGGGCTTTGGCATTCACTGCTGAAGTCCTGCTGATAAATAGTGCAGCAATTTAAGACTATTACGTTAGCCACATTAATCTATATCAACGTCAACCTTAAGTTCTTTCACGAGAGTCAAGTTGTTTCCTCGATCGCTATCTCTGCTAAGCCATGACTGGCCTACAATGCGATTGGAGCTATAGGATAAAGTCATCATTTGGAACCGCTTGTAAGGGAACAGACCGTCTGCGCAGAGGATAGTGTTGAAGTGTATAGGAAAGGGCACTGGAAGTAAACTAGGCTAAATAAAAAAAGACTGTTTAGGAAAAGCCTGTTCATTATCTGCTTGGCCTTTAACCAAGCCCTGCACTGATTCTGAATGTATTCTTACAAGAGTAGAAAAGGGGGATTAGAGTATAGTTTCAACTTCACAGACCGGTTATTGCATATAAAACAGGAAAATGCTAGCAAACTCTATTTAGATTGTCCACCTGTTTTCACCTGTACAGGTTTTTAATCAGTCCACCAGGAAACCAAATGATGATTAAAAGGTACTAAGCTGATTTTATTAACAAGTACTAATCATTCAATATTAAAAGTTAAACATGATTACATAATTGTGAATTGTTCGATAAATGAATAATGGTTAAATATTAATTTCATACTGTATATTTTGTAATGCCTAAAATCAATTTTTAGCATTGAACACAATTGATTTTAGTTTTGAGTTTGTTTGGTTTTTTACATTTATTTAGACAAAATAGTAACGAAAACAAAAATCCAGTACTATTTTGATTAAAAAAATGTTGGAAAAATGTGTCACTGCAAGAGAAGGGGAAGTTATTTTGATTTAAAAAAAATATGATTAATCATTTATAATAAGTACTGCGATATTCCATAAAAAATAAGATTTGTCAATTTTGATTTCTTTGTGTGTTCCCAGGATTCTCAGCTGCCCTCACTCTCCCTCTTTATTGCTCTGTCATATCTGATTCTAGTTCTCCCTGCTCTTTTATAAGACTCAAGCCAATTGCAGGAGCCCCACTGTGAGCGTGACCTGATCCACGTGGTAACCCAGAGAACAAGGCAGAACATTTGACAGGCCTCCTTCTTAATATCACAGCAACGTTGCAGCAGACTCATCTCTAGCAAAGCAGCTTGTCATTACAAAGCCCCTTCAGTTAACATTATAAAAAAAGCAAATATAGACTATAGTTTTGAATTGAATAATGCTTTCACTACTTAAAGTGCCATTAGCGGCCACTTAGTGGTGACAAATATGAAGCCAAAATTGGTCAATGTTTCTAGTAATGCATCTGACTACTTGGTGATTATTAGAAGTGCCACAAAATGATTTTAGCAAGGTATGCCACAAAGCCATTTGTGAACATTTGAAACTTCATTGATTTATGCAAAATGTGTAGTGCTCGAAGTCGAATGGCTAAATGGCTGTTGTGTGGGCTTAAGTGGCAGTCATGGTTTTGTGGTCATCAGTTGCCATAGTTCTCATTTTCTTCAGTGTGTTCGTCGTCCACCACAGCCTCCCACAAGGAAACACTGCCGGAGTTTAGCAGCGTTCTGCAACATTTTGTAAACGTTCCCTTGTATAACAAGCATGCTAGCTTTAGTCAGAACACGAGCTGACCTGCTGAGCGAGAGGGATGTCAGCACGACCCCAGATATCTGTAAGCTCAGTCATTACCCCTGAGCTAAATGCCAGCTGGTCGACACATCATAGCACTTACCACTCCTAAACCACTGTAGCTCCTGGCATAAACTACCCAAGACTGCAAACAATTCTATTCATAAACATTATCTCAAAACTGCAAACAATTCTGTTCATAATCATATCTGGACAAATTTCTTTACTTGTCCTAATAATCTAATATTATATATATATATATAATCTAATAGCTAATCAACCTGGTTTGATATTGTGTTATCTAATGCTATGACAGTCATACATTTTGAAATGTGGCTTAAGTCACTAAATAATTTTTGAAACTACTAGATATGAATTTCCTCAGTATTCCAGTAAGAAAACAGGCTTAATTTCTAACTGGAGGGCCATGTTCACAGAACCGATGAAGAATAGTCTAATAATTGTAATGGACGGTTAATAATTAATGATAGAGGGAGTTATAAAGTTCTTTAGTTAATGAGTATGAAATCTCCAACAAATGTCAGCTAAAAATTCATTTTAAACTGATTTTATATGTGAAAGTTTGTTTTCTGATAAATGTTCTAATGACACCCAGCCCATCTCTAGAGATTGCCTCAGTCCTTTCAAAGGTTTCTTTTTCATTAAGCTTCTCTTTCCACATCACCTCTTTCTCCCTACAATTCTCTCTCTCTCTCTCTCTCTCTCTCTCTCTCTCTCTCTCTCTCTCTCTCTGGCCATGTTTCATGAGAGACCTACTTTGAAGAAGTTCCATTACAGGTTCTCCCCTCAGAAGGGATCTAAATAAAGCGACTTTTAATGCAAGTGTCTAGTATGTGCCATTTGTGCAGCCGGGACAGCAGTGGGTTGTTGTCCTTGAGTTGTGCTGGTCTTGGACTGCAGTGAGGTCAAATATAAAGCACTCTTTTACCACTCTCGTACACTCCCTCTCTCGCAATCTCAGTGTTACCAATTCTGTTTGTATAATACTTGTATATAGGCAGTTGTTTGAATCCGTAATCCTAAATTTGAACAACTAGTGCAAAGTGCCCGTACAAAATCAGTTTTTGTGTGTGTTTTTAGTAATTGGTGGTTTTGGAGCTCATTGTTACAATTAAACAGCAAAAGTTCAGTGACATTTTTATTTGTGCGTGGTGGAAAGCAAATACTGATACTGACACGACACATAAATTGAACTACACGATTCAGGGAGCAGCTACACAGTGAACTCCAAGAAAACGCTACGCTTGAGGAAACAGTTTGTGAATAGGCACTTACAAATGATGGCCGTGAAAGAGACTTTGAACGCATTGAATAGGATAGGTTTAGTTGGTGAATAGCATAGGCTACTATTAAACAGTAGCGCACCAGAATTAAATATAATATACATACATTTTTGTTTGTATATGAGTTTATTTGTGTCTAGATGTGCGTTTAGGTACATATTACATGTGTTTACTTTGTTTAGGGAGGAGTGCGTCACCTTTAGAGAGTCTTGGATGAGTGAATGTCTTGTTTGTATTGGTTTTAGTTATATATTTCTGTACTTACCATTATTGTAAAGTATGTTTTTTTTTTCTTATTGTGTATTTGTTTTTTTGTTTTGTTTTTTGTTATGTCTTATTTGACAGCTGTTGTAAGGTCAGTTTGTGTATCTAGATTTGAGGACCCCCTCGAAAACGAGATGGTCCATCTCAAGGGGTTATTCCTCCTCAATAAAATAAATGTCAAAGCAATATTCAGAAGTAAACAGCATGACTATGACTAGCTGACTTACAGATTCAGTTAACATCCACAAATGAATAAGCGCGGCGATTCAGGGAGCAGCTACACAGTGAACTCCGAGAAAACGCTACGCTTGAGGAAACAGTTTGTAAATATGCTACTACAAATGATGGCTGTGAATAAAATATAATATTCAGAAGTAAAAAGTGTAGCTGACTTGAGTGTTTATGTCAGAATGTTTATTTTTAAACCACAACCCTCTAATGTCAACCACAATCACTGATCTATAATACGCTTATTTCACGCAGCCGTTATTTTGAAATCGAAAGTGAGGCTCCGGTGGGAAGAACCCCGGAAGTAAAGATAAACAACAATGCCTTGGACTACCAACCTGAAGCTGCTGCCGAAGCTGATTTCCAATATAGGATATGTAGATAGTTCGTTCCTGCTTATTTTTTTACTTTCTGAAAAAAAAAAAACATTTATAAATGAATTTCACTGTATATAGTCTAAAGTATGAAAGAAATGTATGTACATTTTTAGAATAACTAATTTCTACATTAAACACAACAATACGCCATCGCATTCACGACTCTCCTATGATTAAAGGCGACACTTCTGGTTTTCTTCCCACCGGAGCCTCGCTTTCGATTTCAAAATAACGGCTGCGTGAAATAAGCGTATTGAATGATCAGTGGCCACAACCCTCTAATGTCAGAATGTTTATTTTTAAACCACAACCTTCTAAGTGCTTCTTTTACCAATATATTTACCGATATCTTTTGCATTTCTAATCCAAACAACCTCAAACTTGGCACTTCACTTACTTGTGCCCGTAGCAAGACACCTGTCAAGTTTGAAATCCATTGGACTAACGGTTCGAGAGATATGCGATGCGATTAACAGACACACAGACAGACACACAGAAAGACAGACGTTCCTGTAATTTATAGAGAGATATTAAGAGTTATTAATGTTATAATTTAAACGGCCGACAACATCAAGGTTGATTCATCCCCACAATATCCCAGCATGCTCTCTTTGTGATTTCTTTGGGGTACCTTAGGCTGGTCCGCTCTCTCTCTCTCATAAACGTGTGTATGTGTGCTGGGACAGGCTATTACGCTGACTGATTTCCTTCTTCATCTCTATTGTTCATGTTCATCAGATAAAGCTTCTATCTTTCTACCGTGCCATGAAATATGAGACATGAAGAGGATAACCCGAGATGCATGACTCTTTCACTCATACATGCATAAGCTCTGTTCCCAAACCCAGTGAGCTGCCTACTCAGACAACATATTAAGGGATCATAGGCATGAAAACTGAACCAAAAGACAGGCAGCAACGCTATGCTTCCTTCTAAAGGCCAATTCACACTGCGCCGACAGACACCCACTAACGGCAACAGGCACTTTGTCAGGTTTTATCGGATCAGCGTGTTACCTGTTGGTGTTGGTCTGTGCTTGTTTTTTCGCCAATTGAACAGGTTGTGGAATGTCTACAAATGTCTACTGTGGCTTTTTTTGTCTTGCCATTTTTTTGACTATGCCTTTAGATGCGTATATAGACAGCTCATGTGGTTTAAGAACACAGTTATACTTTTGCAGAAGTGCAGAGCAACTGATCTCTATCGCAGCCTGAATGGGGGTCTTTTTCTGTTAGTGGCTGTTACTGTACTAATTTAGCCCCCTTTCCCGTAACACGATCTGTAATTGAGGTATTTGCATAATGGCCTGCGGTTGTTGTACAAGAGTGCTCATCATGTCTGTTTAATTGAAAGCGCTTTGTTGTAGTTTATGGAACAGAACGTTCAAGCGCAGTCCCTCCTTTGATGCGCAAACTCTCACGTGGAATCATTTCTGTAAATCAAGAGTGTGTCAGTGGACCAATCAGTACATGTGTGTGTTTACATGATCAGTTGAAATTTACTGCACAGTTTATAACTGATTTGACATTAAAAAGTAATTTAATTTATTGTAACCTTATGTAATGAGTTTGCAGCTATCATACTGTTTTTGAAACACTTTATATTTTATGTAACCACATAAAGCACATTTTTTTGAAAATGTGCTTTTTACACAAATAGTAAAAAATGCATTTTTCTTTTCTTTTTTTTAAGGTTATGTTTGCCTCATAAATGTTCTGTTCTTTGCAAAGGATCTTCCATTAATGGAAGCAGGTTCGTTAAATAAAGAGGAAACGTAAGCCACCCAAGGTTCACTTACTCGAAGCCTGCGCCTTCAATGGCCCTGGATATGTGTGATTATTTAAATGAGTTTGTAATTCACTGACAAAGACCTGATAATACTGCCTAAAATAATCCTGTGCATGCTCTGCGGATGCTTTATTGCTCCTGTTAACATATGTCTGGCCTTTCTTGTTGCATGTGTACATGTGACAGTCAGAGGGGAAAAAATGGCCTAAAATAATGAAAATACTGTCATCATTTACTCACATTCATGTTGTTCTGAACCTGTATGATTTTCTTTTATCCGTGGAACAGATAAGGAGATGTTTTAAAGAAAGTTTATGCTGCTCTTTTCCATTGAACAAAAGCATACGTTAATCAGTGTATTACCAAAAATATTTTAATATTAGCTTTGTACTCAGAATTTAAGACATTATCCACTGAAAAAGTTATTCAAATTCAAGACACACCGCATAGCATACACAGCAGCAGCTACTGCTTTTTGGTGTCAGTGATTGCAAATTTGGAACAATGCAAGTATAAGTTTTCAAGTTTTAATGTGAAAACTCACATTAAATGGCTTCACAACACTTATGACCCTTTATGGTGTGTTCTTTCCATTGACAACATCTGGCCACTATAATATTATTTGTATGGAAGGATGCAACACGGAGAGAAAACGGACTAACCGTTATACAAGTCATATAGTACTGAATCTGAGTTAGTTTGTGCTGCATCCTCACAGGTTTTCTGCACTATGAGACGATAGGATTGGGTCCAGCTTGAGAGGCGTGTGTGTGTGTGTGTGTGTGTGTGTCTGTGTGTGTGTGTGTGTGTGTGTGTGTGTGTGTGTGTGTGTGTGTGTGTGTGTGTGTGATTCCGTGATTCCTGATGTGCATCACCTCCTCCCCCGTATTTCCTGGTTAAGTATCAGATCAGTATTATCAGATCAGTGGAAACAATAGAACAGAACAGGATAATGTGTGTGTGTGTGTGTGTGTGTGTGTGTATGTGTGTGTGTGTCTGTCTCTAGTTTTATGTGCTTAAGGGATTGTCTGCTCCCTTGACACAGACAAAGCAAATTTATCTGAAGGAATCAGGTAAGAGGTTGCGATAGCTGAATCCTCTCTCTAGTTTGTCAGCAGCGGAAACAGGAGACTCGATGGTACGCATCTCCTGCTCAAAGCAGTAGAAACGCTCAGATGCCTGTGATGTGATTTGATCACATCTTAATAGAGTTACCATGGAGCTTCATCTGTGTTCCCCCACAGTGCCCTTGCATGCATTGTCTCTCTCTGTCTTGCTGTTTGCAGGTGCAGCTACAGAGAGAATATGCAGGCTTCCTGTGGTTTGTACTGTGTGCACTGTTACTCCATTCACAGTGCAAAAACACACGAATAAACGTACACGCGCACACACAATCCGCCAAATTAATGTTTGATAATAGAGGCTTTTAGGAAGGGGGTGAGATCTCAGCTGTGTTATTCTATGAGAAAAGTGTGTGTTTTGAGGGCACAGGGTGCCGGGCTTCTTCAGATAAGTGTATTAGTGTTGCTTCATCCAATTTGGTGACCCAAAACTGACCCTTTTTTTTTCATCACACATGTTTGTGGCCATGCAGACGGGTAACATTCTGTCATCTTCCACATCTTTCAAAGAAAATGAAAAGAAATTGTGCGTGGGCTTTTAATCTTGGGATTAAGTAAACTTAAAAGACAGGCATGGTTTTAAATTTTCTGAAGAAAACGTGTTTAAAAGTCTATGATGCTGAAGTGTTGTGGATGGTTGCCATGTTTTTGCTATAGGGTTGCCAAGGTGTCGTGAGTGGAAAACTAGATCTTATGAAACATAGGAGCGGCTTTATTCTGTGTTGTCGTCTCTGCCGATTTCGAAACATGTCTCCATAATATTGTCATTTTCTGCTCATCTGGCACTTTGCAACAACACAACCTTGTTTCTGCAGCAGCCTGTTTCTTATAACAACGTCTGACATTTATGTTTTACGTTGTGTGAGAATGTCACATAAACCATGTGAAATCCAATCAGAGCAGTCAGATTGAAACGGATTTCCAAAAATGCGATTTGAATATGTAGCTCAAAACGGATTTGTAAAAATCGCATTTGATGTTATTTTTTTGCCATTCACACTTGCTAAATCTGATCGGATTTCAATCGGATATGCACAAAAATCGGATATGGACCGACAGTCTGAATGTAGCCTTAGAGAATGAGCAAGAGGCAATAGGAAAGAGAAAAGTAGGATTATGCAGTGATGAAATGGAGGGAGCGCACAGTCAGAATGAGAAGATAATAAGATGTGTAATTACCCATGGTCCTTTGGGCCTGCCCTGGATAATATCTCAGAAAGAGTACGAGCAATGCCAGAGTGAGTGTTCTTTTACTGTGCTATTTTGTGCCGATCTAGCTCCGTCCCTCATCCCCCATGTGCCCTGAGTGTCCTTGTGTCTTCCTGGCCCTCACAGTTTCACGTCTGTCTCTTCTCTAGACTTGCTGTCAGTAGGCTGTTCATCACTTCATAGCCATGCTAACGCTGAAATGATGCTCCAAAGCCCCTGTAGTTAAGGAAATATGACACCCGTGGCTTTTGTAATTACCCATGATCCTCTTGTCTTACAAAAAAACATTCAATTAACACAGGTGGGCATTGAGTGCGAATGTGTTTGATCAGATTTCAGTGATTTTAGAACAATGCTCCAAATATTCATCTTGCCGTGTGTGTGTTAGTGCAGCTCTATGACTATGACTCAGGGCTTTTTACTGAAATTACAGGCTTCTGCAGCCCACTGGTCGTCAAATGAGTCACGACCTTAGGGAGACGTAGACACATGAGCACACACACATCTCTGATCACACCACGTCAATCGCACCCACACACTTGTATTTGTGCCAACGGCCATAGATGAGTGTCAGCATGAATCACACACCATTATAAACTTTTTCACTGTTAGTGTGTCACACAACAACAGAACTTATTTGAAGCATGAGGCTGATCGATATGCATGCAGACACAAAAACTCATTTCTGATACCCAGGGCCAGATTTACTGAACAGGGCAAATTAGCGCAAGAGCTCAATCAGTAAATTGACTAGCGCAAACTTTAGTAAATTACCTTGCATGATTCTCCCCTTTCATCTGAAAGAGAAAGGTCAGCCACAAAAATGCTTTTTCAGTGCTTTTTTTTTTTCCAGTTTATTTATTTATATATATACTTAATCTATCTGTCAATAAGGTTACTCCAGCAAAAGTCATTTTTATTGGTTACATCGAGCAGAGATAAATCCTTGTGTACCAATTTTTTCATTTCAGTTAGTATGCTGCCTAAGAAGGCAGGCAGCCAGGTAGTAGACACAGCATGGCAGCGATTTTTGGATCAGAGCTCCAGCCTCATATTACAATGCACTCACTGTGATTAAATCAAGAAATGATATGCCATAGTTTCTCAGGGAGCATGAAATACAGTATGCAGAAAGGCTTTCCCGTTAAACACTGTATGGCTCTTTCTCTTTAGCTATGAACAGATGGATGTCAAATCCCCTGCATTACCAAAGGAAGGGCGATACATTATTTCGGACAGTTAGATCAATAAAGCATCCCACTGCTACAGCTGCAAGGTTTCCTAGCAACAACTGTGAAGGGTTCTTTGATCTGATCCGAACATTCCAAAATGTTTTTGAAATATTTTCGAAACATCCCAAAAACATGTTTTCGGTAGATAACAGAACATCAAATTAATGTCCAATATGCATTCACAAATGTCTAAATTTGACGGGTCAATGGTTGGGTTGTTGTACATTTACACCGAAGCTGTTGACGCTTTCAACAGATCATTTATTTTTGCAGTGCTGACTATTGATCGCTGCAGGCAAAGAAACCAATTGCAACGATTAATTGTCGGAATTTAATAAATAATGGGTTCTGTGTTAGCTTCAGGGTTTGGTTGATACATCGTTGGGGTAGACAACTTAAATGGTTTCAAGCTAAGACATAGCTTCTTTACCCTCAAAACTCAGCATATTCCTGCAGATTATGTTGTTTTAAATCACATCTTCCCTGTGTTTATTTGCTTATTTGTTTTATTCAGCTTCTTTGCTGGGAATTCAGCACCACACAGTACATGTAATAGCTTGTGTCTATTATATAAACGTGTCTTTGAGATGATCTAATCTTCTAGTGTGAGTATGTGTGCTTGTGCATTGACTAAATCTTCACAGCTCCTGCGTGAAGGACTTTGATTAAACTATATATTTTATATTTACTACCTGTCATGTGATCACATGATCTCAACCGCAGCTACGTCTCATTTTTTCATGTAGGAAGTACATGCACTCCTGGGGGGAATCCAACATTCACTAATCCACATGATCTTCTGGACCCTAATTAGAAAAATTAACCTTTTCCCCTGATACTTTCTAGTAACATATATTTTTAGTACATATACTTTTATACTAATATTACCTTATTCAAAAATCATCCAAATTAGGCTAATAGCATTTAAAATGCTATTATTGGTGCTTATTAATATATTGTAGCCTATATTCATAGTGCATACTACACATTGACCTTCCGATTTCCTCCTTCTCCTGTCTACTTAACCAGGAAAAACTTCCAGTAAATTGTTTCTGTCAGGTTCAGCTGCTGATCTGTTAATCTGAGTTGGGGTCAAATAGAAAAGAGGAAGTAGTTTGGTGCTGTGCTGAGATTATCTCAGCAAGTGCACCTAATCTAGCATGTGTTACATCTAGGGATGTAACTTTTATTTTTAACATGAGAAGCGGAGCATTATCTTTCTGTCTGTGTGTGCGAGACTTTGAAACCCCATCCAAGCCAACCCTTGGGCTTATAGTTTGACACACACCCACACATACACACGCTCAGGGAGAGAGATACGCATACTGTAGTCACATTTGTGAGTATTTTCAGGGCGATGTGCAGCTGTTGGTTCGATGGTGCCAGTGTATCGAAGAGACAATAAAACATTTAAAGGATGCTGAGCACAAACAACCTCCTTAATGCAAAGTTGTGTGTTTGCACCTGTGTTTTAATAGGAAATCGGACAGCTCTAAACAAGAGATTTAGACTTAGGCAATCATTTGCACTGGATTTCTGCTCTTGCTTTAATTTCCTTTGTCAAAGGTAGAGTTTCTTCAACATCAAAAGGAATGCAGATCCGTTGCGGAAAAAACGATTAGAAATACTTAAAGCAGAAAATAATTGAAACGAGCCATTGTGTCTCCAATAGTGGTTTGCAAAGCGGTTTTGAATTTGCAAAATAATGCAGTCCTTAGAGAATGAGGACTGTTTTTATACCCTCTGATTCTCATTTTTAAGGCTTTGTATGCTCACTTGAGTAGTTGCTAGTTGATTACATCATCAGTCTCGCCATGTAACCTCCTTTAGACTGCTGTAACAAAGCGGATTTGGAGTGAAGGGTCAGACAAAGTGAAGTGTCCAAGATGCATGCATGAATAACCAAATTCATGATGAACTGCAACATTTATTGACATCAGGTAAATGAGTGACAGGGAAAGTGCTAAAATGGAAATGTTTCAGGAAGGAGGACGTCATCAGAGAGCTACGCACTTTGTTATTCACCTCTTAAATCCAGATTTAACTGCTTGTAGCAATTATACTACTCGAAATGGCACTTGTTAGCACATTTACACATTGAAAACTTTTGGGAAGCATTTGTGATCAAAGATTTGAAAAGATTTCAATTTTGAATAAATGTTTAAAATACTCAATTAAAGTGTAAGTTCACCAATTTTCCAACCCACTTTGGATTGTTACAATGTCAGTGGTATATGTAATGTAGTAGGCTATAGTGTATGTCTTAGTGTTACTTGGACAGAGAAATTCCTGTTTATTTGTCACCCGATGACACAAAACGCAACATTCTTTGATAAACATAGTTCAAAAGAACAGCATTTATTTAAAATAGAAATTAATTTCTCCCCAAATCTTCTTACTGACACCAAACTTTTGAATGTAGAGTAGATTTGGAGGAGGACCACGTTGTCTGAGGAGGGCTGATATAATTTCAATTAAAGCCAATACAGATGGTTCCCTTTTTCCATTATTCGCCTCTCGTCCAAGCTTTTCTCTTAAGCTTGGTGTTAAAACATGATTTCATTATTTTTTTCAGATGCATTGTGTGATTAACATTCATTGAGGCCATGTTAATCGTACCTCAATCCTGTCCTCTTTAAACCAGCTCTCATTGTCTGACTATTTCTCTCTTCAGTTTAGACAGTAATAAGTGGATGCTATGTGTATAATTTGTGTGAAGCGTTCCCTAGAGGAGAACGCAGCGACACAGAAGCCCCTCCAGTGAGGATGTGTGTTTGTGTGTACATGAGTCATTGACTGACAATCACCGCTGCTCTGTTCCCTGAGAGCCTGTATGAGCACTTGTCGATGCATATTGACATATAGTTTTCTCAGCAGTGGTCTAGCTCACACACACACAAATAGCATTAGGAAACTCCAATGCATTATTTTCACGCAAATCACAGAGGCGCTGGAGCCTAGCTGACAAAATTCCAGTCATTCGGCACAAGGGGGAAAAGCTCAGCGATGCCTCGCGGCCGCTGCCCTCACTTTAGAAGCAGAAATTGAAGCACATTTACAAACACGATCTCTCCCTCAAACTCATTTTTCTTCTTGCTTGTTTGCTGCCCTCTCCCTCACAAAGACGTTACATCACAAGCGCAGCTGGGGCTCCAATCTGCAGCTCCTCTTGTGGATATAGAAATTATATGCCCGGTGTTTTATATGTGTGTGTGTTTGCTTGTGGTGTTGCCGGTTTAGCTGCATCTAGTTTGATTACAATTCCGCAAGTCTGTCGGAGCATGCCTGCCATGCGCACACACACTAAAAAACACACTCTTGATTACATCTGACAGGTAGAGGCTCTCACATATGATATAAATCTACCACGCGTCACTCTCTCACCTGTGGCCTGAAATCTATGTCATTTATGGAGTGCATGTGTGTGTGGATGTGTGTGTGTGTGTGTTGCTGCAGTGGCAATGTGTGTTGGCGGCTCCATTCACATTTTCTCTTCAGTGTTCATTCATCACGATTTTGTCTCCTGCTACGTGCCGTGCTCCCTGTCGTCGCACCCCTCCCTTCCTCCCGGGCTTCCTGTCTCCATCTCCCTTTCCATTTTCATTAATGATGAGAAGTGTCATTTTCATGACCGTTTCATTAATGTTGCTTTGCATAGGCACTGCATCACTATTGCGTTAGGAGTTTGAGTACACTCATAATTGGTGGTTAATGCCAATATTTAGAGAACAAGATGGGTGATAGACATTATAATGCAGTTGACTTCCATAGTATCCGTTACACTCTCACCCCAAACCTCACTCCCATCTGGGTCACGGCACCAAATGTAACTGGTCCTATTCGACACACTCCGAGCATGATTCGAAACGGTACCTCCGGCATGGAAGGTGGGTACGCTAACAAGGATGCTAAAGAGAGCAGTCTCTAGCGTCAGTCGCTAGCGCACCTCTCGAGCCTAGAAGAGTGAGTTTTACACGCACAGCACTTATTTGCTTACCTCCGTTACATATGCAAATGCTGAATTTAAGTGAACATATTTTATCCAATATTTAATCTATATTCACTTAACTTGATGCTGGTAATCACAAAATATTGACCACTATTGGCAAGAATCAAACTAGGCATGACCAGAACTATATGTAGAGACAAGAATATCATAAAGATTTAAAGCTTTTTAACTGCCTAGCAACCAGCTGGAACAGCCTACCAACACCCTAGCGACCACCCAGAACACCTTTGCATAGTGTTGCCAAATGTTCACCCATTTATTTCATTAACAGTATAATTATATCATGTTGTCCTTATTTTTTGTCTCTGTTAATTGCTCTCTTTTGCCTTGTTCTACTTCTTTCCTTGCACTGGAAATTTCCGTGACTGGCAGTACAGAGGTGTCTGTTGCTGGGGAGCTTAGAGGAATTCATTTAGGCTCTGCGGTGTTGTATGCTTGTTACCAATCCAGCCTGTATTCATCTTATGATTCATGTTCATGTTGCATTGAACAGAGCTGAGAAAATATGACAGACTTAATCAGGGAAAAATTAAGTCTGCAGGGTGTGTGAATGTTGTGGATGGTGGTGGCGAAGACTAGGCTATTTCTATACACATTTCTGTATATTTTAATTCTGTTTGTGAATATTCTTTCTTCAAACACACACAAGCAAGGAAACACTAAGAAAGTGAATCTCAAAAAACATGTCTGGGTCATGTTTCACATGAAAACAAACTGCCTTTTTTAGGATGACTAGAATCTATCGATCTATCTATCTATCTATAGTATCTATCTATAGTATCTATCTATCTATCTATCCATCTATAGTATCTATCTATAGTATCTATATATAGTACCTATCTATCTATCTATCCATCTATAGTATCTATCTATAGTACCTATCTATAGTATCTATATATAGTACCTATCTATCTATCTATCTATCTATCTATCTATCTATCTGTCTGTCTGTCTGTCTGTCTGTCTGTCTGTCTGTCTGTCTGTCTGTCTGTCTATCTATAGTATCTATCTATCTATAGTATCTATCTATCTGTCTGTCTGTCTGTCTATCTATCTATAGTATCTATCTATAGTATCTATCTATAGTATCTATCTGTCTGTCTGTCTGTCTGTCTGTCTGTCTGTCTGTCTGTCTGTCTGTCTGTCTGTCTGTCTGTCTGTCTGTCTGTCTGTCTGTCTGTCTGTCTGTCTGTCTGTCTGTCTGTCTGTCTGTCTGTCTATCTATCTAATGTAATTTTGTTTTTTGGGATGAAATATGACCCGGACATGTTCTTGACAAACTTTGTGAGATTAACCCAAGAACCACAAAGATAGAAGATATCACAAACAGAAAGATGGGCTTTACCTACACAGAATAAGGAAAAAGTGTTTTGCGTGTGTGACTTAGTAACGGGAAACATCTGTGGCCAAGTATCGAGTTAGTTGTAATTCGTGAATGCAGCAGCATAGCAACATGTGCGATTGCCTAAGCAAATATTCCCTGATTCTTCACACAGTATTTTTAAAAGCTTTTGCTGCGGAGACAGATGGCAAATGAGATGGAGATTCTCTTAGGGACCTCATCAGCAAATCGGTATTCTGAAAACTCAGGCCACCCCTCTACACACCACACACACGCACACACAAATTTATTTTAAATTTTATTAATATTTCACAATATTACTGTTTGTACTGTATTTTTGATCACGGTTTTTTTAAGAGCAGAAGAGACTCCTTTAAAAAAACTTAAGTCCAAACTTTTGACCATCAGTGAATGCATGAAAATGTACATAAATGCACACTCATACACATTAAATGTTATGTTAGACTTAAAGCAACAAACACAGTTTCACTATGAAAACATTGGGGTCCAGAAGTCGCAGACCAAAATATTATATATATATATTTTTTTTTTGTTTTGTTGGTTTTTCTTTGTTTTTATAAAATTACTGTGATGCTCTAATGCATAATGTATGACATTTACATTATTTTCAAAGAATGCCACAGTATTGCATTGTTCATGTCCGAAAACCATAACAACCCTGATGTTTTTTTTTTTGACTGTATTAATCACTTTGTTCTACTACTGTAGAAAACAAATAACACCGTCTATATTTCCCAGGTCTGCAATCATAAATAAAGCCCTCTTTCTCTTTTATAGGGGTGCGTTCTCAGAGGTGGTCCTGGCGGAGGAGAGGTCCACGGGAAAGATGTTCGCTGTGAAGTGCATCCCTAAAAAAGCGCTTAAGGGGAAGGAGAACAGCATTGAGAATGAAATTGCTGTTCTACGCAAGTAAGTTCCATTTCCCGCACCACACCTGTACCCATGGCAACAGCATCACCTCTCTCTTCCACACTCATTCCCTGTTTGCCAGTTGATAGGAGCTTGTTTGCCTGAGGTTTGACCTCCAGTTACCGTGGTAACTCCGGTGCCCTCGTCCAATTACAGCAGGGAAGCTCCCGCAGATGTTCTCCCTCTCCTCATGAAACGGCGCGCGTGCGGACTGTGTCCGAGTGTAGACAGACTCTTTGACTGCTTGGAATGGAAATATGATCCCGTTTAGATTTAAAATACACTGTAGTAAATTAATGAGTGCTATCCAGATATCATTCATGGAATACATCGAATTTATAATGTAAAAATTTCAACAAATTTTATGTAAAGTTGTGGAAGTTCAATCAAACACTACCATTCAAATGTTTGGGCTCAGTAAGCTTTTATTTATTAGAAGTTTTTTTTAATCAAGGGTGCTTTAAATTGATCAAAAGTGACAGTAAAGACATTTATAGTGTTACAAAAGATTTTTATTTTAAATAAATGCTGTTCTTTTGAATGTTCTAAACGTTCTTGACTGTTGTTTTCAACATTGGTAGTAATGTTTCTTGTGCATCAAATCAGCATATTAAAATGATTTCTGAAGGATCATGTGACACTGAAGACTGAAGTAATGACGCTGAAAATACAGCTTTGCTTTGAGTGTTAGATGTTCTTACGATTAATACTTATTAATTATTAATAATTATTAGAAATTATTATTTCTTAATTGTATCACTCCAAAAGGTTTATCTGAAAGAAAGCACAGCAAGACAGCCTCTCAGCGTAACATGTTGTTTCGCAGGTATTTCCTCACTCTTGGTGCTAAAGGAAGCAGGTGTGTTTGGTGTGTCTGACATATGGATGTGTGACGGGTGTTTCCCCCGAGACTCATCAGAAAAGGCCGCCTCTGATTCTGACATGGGCTTCTGTTGTAGCAGCCGTCGTACCCTGGAGATTGGACACACAGCTTCTCCCTCATCTCATATCATAGCTACTAAATGATTGACAGCTTGTCTGCCATCTCATGGGTGATGCCACAGGCCTGTAATTAGATCGAGCGAGCACACGCACGCACTAGCGAACGGGAGCATGTTTATTGTCTGTTTGTCTGCCTGCATGTGTATGACAGAACGATATAGAGAAAGATCAGAAGATATTTCTTCGCATCTACAAATGAGATAATGAGATGCCCTCACAGGTTATAGTTTAATCTTCATAATCCCCGCAGAGAATCGCAAACGTACACTCCAGCATGCTGCCTGCCTGAATAATGCAATGTTTAAATACTTAAGTCAATTCAATTCATCCTAACATGGGACTTGCTAACCCAGAGGGAAAATTGTATTGCTCAAGGGCTACTCTTTCATAGCTTACGAGGCATAATTGAGTACGCAAAGTTTCCAGTGATAAATGTTTTGGTCCCCACTGAAAGCGAACTGTCAATCAAGCAATATTTAAAGTTTGATATACAGTTATGTGGACCAATGAGAGAACACCTTAGCATACTTTTAATAAAATATGTTACTTGTGTGTGTAAATGTTACTTCATATGTAAAATAATATACTTTAAAAGAATATTGTTAAGTGTATGTCTTATTGAATGTATTATAGTTTAAATTTATATTAATTACAATGAACTGAACTTTGGAGTGCTTTTGACCCACTGAAGTAGTTTAGTCAACTCAAATATCCAAGTTGTCACCTAGTACAACCTCACATTTCAAGGTGACTACACTTAAAATTTTAAGGCAGCATGAACACTTATTTTATTTTTTTACTTATTTATTATTTTTTTAAGCTGAAACAACATTTGTTTTACAGTAAAAAATCTGAGAAGCACAAGATTTCCATTTGCTCTCCAGTGAATCTCAATGCTGTCTTGGAGTAGCAATTGAGATATTAAAGACATCTCTTCTGTGCTTTTTCTTTAATAAGAGACCCACTCCACATCAGATAATGTGCACCGGCTATTACTTAAAAGCACCTGGTAGCAGGTAATCCAAAGATTTGCATAAAAGAGAGCGAGATTCAGCTTTCAGAGGTAAATAGCTAGTTATTCTATCGTTTTTATTGTTAAATTATTGCTTTTTATCGGCACTCCGTAGCGTATTTTGTGAAATAATGAAATAGAGAGTGTTTTTGTTCCTCATTCTGCTTTCACCCTATTCCTTATTGCTTTTTCTTCTTGAATCAAAAGAGAAGATGGTTTCAGAGGCAGCGAATGAGTCGTGCTACAGCTTCTGCCCACTCACTGCTGAAGAAGAGAGAGAGAGAGAGAAACAGACAGAGGGAAGAAACAAATGCATGAAAGAGGGATATTAAACCAGTGAATGGCTTTGTAATCCTCTGCCAGACGAGTTTTCCATAATCAGTTGTGAAATATCAATATGTCAAAGGGCGAATCGACCTCCAGGTTTTGTTTAAGATGAAAAACCGAGGCATGTCGTTCGTTGTTTATTCATTTGTTTCCAGAGCTAACGTTTTAATATGCTGCATCAGAGGTGACTCCCAGTTCATTGAATCGTGAATCAATACGGAACTGGCTTCTCAATGAATCACTCTCTTTCAGATTGAGATTTGTCCATACCTCAGTAACTCTCTAATATATTAAACTATATGGTGAGGAGCATTTCTGACAAAAACAAACGCCTGAGGCGTTATACTGCAGTCTTTTATTCTCTTTCCTCTGAACTGAAAACTTTTTCTGATTACTCTATCTGGGCTCAGAACGTGGTGAGCTGCAGTGAAAGGCCCGTTTCTGAGACGATTGTCCCTTACTTATGAGGATCAACCTTTTCTGAACATATGGATGATCGAAGAGAGTTAATTATAGGAAACTAGGGTGGTGGGGGGGGGGGGGATGTTTTATCTGCACCCGCCGATGACCATTATCTGCGTGTGTGTGTGCGCGTGTGCATCTTGTTATTGTCCGCTCACTTGCGTCATTGCCCGTCCTGTTATCATGTGCCAGTTGGACCCGTTGATCAGAATTCGCTTAAAATGCAACGCTAATGTGTATACACACCGCCGCTGTGACTGCGTTACCATGACGAGAGGAGAGAGAGAGAACTTAACTGCAGGGATGGAGGGAGGAAGGAGAGGAGAAGAAAAGCAAAGCAAAAAATATTGCTAGTTTTTAAAGCAGGCACCCTAACAGCATTAGAGGACAACAATTACTCTAGCTGTGCATCTAAATGCTTCATGAACTTTAGAAGCCATTTAATCTTTTGTTTTGGCATATGAAAATATACCGTACATACAATATTTAACTATATTTATCATAAACTGAAATGCATGTAAAATATGTGTGTATTGAATGTTAATTTCAGTGACAAAAGGATACAAACTAGTGTATGCCACTTCATGGCATAAAACATTGCGGTGTTTATTGTACATTTTATGGGCTTATGGAAATGCACGCCACTGAAGTATTCATATGCTTATAAGCAGATCCGGAATGTTCCACTCTCTTAAATTCACTTCCTAAACAAACCCTGAAACAAAGCAAGCCAGATTGTAGACACACACACACACACACACACACACACACACACACACACACACACACACACACACACACACACACACACACACACACACACACACACACACACACACACACACACACACACACACACACACACACACACACACACACACACACACACACACACACACACACAAATGATATGATAAATATGATAAACATTCTATTGTATTACTTAATAGTTTAATCATGTTAAATTGTCAAGTTGTGCATTTCAATGAGCTTCATGTGTTTTGTTTTGCAGAATCAAGCATGAGAACATAGTGGCACTGGAAGACATCTGTGAAAGCTCCAATCACCTTTACCTTATAATGCAGCTGTGAGTATGTTCGACGCATACACAATTACCCACAATGCATTTTGCTCATGTCTTTCTGTTCATTCCATGCACATTTTAACAAGCAAATACCCAAATATCCGCTTATATGCATGTATAAGGGGGGGTCTAACGTTGGTTCAGCTTTGCATTCGTAGTGGAAAGCAACCAATCCGGTTGCACGCATTTGTAAACGCTTTCAAATGTGTGCTCGCTCTGCGATTTCACTTTCGCTCTCGCTCGGTTCAGCTGGGTGGAGAGGGAGGTATACGGGGGGGCACAGTAACTCATTTGGGGGGGGGCATGGTCTGCGAATGCCCCCCCTCGGCGCCGAACCTGGGTTGGTAAGATTTTTTATGCTGTGCTGCTTAATATTTTTGTGAAAACCATAATAGATTTTTTTTCAGGATTCTTTGAGAAAAAGAGATGTGTGAGTATCTTGTCGGGGACTCTTTTGAAATAAATTAGTTCAGTGTAACATGAAAAGCTTCCTCCGCCTGCAAAAACACGGTTGTCATCTTGCAAAAATAGTTCACCCAAATATGAAAAATCTGTCATTATTCACTGATAATCTTCAACTCCGCTGCAGATCACAAATCAAATATGACATATGTGGTCCATGATTTTTAGTCATTTCAGAATTGAGATTTGAGTGAACCATGACTTTAGCATATTACCACCCACATCATCATCTCCTAATCAGTATTCAGCAAGGGAGTGGGGGCGTTGTTAACTCATTTCACATGTGCAGAGGTCATTTACATATTGAAGTCTTAGAATCAAACAGGCTGTTTTTGCTACTGTACTTTTAAGGGTCAGAGAGAGAGCGCAAAGTGATCATGTAAAACTAAATTACAAATCTAGAAACCTTGACAGACATTTATAAGAGAAATAAAAGTGCAAGAATATAAGCAGAAGACATTCAAAACACTTTTAACAGCTCGGATGCTCATCTTTATGTAATCTGTACGTCCTGATTTTGCAGAGTTAGATGTGTTCCTGGGTCAACATACTGTGGAACAACATTCCTGTCCAAAAATTTAGTCCTAACCATGTCACTACCCCTTATACCTAACCCTACCCACAAGTTATCCCTGTAATCAGAGGGAAATGATAGGTGAATAACACTGATATAGAAGCACCTAACCCCGTTTATAAGCTTAAACTTGACATAAACTCTAAACTTGTTCCTCAAATCTGATTGTTTGACTGAATCAGGAACATGTGATTGACATTGATCCAGGAACATGTTGCACTTGGCGAAATCATGTTCTGCATGTAATCCTCATACATGTATGCACTTTAAAATGGTGTATTTTTAGTTTTAACTCTTTGATTAAACAGCAGGAGACAGTTTGACCTCTTACACAAGTATCAAAGTGACTTCTGTACTGTCCTTTACTTCAGCTCACTTCAGTTTAAAGTTATAGCTCATGAATGCACAAAAATGAATCTGTATAGCGATAAGAAAAAAAATGTCATGGAGTTGTGGGCCACGACCAAGATCATGGTGAACTGGACGATGAAGAGTGTAGATCTGGCGAGAGGGAAGGAGAGAGGGTGGCAGTCTGGTGAGTTGGCTGAGGACTGTGGATGCTGACGTAGAAGCGTTGCGTAACGCTGATGATGGGCAGCAGAATGTCCAAGTCGTTCCAGCTCTGCAATCACACGCACCTTATGCAAAGGGAGTGTGGTGCTTGTCTTGCATGCATTTAAAAAGAAAACCAGACCTCTCTCACAGGTTTACACCTGGTGTTTCTTCTGTCCACTTTCAACCACTTCTGCCCCTGATTTCTTCGAGGGGAGGGTCTATGGGAGGGTAAATATATGGGCTTTTTCAGATCTTTCGATCTAATGGACAAAATAAGCTTGCGCAATTTACAAATAAACACGACTGGAGACGACGGAAAAGCATATGGAGAGCATCAGCTTTGCATTTCTGCAAGACGACAACAAACACTGTGAGTGTGTGTTAGAAATCAGGAATGGTTAGAGAACATTGTGTTTGGTACGTTTTTCATCTTCAAACCAAACTTGGGTCCTTAGCCGAAAGTATAAATCCCGTCTGGCTAGTACGCTTCCCCATAATGTTTACACATTAGGTCAGTATGCCGAGAGAAGACGGTCTTTTGTGGCGGTTTAAAAACATTCGACCACATGAACGTTTACGCTACGAAAGCAATCCGGTCTAATGGTCGACAGTGGACAAGCTCAAAGCGTTTTAGATCCCATTTACATCTGTATTTAGCGTCACCCACTTGTGGTCCGATCAACCAAAACACATTTTAATAACAGGTGTAAACAGGGCCTCAGTTTTGAGGATTGACAGCCGCATTTACTTACAGGTGTGAGTCTCGAAATCTCTTTATTTTCTTACCAGTGAATAAAAGAAATAATTAAAAAAAGCCTGTATTCTCTTACCAGTGACCAAAGTAATATCAAAGATGGCAACGTCCATAAAACTATAAAGTCAAATCACCTTTGATACGACAAGAGTCCGATTGAGCTGCCAAACAGCCAAATCTTCATTATCCGAGAGTGGAGCATTTGAGGTGTGTGTAGAACACAAAACGGACGGCAGCAGGTCTGGTAGAGAACGGTGACTGGATCTAAAACCTTCAGATGACACAGCTCATATCTCCATCTGTCATGCTAAACCCGGAACACACGGTAGACACGCGTTTGTGCAGCGCAGAGCGGCTCTCACACTGAATGGGTGACAGACAACTAGTTGTCCGGTCTGGTTCTGTTCACACAAAGCAGGATTTTCAAGAATGCAGTTGTGAGTCCTGAAAACTTACAGTTGTGAGTTCAGTTATACAATGCAGTTATCGCTCCTGTAAATAACTGAACTGTGTGTGAATGTTACATAATTATGGACTCAAATACAGAACTGAGAACCGTATCCTGTTGCTGTGTGAATGTGGCCTATGTTTAGTGGTGAAATGGCTTTCACAACCCAATTTTGCAATTACAATGTGACACACTCTACCATTCAAGTTTGGGGTCATTAAGAAAGAAATTAATACTTTTATTCATCAAGCATGCTTTAAATTGATCAAAAGTGACTTACAAAAGTAATAATGTTACAAAAATAATGTTACAACATTTTTCTATTTCAAATATCATTTTGAGCATTGTTTTCAACATTGCAAATATTAAATATTTCTTGAGCAAATCAGCATATTAGTCAAGTCACATTTATTTATATAGCGCTTTTTACAATACAGATCATTTCCAAGCAGCTTTACAGGGATAAAATAATGCAACAAAGTTTGTTTCCAGAAGAAAATAGCGTCACAGTCCAGCTTAAGTAAGGTCAGTGATGTTTCATTTTTCTTGGAAAAAAGTTATTAATTTAGTTAATTTATATATATAGCCGCTCTGGAGAAAACCGTCATTGTCCAGCTCAGTTCGGTTCTCATATAATGGTGTCAATGCAGGCAGATCAATAATTTTGTTGAATATTAAATTAAATGTTACATTTAATGACCCCAACTAAACAAGCCAAAAGCCAATGGCGAAAAAGGCGACAGTGGCAAGGAACCAAAACTCAGAAAACAGAATTGAGAAAAAAACCTGATTATGATTCGGCAGCATTTTAGATCAGAAGTCAGATTAGAATGATTTATAATGATTTCTAGAAGGATTTAGCTTTGCCATCACAGGAATAAATTACATTTATTAATCAAAAATAATTGCAAGATTAGAGGAATATTCTGAATACAAGTGAGGCTCAATCAACAGTATGTGTTGATTACCACAAAAATATATTCCAATTTCTTTTAAAAAAATGAAGCGTATAATTTTATGAATAGCACTTATATTAATTCTTGTGTAATATTTGAGCTGTAACATTATTTAAATCATGATTTTTATGTTCGTTTTATGGTGTTATGTTGTCATGGCAAAAGTAAAAAAGTACTGTATATATTTTTACACTGAAAAAGTTAATTAGCAATTAATATGTTAACTCTGTTAACATGGATATTGGTTACATCTTGTGACTTTACTATTACAAAAGTGACAATTTAAAAGTTTATAGATTCACTTTCAGTGCCTCACTGTAAAACAGATTTTTTTAAAAGAAAAATAGGGAGTCCAAATTATTGTTTGTGGTAAACAACATTAAGCCACAAGTGCTTTAAACTTTTATTGAACGCGAAATAATTTTTAACAGAGATGTCATTTATGATGTTTCTGCCCGATGGATTATGTATCCGAAAACTGTTTGAATGATTGAATGATGCACATGTGTAGATAAGAAACGAGAGTGCATGATCTACTTTATCGGTCAGGAATCGACTTGATGGTGTAAAGTGTCTCTATGACAGGTGGTAGGAGGCGAGAGGTTGTTGACATCAGTCAAAAAGGAATTTCGGTTTAGGGATAAAGGACGTTTATTACATTTTGATGAGAGATTATGAAGCATAAACTAGGTCAATACTGATTTCATTTCAACTTTGAATGCTGATGATGTGGAGAGGAGAGGGAAGTTAGGAGGATTAGAGGAAACAACCATTTATTTTCCGTCCTCATTTCACCCCCTAGAAACCGCATTAGAATTTGAATTCCACAGTTTTAATTTGATAGTTGGCCGGGAGCCTGCCCCTCTTTTCTCTGTTAATAGGTTGTGCCAAGTGTGTGTGTGTGTGTGTGTGTGTGTTAGAAAGAAACATGAAGAACGTTTTGGCATATGGTGTTGAGATTAATATTTAAACGGTACCAATCTGCTTTTTGTATGATCTCACAGATACAGTTTAGAATCTCTTTCCATAATTCACTCTGCATGTAAGTGTGTGTGCAAGTGTGATTAAAGATCAGATATGGACTGTTTTCTTCATGCATGTTGGACATGCTGCTCTACTACTGCGTATGGCACAATTTTACGGCAGTGGAAAGAGAGAAATGAGGACTAGATGATGGCAGAGAGAGAGGGACAGACAAAGGGCATATGCACACTGCGTCAGAGAGTGTTATAAATCCATTGATTACAATGGAGATGGTGCATCACAAGAACGTAGAGCAGTCCAAAAGGTCTCTACAGTTTCCTTCCCTGCAAAGATCCATATAATCAAACTTGCTCAAGGAGCAGAAGGCTTGGCGGAGTGTGAACCAACTAAAGAGATGCGCTTCCCCTTTTAAAACACATTAAAATAGATTCCCTTAAAATAGTTTGAAGTTACCTGTATCACCGCACAAACTACACATCCCAGCATAAACACTCCCAATAAATAATTTGTTATTAAAGCGTTCACAAACTAATGTTAATTATAACAGATAAGCAAGCATACTGTACATGAGATTTGGCATGGCAGAAAGCGTGCAAAGTGCGCTCCCTTTTCTAATCACTAAAAAGCTGTCACTTGTTATGATGTGAGGATTTGCCTTGCCCAGCCTAACACACGCTCTGCCTATGCTTGGAAATTACATGTGCGTTGGAGGAATATGTATTGCAAGTTTCCAGGTTTGGCTTCTTATAAAAAGTGTTCCTTTGGCTCAATTTACCCCTGGTTAGGGGTAAGTTGAACCGAGTCAGTGGGTAAGTTGCACCATCTGGGTGTAAACTGACCATCTAACTGTATCTGAATCAAACGCATGTGAAATTTTAAAGATCATTTACCTCTTATAAAAACTAATTTAATAATCAAATTTCCCTTTTACAAATAGTCATATTTATTTTCTTAAAGCTGACTTAAACAACATAAAACCAAACAAATTAAGTTGAAATTTCAATATCTTTAATTGCGTGCATTTCTGAAACAATATGTTGAACACCATATGTAACCGTCCCTAAACAGACTAAACAGAGTTTGTTGAGTACAATTAGATAAAACTGAATTAGAATGAATAAATAAATGACACTGAAAGGTTCTTGGCATGGTAGTTCTTGGCTGCAACGTAGAACATGTTAGGCCATCCGGTAAATGATTAAGCATCTTCTGGTTCTTCTCAGAGAAGGATTTGGTTTACTTGTGCATTGTTCCTATCAAATAAACTAAAACTAAACGACTAAAAAAAATGTTTTTTAAAAATGATAATGATAAATAATATTGCATTGAAATTATAATTTATACTTTAGAGACTTTAGAACTTAACTACAGTGCCTTATGGTAGGGTAAGTTAAACACTGGCTCAATTTACCCCACAGCATTTGACTCACTTTGCCCCCATAGCTGCCATTTTGGACAAAACTAGCTAGCTTACCAATTCAGGCTTGTATTTAGCTAAATGATTTGCATGGTTTTATACATTGCTAAATCCCCAATATGGATCATAAATATTTTTAGACCTGGACAAATTTGCTCTGATGTAACAGCCATTACATCTGTTATGCTAAAATTTTACAAGCCAAAAACAGTTTTTAAAGTAAATGGGTGCCTTCCACTCCTTCCATGTGTTTTTCCTTTTCACAGTCTGGCAGAAATGATGGTCACATGACAATAAAAAGTGTATGGTTGCCAAGATAAAGGAGGTGGGTTAACTTACCCACTGGCTCATCTTACCCCACTCTCCCCCTACATACAATTTTTTTTGTTAGTTTTCTCAGAAGACTATCAGTTCCAAGACCGTTTTTAAGCCAGCCACCAAAGACTATAAACTAAAGGGAGTCGACCTCCTGCTAAGCGCCCTAAGGGTGGAAAGAAAGAGGTGGGAAAAGTGCATGCATGGTAATGTATGTCCTTCCAGAAGGGGGCGCTATAGTCTTAATAGTTTTAAAACAACCCCTGCTCAAAGTACACCAAGTCCAGACTAAAACTTTCAAAACCCATCAGTGTGCTCTGAAAAGCCGGATCTGCACTAATGCATGTCTACATTAAATGTCTCCTGCTTTGAAGTTAAATTAGCCTAATTATATGTAGCATATTTTGAATTTAAATAAGAATGACTGGCTAATCCAGGCGTATAAGATCAAGAGGGCAAACGTCATTGAGTTCTTTGCCGAGGCTTCTTTGTGTGACGTCTTGGTCTTTGAACTTACAGGAATGAGATAAAGTCATTTTCCTCTGAACTCAGATCAGTTCTTAAGTTCACTCTTATCAGAGTCCAAATGCAGCACCCCCTACAGTCCTGCAGTTGTACTGTACTGTACTAGTATATATATATATATGGTATTTTTGTTTTTAGTAGTCTCTGATCTTTCTCTCTTTCCAGTGTGTCTGGAGGAGAGTTGTTCGACCGGATCGTGGAGAAAGGTTTCTACACTGAGAAAGATGCCAGTACGCTCATCAGACAAGTACTAGATGCTGTAAACTACCTCCATAGTATGGGCATCGTACACAGAGATCTCAAGGTGAAAGAATCACACCTACATTCACAGATATTGCTCTGGCTTGAAGTGTTTGATTTTAATATGTGTGTTTCGTCTTCAGCCTGAGAATCTGCTCTATTTCAACCCTCAAGATGGCTCAAAGATCATGATCAGTGATTTCGGCCTGTCTAAGATGGAGGGGACGGGTGATGTCATGTCCACAGCATGTGGAACGCCGGGATACGTGGGTAAGAGTTTAATTATGAAAGAGAGATGGAGATGTTTATGATTTTGCTTCGCTATGGGTTATGTGTTTGAAAAAGCATGAATGATTTTGTCATTTGTAGATGTGCATGTGCATACAAATGTGTGTATATAGATTTTAGCTATTGGAAAGTGACTGCTTGTATTGGTTCATTTGTGTGTAGCCTGAAGCTTACTCTTATCTCAGACTGACAGAAGTGCCCCTGAGTCGCCTGTTTTTCCCCTGCGATTAGAGCGACCGCAGCACTTTGAGCCAACATGGCTGCATGTGAAATAAACACACACAGGCTGGCTACAAACATCTTTGAATATTAGAAAATACTGAATTAGAAAATAAATGAATGCTGCTATTACAAATAGCGTTTGTTAATTGAAATAGGAGCTAAAATAAAAATAAATTATAGATGAAAAAACTTATGACATTAGAAATGTTGCCTTGGCAACTAACTGAAATAAAATAAATTTAAACTTTAGGTTAAAGCTTAATGGAAAACAAATGAAAGAAAAATAATGGCAAACAAATGACAAAAGCACATGATAAAATGAATAAAATGAAAATTAAAGAAAAGAAGAAATTTAAAATATTAATAAATACTATAATTATTATATACATAGTAAAATAACAATGAGCGGTTCCATGGCACAGTGGTAGTATACCACAGGACTGAATGATCCATATACCATGGTATTCACATGGTACTCCAAGGTACTTAGAGGATACCATGTTATTACCATGGTAAATGATGTCCTAAAAAACATCAGATGGAAAATAAATATCTGTAACACTTTACAAGAAGGATTTTTTTTTAACATTAGTTAAAGCATTGATATAATTATCTAACTAACAACAATTTTTACTACAACTATGTATTAATCAGGTTAAATTATATAGTTTATGAAAAATTAAATAAATTATGTAGAAATAAACATTAACCAAGCTGTAAAACATTAATAAAAGCTTTTAAAGAATTGGGTATGACTTTATTTTACAGTGTCCTTATTACACGTTACATGTAGTTACTGTAGTAATAACTATAAATGCATATTTGCATAATTAAATTAAATACAATGCATAATTACATCAGTGTTTGGGTAAGTTACTCTAAAAAAAGTAATTCATTACTAGCTACTAATTACACTTCCAATAGTGTAACTAGATTACTGTATTAATTACTCTCTCTAAGTATTGCATTACTTATTAATAATTACTTTCTAAAGCCCATATCAACCCTGACCAGTTGAACAATACAAGCATGGACGTAAAACTGCTCTTTTAATTCTTTCGAATAAATTATGTCAAATTGCATAAATTATTCTTGAACTGACCAAAGTATTTAAAGGGAGACTCTTGCATTAAAGATTTAATATATTTTATATGATAAGATATAAGATATTTAACATTAGAATTAGTAGAGTATTTAATGCAATTACATCAGAAGTAACTGTAATTAAATTATAGAAAAATTAAGAGTAATCCCTTACTTTACTTTTTCAAGGGAAAAGTCATTAAATAACAGTAATTAATTGCTCAGTAGTGTATTAAACCCAACACTGAATTACATGCAACTAACTCTAAACCAAACCCCAACCCTATAAGTACATGTAGATTATTATTACTCAGTACTTAAATGCACTGTAAAGTTACACTCTAACAAAGACACCTTAAAATAAAGTGTAACCAAGAATTGTCCATGCAATAACTAATGAATTAAATAACGAATTAAATCTTTTTGTGAAGAGTTACCCAATAAAAAAAAAAAAGCATTATTTAACTTTTCAGTGTAGTAGTTCTAACATTAAAATGCATAAGAACATGCTAGAGTCATCATATGGTTGAAATGTATCTAGTAGGTCTATAACTAGACCAGAGTAAAGTCACCAGTGTGAACCTGCAGGGGTTTCATGGTAGTGTTGAGTTTCCAACATGCCTCTTCATGCATGCATGTTTAAGACAGTCCTTACGTGCAAGTTTCCATAGTAACCGTGTTTTAACGGCGCTGTGGTGGCTATAAAACACCGCTTCAACCAGTTGCATCCTGGGCTGGGGTCAGACGCTGCTGTGTGTGAGGTTTCTCTTCAATGGAAACACTCCAGCCTGAATGAGAGCAGCTCGCAGGCATGCATTCTGTGTGTGTCTCTGGCATGTCTTCTTTTTGTCTTTAAATGGTAACAGTCGCACAACAAGCTTTCCAAATCAACCGCCGTCATCATTTTCTATCCTTTAGCTCCTCATCTTTCTCTCTTTATTTTTGTTTTGTCTCTCTCTCACGCACGCACGCACGCACACACAAACACAAACACAAACACAAACACACACCTCTTTGGTAGACACTTCAAATCTGATGATAGGATTATATTGATCATAGCCTCAAAATAGCCCGTCTTGGAAAACATCCATTCCTGCAGTCCTAAGACAGGAATCAACGGTTTGGTTTTCATAGGGAGATGAATTCAAGCAGGTTTTGTTTGCAGATACTCGATTAAACTGCAAAAGAAGCCTGTATGACCTAATGCAGTATGGATGTGTTTGTGTTGTGGGGAGTTTAGCCATGATATTTTATAATTATCACCACTGTACCTGAGCTGTTCAAAATAGTCAACTTTTACTATCACAAACTACTTTTTCCTACAAGTAGTGGTTCAATTACTCTTGTTCTTCTTAGTTTTGCACAGCCTTGCAACCGAGTAAGCATCACTGACAACTGAATTGGTCAAATTTGTTTTAGATTTGTTTAGATGGCTTATTTATTTCAATGAAAAAAGAAAAAGATTCACTGATTCAAAGTCCCCGTACCTCATTTTAGCTGTGCTTTTTTACAGCAAAATGAAAATTTGGTTAAATATTTCTGTTTATCACTGTTTTTGTTTATTTTATCATTGTGTGTTTGAGATTTTTGTAGCCATCCTAGCCAAGATCCTTTCAATGGCATTTGATGCTTATGTACTCTAAATTTGCTAAAATCATTTAAACTAAACAGTTATTTTTACCAAAAATATTAATTATGCTTCATCTAGGAACTGCTATGCTGTTATAGCGTAACACTGTCATACTTGAATCGAGTTACTGACCAAATAAAAAGTGGTCCGTATATAAATACATTTTTTAAATTTTTCTGTGGTCCAAAATAACCGTAAATATATTGTGATGATCTAATACAAAACACAACTCTAACTGAGATCCTTTGTACTTTGTCTCAGAATTATTTTTTTTTAAATGATATAATCTGACAATTATCTAAAAGATAAATAGCTTCAATATGGCTCCTTTTCCAAAGAGTAGCTTCACTTTGGTTGAAGTATTTTATGAATTATGCATCGCTTGTAGCCCGGCAAGCTAAGAAGAATCTTCCTCAACACTGCTACCTGTGTGTTTTTTGGAGTTGTTGTTTAAAGGTCATAGAGTTTCTATCATTTCTAATGGAAATGCGCCTGTTTCATTTCAAGAGGTTTTCAGAAAGCGGCTTTCATAAGTAACAGACTAGTCCAGCCCTAAACCATAGAACCAAAGCTTTTGTGTCGAGAGTGAAAGCCTGTTTCCTGAAGGGAGGAAGAAAATGTCTAGAGGCAGAATAATAGATTAAATTTAGAAGGACTCAGGAGCCTTAACCTCCTATGGAGAATAACAGGATTATGAATGTGTGTTTCTCAGTCTCAAAAAGTAGTTTGTCCTGATAGTAAATTGAGTGCCCTTCATGATTTATATGATGATCTGCTGTCTAACACATGCTTGCACATACATTCTACTATACCTTTATATTCTCTTATAAAGAGTTGTAAACATCTTTATTTTCTCAGGGTCAGTTCAACACTGGGTTTGCACAAAAGTTGTTTCTGAAAGATTTTTAGATTAACAAGATGGTGAACTTAACTCTATGCACAACAACTTCATAAATTTATCAACAAACCATTTAGAAACGTCCAGTTGCATTCTAAAAGTTGTCCCCTGTTCCTGGGGCGCTCCATCAGGGTTTGAACATGTGATGCTGAACACCGCTACTGACAATTTCTGACATTTTGCCTGCGTGACATTCTCCAGTTTTGTTGTTGCCGGAGTATCCGAAGCATGAGCTGTAAAGGCTCCACCCTCTTCTGGAAAGGGGATGGGGATCAGCAGCTCATTTGCATTTAAAGGGACACACACACAAAAATGGTGTGGTTTTGCTCACACCTATATAGGGGCAAATTTAGACAAGCTATAATATATGATCTGTGGGGTATTTTGTGCTGAAACGTCACAGACACATTCAGGGGACACCAGAGACTCATATTACATCTTGTGAAAATGGGCATATTAGGTCTCCTTTAAAGTTGCTAAACACCTGAGCTTGAATTCTCAGGACAGTTTTCATATAGTTGCGAGACTGACTGATAAGACAGGAGTGGTGTGATTTGTTTGACTCAATCAGATCTGTTTCTTTCTCTCTTCTCAGCACCAGAAGTTCTCGCTCAGAAGCCGTACAGTAAAGCTGTGGACTGCTGGTCTATCGGAGTCATTGCCTACATCCTGTGAGTACCCACAATGCTACACTCGTCCTTTCATTTATAAGCTTAGGAATCATTCAGCTAAGGTTTGCATGAGACTTTCATACAGAAACGAGAAGTTAAGAAATTGTTTTGACCGTTGAGTAAGTGACCCATCTCTCCTGATCAGCTACAGATGTTGTGCCACACAGTTTTACTCAGACTCCTTATATGGTGAAGTTTGAGTCTGAGTCATTAAAACAGGAAAAAGAGTGTTTGTGTCTCACAAATATTTCAGATGTTGATTAATGGAAGATTTTCATTTTCTCAGCAGATGTTTTATGGAAATTCTATCTTACCAATAAATACTGTGGTGGTACAGTGTTACAGTGATGTATGAGATGCTAATGCCATGGCACTGATATATTATGAAGGATTCACATAATCAAATACAATGGTATTTGCATACAGGGCAGGCTGGCAAACAAATTGAATTGTTTGTTTTTTGTCGGGTTATTTTTAAAAAAAATTTGATGATGAATAATGATAGTTGATGTTTGAGATTTATATATGTGACAGTACCAAATTCTTATATGATGATAATTGCTGAAGCTTTTATCACTCTATATTGTATCATCCAGGTGTTTAATTTAGTTACCAAAAAGTGATGTCGTCCTAACAGGTTTAATAACTTTTCTTAAAACAAAAATAATATTTAAATACAATAGACAATACACAAATTTTTTTTAAAGTAAAGACATACTTCAAACAGATTTAAGAGCAAAAGAACTATAGAGGACAATAGGTAACACCATTACAGCACGGTTCCATTAGTTAACATTAGTTAATGCATTAACTAACAATGAGAAATTTGTGTTACAGTAGTTATTATTCTTTCTTAATATTAGTTAATAAAAATACCACTGTTTTTTTTCAGTTCAGGTACATTAAATATAATATTACCAGATACGACTTTTGATTTTAATTATGTGTTAGTAAATGTTGAAATTAACACGAACTATAAGATTAATAAGTGATTGAAAAGTATTTTCATTGTTAGTTCATGTTAACTAATGAATGCACTAATGTTAACAATAGTAAAGTGTTACAAAACAATAATAAGGAATCAGAACTTGTCAAAATGTTAAGTCTTCAAGTATTAAGTATTTGGTGCTGATTAACACCATAGTGAATACAAAAATATGAATGGTTTGAACAAAATCATTGTAAATATATTATGACTATTCAATAGGCTATTATTTGAGAATTCCCTACACTAAAAGTACCCCCCATCCCGAGTAATTTCACCCTTTTTCTCTCTCAGTTTAATTTTTCTTGCGGGAACGTTCATAAGGATACTGAGAATGTGTCATAAAAGCTGTACATTTCACATGAGCTGTGGCCATCTGCTCTTCTGTGTGTGTGTATTATCATTTCACTGGGTCTGAGTGGAGACAAACCAACATTACAAAGCTTCGCATCACCTTCTCGTATCTTCTACAGATCTGATAGATCTGCTACAGATCTCCATGTACATCTGAGTAAATTCTCTTTTGTTTTGGTCTTTCGATCCCGGCTGCTTTGGGGGGCGACTCTTGAGCCAACACAAACACTCACACTGTCTGTCAACAAACTGATGAAGCTGTCGTTCAGACTGCACTTCCCATCACTCCCACTCACAGCTGTCCTGATCAGAAGTATTCACATGGGTAACACTTTATTTCGATGGTCTACTTTAGACATTCTACTAACTATAAGAAACTCAGGTATTTAGGATTAGTGGTTAGGTAGTTAGGTACTATAAACGTTTAGTTTCTCAGGGGAACGCAAAACATTTGCGAGAGAAGGCAAAAGCACTGACTTATTATTTTTTCTACCACCACCATGTCCATTTAGGGGCTCCATACAGTCTACTGGCATTCTACTAAGCAAGTACATGTCAACTTATAGAAATTATACAACAAAAATGACAAAAATCACATTACAAAAATACTAAAATGGAAGCTGAAATTATACAAATTAAATCAATGAATTAATACTATAAAACAATATAAATACTACTAAATAAAGGCCTATGCCCAGCTCTTCCTCGGCTAGAGCTTGAGTCAGATCTCATGGATGGTTGGCCTCCTCTCAGGTGTGATTATTGCAGTGACAACCGGCCGAAACTGTAGCTAATTCTCTTAGCGTCTGATTAGCTAAGAGAGAAAAACAAAGCTAATGGGGTCGAAATCAGGCAGAAAATTACCTTCCTTTTCTCCCCCACTGCCTCTGTTACACACGAGGAAAGGTATTTTAATGGCTTTGATGATGGGAGGAAAATAAAACGTTCCAAGAGATTTGATTTACATTGCTCAGGTTTAATCAGCTGTCTTTCTTTTCTGATTTCCAGAGGCCCATGGGGTTTATTTACGCTTATTTATTGAGCGTTATGTTCACTGTTAAATCAAGGTGTCCGCTGAGGTGTTTTCAGAGGATTACAGTGATAATATAAAGGTATTGTTCACCCAAAGGTTTACTCAGGGCTAGGGCTAGTAATTGCCAATATGACAAAATAAGCACTGGAAAAGTAGTCCTTATGACTTTTGCACTGTTTTGAAGTCATATGATAGCTTTGTCATATGGACCATTTTTATGAAGCTGTGTTTATGAAATGTAAGTAGTATGGTTGTGGGTTTGATTCCTCAGAAATATATACTGATTAAATCAGTAGTTCTCAGCCAGGGGGCCTCAAAAAACTTCCAAGGGGGCCTGAAAATGACAAAGCAAAAATATAGCTTCAAATATTGTTGTGGACAATGGGGGAAGGGGGACTTCAAAAAGGTTGAGGTCCACTGGATTAAATGTGTATGTTGAATATGCTGCAAGTGGAAATGATGTAATAAACTCATGTGTTTTCTTACAGACTGTGTGGTTACCCTCCCTTTTATGACGAGAATGACTCCAAACTCTTTGAGCAGATCCTGAAAGCGGACTATGAGTTTGATGCACCGTACTGGGATGATATTTCTGATTCAGGTATATTCATTCCGACACGTGTAGAAGAGAACTACATCATGCTTACGGTCTGGTTTATAGGCGTTTAATCTATAACACACTCAGTAATCCCACATGCTGCCAGTAAGAGTGGAAAAATGTTTTAGAGGAAACTGGAATTCGGTAATCGCTACAGGCTCTAGCTAGATGAAATTCTTCCAAGCTATGAATCAGGGAACAATGAATGAATCCAAATGGTGTTGTCAGTGCTTCCACTGATAAACTCAAAGTCTCAGTTTTATCTCACCAACAGGAAGAATGTGGCACACTGTAGATTCACTACATGAGACCATATCTGATGCCTTGAAATGTCAATATAGTTTAATCGTTCTAAGCTGCTGTGCATGTATGTTTTGTGTGTTTTTTAATGTTTATGTTTAAATGTACAGCAAAAGACTTCATCAGTTGTTTGATGGAAAAGGATCCCTCAAAGCGATACACATGTGATCAGGCCCTTCGACATCCCTGGTGAGTCTAGTGAGGTCCTGATCTATAAATAATCTATAATATTTTACCATTAAAACTCCTTTTTATAATGAACCAATACTATTAAATAAAATAATAATATAATAATCATTTAGAGGGAAACTAACAATAATTTAGTAATATTTTTTTAATAAATAATTTCAGTGAATTAAAATAAATTAATTTGTTAATGATAGTAATAATATCTTACCATTAAAACTCCTCTTTTTTAATAAAGCAATAATTTTAAATTAAATTTTTATTATAATTGATAATAATAATAACCAGTTCATAAAATAGTACATTAGCATAACTGTAGGTGAAATAGTCGCATGATGCGAAAAAAGAAGCATTTAATAAAGATAATTTTGTACCAGTAACAAGTAGAACTCTTTGTGATTATTTTGTTGGACTGTCATTCGGGTCTAAGACACTTGAACTGTACCAGACCAATTAAACTGTGACCTCATAAACTGCATTTAGAGACTGAGTTTTATTTCACTTTATTAGTGCAACGTTTCATTCGTATTAGGTGGAGACGCTATCTGCGTCAGCCGGGGATTGAATGTGTGTTCTGAGTATCAGGCTGAATTCTGTCTCTCTATTATCATGCACCAAGATCTCTCTCAAGGGCAAGAGGAAAGCTACTGAATAAACGCTAGCCAATTAAGACACTGCGCCTAATCTCGCATTATGTATTCCGAAGCGCTAATCGGCAATTAGGACATCCTCTACAGGCACCGTTAACAACCCTTTACCGAACACAGGATTTTGAAAATGGAAGGATTGAAAACCATAGGGAATTTACACACTTTGTAGTAAATCAAAGTGCTTCTCGAGAGGAGAGATGAGAGGAGACCAGAGGACATCATTGTTGGTGAAGAAAGTTGCCAAGTTTTGACTTGAGAGAGAGAGAGAGGGAGAAAGAGAGAGAGAGAGAGGGAGAAAGAGAGAGAGAGAGAGGGAGAAAGAGAGAGAGAGAGAGAGAGAGAGAGAGAATTTAAATACACTGTCAATTTGCTTTCCAGGATCGCAGGAGACACCGCGCTCTGCAAGAACATCCATGAGTCCGTCAGTCGACAAATGCGCAAAAACTTTGCAAAAAGCAAATGGAGAGTGAGTACAAGTGACCTTGTAAATAAGACCAGAAACACACTTTATGCAAGTATAGTCTGTGAACACATATTGAAACCGAAATGTCATCTTGTGTAGCTGGAAGTATTTGGTTGGAGTGCTGTACAGTTTGGGCCCAAGAGTCAGTCTGTGAGAATTGTCTGTTTCACTTGTCATTGTCCATGAGTTCTCGTCTCTCCACATAACAGCAAGCCTTCAACGCCACGGCTGTGGTTCGCCACATGAGGAGACTGCAGTTGGGCAGTAGTATGGGGAGCAGCATGGACCAATCGAGCTCCGCCAACCAGAACCGCACAGCGAACGCAAGCCAGACTCCAACTCTACCGCCCAACACTACACCAAACTCCACTCCGGCACTTACCCAAAACCACAAACCTGCTGCCAACCCAAACGCCGTTCTTATTAACGATATGGCCACAGGAAACACCTCTATACCACGCAAAGACTGTAAGTATCTTTTTTTTTTTTTTTTTGCATATACATAGTTAATGCTGTCATGTAGATTAATCACACCTAAAATAAAAGTTTGTAAATATACTGTATATGTGTGTATACATATTCATACATGCATGTATATTGTATATACACACTATATACATATATATATATATACACACACAAACTTTTATCTTAGATGCTGTGGGATTACAAATTATAGAATCTGTTTAAGATCTTCTGATCTTATGTTCTTAAATAACATTAAAAACTAAGGTAGAGAAGATTGAAGATTGTGTGTGTGTGTGTGTATATATATATATGTACACTGTATATGAATACACACACACACATATATATTTACAAACTTTTATGTTAGATGCAATTGCTCGCGATTAATTGATTTGACAGCACTAGTATTTGCCTTTTTGCACTTCAACAATGGCTGTCAAAAAAACACGTTTAAGGCATTTCAGACGTACATAAGAATTAAGATATAGAATAGCATCTAGAAAAATATTGACCTAGATATATTTATAGCTATAATTGCCTAGCCCTACTTTCTATATTAAATGTATCAGTTTCCATGCATGCACTTCTAAGCAGTGAATTTGCATTTGTAGGTACGGCCCCTCCCCACGCTTCCTGTTCTCTAGCATCAGCTGCTTCCTCCTCTTCCTCGGGGGCGGAGCCCTGCAGGCCCCTCCCTCCCTCCGTTGCGTCGGTGACCACAGTGCTAACTGGGACCAAGTGACGCCAGGTTCTGCGGGGAGAGAGCTGGGAGGCCACTGCCCTGTGAGTCCTGCCCCTCAGCCCACTCCCCGCCCTGCCGTCCAGTAAGGCAGAGGACTGACCCATCGCCATAGCATCACTGCGCGCGCCTAATGCACTCCTGCCATTTAACCTCCAGGCCACTAGAGGGTGCAATGCATGCAGTGGCAGGAGACAGAGATTTCCAGCAGATGGCTTCCATTTTGAGAAGTGAATTCGTGCGGCTGGACAGAACTGTGATGTCTTTGCTATGAATATGATACGAACCTCGCCAGCCATGTTACCTTTGGGGGAAAAAATGAGTGAAAGAGTCAAAAAGAGCGCAGAGGTTCAGGTGCGAAAGTGTGTGCATGATCGTGTCCGCCCTTATAAGAGGACGGCGCCAATGTCAAACAATTCTTCTTACTATATTGTAACATGTCTAGCTCTTCCCTCTTTCCCTCTTTTCCCTTTTTTCCCTTTTTACTTTATCTACTCACGATTTCCTGTATTCCTTCTTAGCTACCATTCTGATCTTTCGTGGGTTTTTCACTGATGTGTCATGCTGACCTGCAGAAGTGCTTTTAATATCACGTCAAGACTGTTTTGCGACATTTTCTGAGTCAAGACATCTGTTTGCACATAAGAGAGAATATTTACTGGCGCTTTACAGTGTTTTTACAAGAGCTAGGCTGGGAGATTATCGATTTGAGACCTCACAGTTGGGTTTTAGCATCACGAAGTTCAAGATATCTGATAAAACATGCAAAATGTTTGATTGTTATCTTACTTAACTGGACTTTTTTTTTTAAACGCAGAGAAAAAGCAGCTTGTTCCTGTTTCTATCTACTTTGAATACACACACAGTGTTAGGTACTGAATATAGTATAACTGTTACTCAACACAAACACACACAAATCTCCCAAAAAGCCATGGCAGCGTCTTTCTACGCCCAGTGTACGAGTTCTCAGGGAATTCCGCAGCTGCACTGGGCATCAAAGTGATGGGATCTTTACTAAACGCCTCCAGGGTTTGAGCTTGTCTCATCCAGCCAGAATAATGTCAGAAATGTAGTTTAGGATGATAGACAGCTGTTTAACTCGTGCATACGATTGTATGACAATTTGACCATGCGATAAAACTGACATGTTATGCTACATTTATGCTGTATCAGAATTAGCCTACTGCAATTAAAACATTTTCAAATTCCTAATAGAGTGCAACAGCCGGGTACCGGATGTACCCGGATTTTTTCCATAGGGGAATAGATTTTTAATGGTAAATTACTAAAGCCTTTAAAGACCTAATGTGAGCTACAAGGTTGTTAATGCTATATGCTTTTGTTGAAGCCTTCAGTCTTTATTATATTTCTACTTCATTTTTAAATAATCATGTTTAACAGTGGAATTCCTGGTTTAAAACTACATTACCCATGATCCTAAAAAAAACTACATTCACATGAATGACATACTCAGACAATAATTGAGTGCATATTTTGTAATAAACGTAAAATATGTTGTTTCTATATACACAATCAACATCTTCATATCAATCATTTTATATTTAGCTGTTGTTTTTACTTTGATTGTCATTTGCAATGATTCATGGTAGTTTGTAGATTTGTAGTTCTTTATCTGAGACAGCCTTGAACTTTTTTTTTCCTCAACTCTTTTTTTGCTTATTTTTGTACGTTTTTAATGTTGTGATTGACCTTGTAACTGGTTGGTTTGGCTCATGGCTTATAACTATTAAATTAAAATCCCTATGAAAAAAATTAAAAAGACTGCATGCACTGTTGCACTCTATTACACATTAGAAACAAGTTAAAAGCGAGACCAATTTTTTTTTTGTCCAACAAATGATAGACAGGGAGTGTTTTGGAAACCCGTTTGAAACCAGTCACTATTTTTGCAACGTTTTGTAATGGAAGTGGTGTAGAAACTTCACTTTTAAAGGCAGTTTTGTTTAGATACTGCAAATATTTCTAGTTAATATGTCATTTTATCATAGACAGTCTATCATGGTGTGCTTTCTTTGCGCTTCCTGAATTCGCAAGAGGTGAATTAAGGTGGCTATGAAGTATTTTGCCTTCATCAACAACAAAGTCAAGCATATATCCATTTGGTGTAATGACAGGTTCATTTTTTTTAATCATTTTTAGATCGGTAATTCTGAGACAGTATTAACGCAGCATTACTTTAATGGAATAGTAGCCAACAAGGACTTTCCAGTGTGATTCAAAGTGGCTTTATTTCTAGTATTGGTTTAAGGGCTAAGTTAAGGTTTTTACACTTCCTTATTGATGGGTGAGGGGTGTTCTGTCCTCTGCTATTATGTCCTGTCGGGTTTTTAAAGTGACTGATGTCTTCTTTGCCCTTTAATGCTTGCTAATATCACAGGAGGGAACCAAGATTTAGGAGTTTGTGACATTTTCCAAAGTGCCATTGAATATCTTCATGCATTTGACAATTAGTTTGGTCCTGAATGTTTGTTTCAGTGTGGGCGGCACCTCACCATGAGCTAATGGGTTTATTTTTCAGTCAGGTCATGCATGCGCCATTTTGTCTTCATTTTCACACCCGAGAGGAGCTTGTAATCTCACAGAGAGAAGCTTTCCACAAAATAACTGGGGCAAAGTTACTGCAAGGTTTTGTATGTCACAAAAGCTATTTTCTTTGAGGTGAACCATACTGCACATTTCTGTTAAAACATTCAGCCTTTTATGGTCTAAGAATGAGGTGTTCGAAAAGTAACGGTTGTTTAAATGAATGTTAAACTCTTTTGACAGTATCTGTGGCATAATGTCGATTACCACAGGAAATAATTTCAATTTGTCCCTTAGTTTCTAATAGTAAAAGTCTATGGAAAGGAATCACAAACGGATTAAAAGACGAAATTTGAAGGTCATATTTTTGTTCAAGCATTTCTATTCATTTTCCTGAGCAAATATGTGTTATTTGAGATTTTAGCTGTGGGACGACTGTTCTGGACTTCTAGTTTGGTGTTGCTTACATATTTACAGTGAGTTGTGTCATGTAAACAGTACCTTTTTGGTATCCTTGTGCATTTTGTATGATTTAGGGTTTGAAATTGGAT
This sequence comes from Siphateles boraxobius, assembly GCF_051911475.1. NCBI lineage: Eukaryota > Metazoa > Chordata > Actinopteri > Cypriniformes > Leuciscidae > Siphateles > Siphateles boraxobius. Next base: position 31,087,202 of record NW_027508799.1, on the reverse strand, counting down.
GTAACTTTGTTCAAACAAGGTTAGTAAGCAATTTTGTTTGACCAGTCTTAAAAATTATATTACTGTTCTCTAAAAACACTTATTTTGGTGCAATTTCTTGCGCTTGTAGACTTTTCTTGTGTGTAGCTACATTACTGTAAATGTCATTTTTGCTTGTTTCTATGAACTGAGGGACAATTAGAAATGATTTTCTGTGGTAAAACGGCAACATCTTTGGACTAAGTGTTCATGTACTCTGTGTTTGTGAATGTCACCTTCTTCTGTGTGTATTTATGGGTGTAAAATGCAGGAAATTTGTCCGATATGCTGGTTTTGAATTTTTTAAACCCTCAATAGGATATGCAGAAAAAGTATAAACCAAAACGTTGGGATCTTTTGAATGAAGATAAATATATACAGTTACTGCCACTACTCCAAGCCAAACATAAATGCATTTAAATATAGTATAACAGTTAGGTATATGAATTCATTTTAACATTAAATTCAGTAAATACATGCACACACATGTGCCATGGCTCACACACACACACATCCTGATCAGTCAATGAGTGCAATGAAGGACAGAGAGGAAGTCAAAAACTGTCTGTATACGTGACGTTTCAGTTAAATTAGATTATAGCATCACTGTTGTCTGTCTGTGCCCAGAGCAAATCACTCTGTGTGTCCGAAGGTTTTGTAAATAGACTGTGATTGTGACGTGTCTCATGTTGTCCCTGAGAAGATGTTCGTGTGTGTCTCTCATCTCGTTCTCTAAATACTGCCTTTCTCTGCAGCTTTCGGCCACACACTGACTGTAATACACAGATGTATATTCACAAACTCGTGTCTCTTGCTGTATGTTGTTCCGATAAAATCATGTTTCTATTGTACAAACTTCAGTCTGTGCACTTCACACGAGCAACATGGTAAATATTTAACGATGATCGGTTGTGATGCAATCTTTTCCCAACATTTTCTTTTCTTTTTTCTTCTTTCTTTTTTACCAACTCAGGCGTCACTTTTGCCTCTTACGATGAAAAAGCTGTGACTGACAAGTGTCTGTGCTACCCAGTGACTGTGCAGTTTTAAACTTGTCCCTTGAATGTCAACTTATTTGCAAACTAAGAAAGAAAATACATTGCAACTGCATCGAATGATTTTATAAACAATTGCAAGCATGTTAAATGCGCTTTCCGATTCAACCAATTGTTTGCGTATTTTCAAAAGTCCTCACCATGTAACTATATGTATGAAGAAATATGTCTGTATCTATATGAATATATATTTAAAAAATTGCAACTCTGGCAATGCAGGCCTTGTGATCTCTGCATCTCTGACACAACCTGTCCAAAATAAAAGTTACCCAGTGAAATGTGAATTATATACTCATATGCATGTGACAATGATGATCATATTTTGCGAGTGGCATACGAATACTAACTTTACTGTGACGTGATCTTCTGTTGATATGGGGCTTGTATATCCAATGCCTTTGACAATCATCTGCACATATCAGAGTTTATATTCCATGCTGTAAAGCAATGGGGAATGAATGATTGTTTTTTTCCTTTCTTTTTTTCTTTCTTTCCTTTTTCCTTAAATAAATCCTGAATGATCATGATATGTCTTTTATGGCTCAATAAGATTCAAGGATCTCTATTTGCATGTCTGCATTCAGCTTTTGAACACTGTGTTTTCTGTCATTAGTTTGGTTTGGATCGCTTTCATTAGCGGTCAGTCAGGCTGGACGTGGCCGGTCTCCCACCAGCACATCTTCAGGCGCTGCCTCCTGCTACTGACTCAAAACAGACTGGCAAGAGACCATGTGAATATCATCCAGCCATGCATGACCGCTTACGACCCCAGGCATCTGTGCATGTGTCTGGCCAACATGTTTGACATTAGCTCTGTCCAGGAGGCCATATTGAAAATGAAGCTTGCCAAGCGACTCAATAGATAGATAGAGTGATCCAGGAGAAAGCTATCCTTGCAATCGGGCACTGGTACATTTACTGCAGTATTCAATCAAAACAACTGGATAAAACAGACAGATAAGATAAACACAAACAAACTTCACTATGTCTTACAGGCTATATTTAGTAACAGCTCTGAACGAGTCACTGACTGAGCGAATTTGATTCAAACAGCAATGTGTGAATCATTTTGAATAATGAATAATTTTGGATTTGAAAGAACCGGTTCATGAGTCATTAGTTTCATAGTCGGACATTTTCGTGTTCATGTTCTTTGCAGAAGCACTGACACGCGCTACCGCCACCTCACGAGTTTTCTGACGATTGTTTACTGACTGATAAACGCTTGATTATCTTAATAAATATGCTATATAAGGGATATATATCTAACCTATAGTAAAAAAAAATAATAATCTGAAAATATGTTAAAATAAATAAATAAAAACCTAGCGTGTAGTTACGACATCTACCAGCAGGGGCTAACATGCTAATCAGTTAAATTCTGACCCCTTTACTACTTAATGGGCAGTTAGGTTTTGCATTTCTATCTATCTCATGTGATGGAAAAGTTATTGAGTTCGGGTTTTTCCTTAATTTTCTTTTATGCATTTATAAATTCCAATCCAAGTCCAATCAATCAACTGTCTCTGTTCTGTTGATGTGGAAACTGAAACTGCAGAAACCAAATTTCATTTTACAGACCAACATCCCAAACCTCTTAAAATAGATGCTGAGATTTCCCCGGAGGAAAGCACACATTGTTTTTCCTCTCACGCCGCTGCAGGGATCAGCAGAGTTTCTCTGTCATTATCCTCTTAGAATAAATGACTTTTAACTGCATCGCCCCGAGAGCCCATGTCTGTGTGCTCAGCAACACGTAACCAAACAAACTTAAAGGTGGGAAATTATGAGTCATGCTAATGCTATAGTTTGGAAAGACACAAAAATGTTCATCTTTTAGTTTGAAACAGGGGCATTCCAGCAGATGCTGGGGGTACAAATGGGTTAACTTTCCCAGAATAGTGGCACACACAAAAGAAAACAGAGAGATAAGTATTTTAAGTGCACTCTCTCTCTCTCTCTCCCCCCCACCCCACACACACCCACACACACGTCTACAAAAGAGATCTCACAGATCCAGAAGGTGATTTAAAATAAAAACCTGAGCCATTAGATGGCATCTCTGGCTCTTTGTTTGAGGTTTAGCACAACAATCAGTTATTTCCCCCACCAATGAGTTCACACGCACACACATCTAGTCATGCAAAAATCAACTAGACTGCAGTGCAATTGATCTCAAACAGCTCACATTAAAAGTATAACAAAACGAATCAACCGGAAAGGACTGAATATAATGCAAACTGTGATCAGTCGGATCAAAAACACCTCAGCACACAACATATTATGAAGTCATCTTCACTCACCAATGAAGTTCACTTGAAATGAAGAGATGTCCAACAGTCTTTCTTTTGAGCAAATTGTCAGTCATGTTTTCAGATCTGCCAGTTTATGAAGGAATTCATTTTCAATTGAAAGCATGGGTGTGTAAATGAAATCAGCCGGTGGCCATCTTGGCAACACCCCCAACATTCGTTATTATGTAGTACAGCTGCTACCTGCTATCTATCTGAAATGTCCAACACAATTGGCCAAGCATGTATCAAATAAGAAATACAATCTGACAGCAGTATAAAACTTTTTATTTACAATCTGGCTCAAGAACAGTTACTGATATGTTGCATGGCGTTCTCCACTTCCCATGCTGAGAAAAGTTACTTCTTGTAAAACACAATTTCTGTCTTCTTTAAGGGTTGCAAAACAAATCTAGTTTGTGGGAATTTTTTTTCTTGTTAAAATGAATTGACGTTGCCATTTTGCAACACAGTGCGTTCTAATGTACAGACGCTATCAGCCATAATCATGTGACCAAAGCCTTAACACATCTTTAGTTAGTCTATTTCTCTGGTTCTTAACTTCACAGTCAGCGTACATCATCAGCTCCTGCTATCAACCTCTGGCCTCTTAGTTCCTGCTATTTGATCACATCTGCAGCTCAAAGACTTTGATAACAGACACAGACTGTGTTGAAAGTGGACAAATGTCAATCTGGTCAATTTTGTATTGGGATCAGCTGGGGTTAATGTTTATCTGAGGACTGTGTTTGCTTGGGTTGGAGTGAGATTGAACCGTCTTAGATCTATACGTTCACCACTGTCAGCATGCTGATATACCGTTGTGGTAATGTTTTGTGTATTTGCAGTTGAAAGACTCCTGCAAAGTTCAATATTAGTTCACAATGATTCATTTTTGTTGATTTAGAGAGCCTACAACTATCTGGGTTCAAGAACTGGTGAAATCAAGGCTACCGTCTACTTAATGTGTGTTCAAAAGAGAGGATGTACACTCTCTAAAGCTGCCACATGTCATATGAGTCTGCTGGGTGTCTGTCATATGGAATAAGAGAAATGTTTAAGATTTGGGCTGTTTTTAACATTTCTTTTTACAGCATGATGCATGCAGAAATGTCAACAAAATGTCCCCACAAAGATGGCATTATCTGAAATCCTTGTCCTTGTGGGGACATTTTTTGGAAAACAGCTTATAAATCATACTAAGTGATGTTTTTTGAAAATGCAGAAAGTTTCTCAGAAGTGAACTCAGACACATGTTAAACACATTCTCTCTCCCTTTCCTCCACTCTGTATCTCAATCGGCTCAGCAGATGAAAGGAGACAGTGAGTGAGGGTTTGCTGAGAAGCCGTCACTGGATCGTCTGCTTGATAACCGAACCTGTGATGCATTACTATCAGCCTCAGAAAGGAAGAATCAGATGTAATGTAATTCAGTGCAATCACAGTATCTGATTCTGTGCGTGTTCTCACACTTACCTCTGATGTAACTGTGAAGTGTGTGTGTGTGTGTGTGTGTGTGTGTGTAGTATTAACCATTCAGGACCTCTATATTTGCCTTTTTAGTTTTTTTTGTTTATTGGAATATCACCTAGTTTGAAAATGAGAGTCTGATTTAAATTTTGAGTTGATAATTTTTATTTTATTTTGATCTTCACTTTAAGACAAACATTTTATTAAAAGTATATTTGAATTATTGTAAATGTATCAAAATTACCACTGTTTCTTGAAGAGGGCAAATTAGCTCCGCCCCCCTCTAAACACGTTTGCTTTTCATACATATATCAGTGTTTCCCCTAGAAATTTTTCCAGCAGCGGTGCTGTTGTGTGCCCGAGGTTGTTACCAAGCCGCGCGTGGTGGGGTCCGGTGGCATGCACCCTGTAAGATTAAATTATTATATTTAAAAATAACCCCTTAAACCATGACTTCTGGCAAGTTTTGTGGATAGAAATGGACATTTTGAGAAAAACAAATATGACATGCCATCAACTGATTCAAGGCATGATTATTGCAGCAGCACGTACCTTGAACTGCAGTCACAAACAGAAACCTTCATTTTATAATTTTAGACAGGATTGTTCATGTTTTCTTTTGTGTTCATTTTCAGCTTGTTAGAAATTGTTTAGGGGAAAAATGAAACGGCACAACCCAGAAAAAGATTATTTACAATTTATTGAAAATTTTATCTTAATGGGAAAGGCCACACCCAATCTGTGAGCACTTAATTTTTCTGGCCTTTACATAGAAGATCTCTAAGGCTCTTTGGTAATTGAATGATATTGTGGGGGTATTTTTTGTTTTTGCAAGAAGTCTTATGCTCATCTAGCCTGCATTTATTTAATCAAAAATACAGAAAAAACAGTAGCCTAATATAGTGAAATATTATTACATGATGTTCTTTTTAACTTTTTATTAATCAAAGAATCTTAAAAAAAAAAAAAAAAAGAGCATCACGTATCATCATATTAGAATGATTTCTGAAGGACACCAACAAATTTAGTAGACTCATCTGAAAAATTAAATATGATTTAACGTTAACTATCAGGACTATGAGCTGTAGGTGATACTTCCTCGTCCTCATGGAGAGCGCAGTTCGTACCGCTTTCTCCTTTCCACAAGCGCTTGCTCTCCCGTGGCGTCTGTCGTCGCTATACAAACATGAACAGAGGCGCGCTTGAAAAAACGACCGCGCCGGCCGCATTTGAAATTTGCACGCGCAAAAAAACGTGCTATGTGAACGGCCCCTTATGGCAACGTGACATTAGTCTAATCGAAAATATTTCCATGTGTGGCTCTTTCCTCCTTGTTAACAAGGGGATTCAGAGCCACCGCATGCAGCGCCGGCGGTCGCCATGACAGTGTTTTAGGTGTGTAAGTGAATGTCGTGATATTGCTGATCATGGAAAGATTTTGCAGCGGCGCTGAAAATCCAGCGGCGGCGCTGCGCCGCTGCTGAATACATTGTAGGGGAAACACTGTATATATATATTATACTCATAAGTATACTCATTCATCCATCTGCACAATCCAATATCAACTGTCTCAGACTTCACAGAAGTATGAGCTAATTGACCCTTCGCTAAGCCACGCCTGAAAACCGCCACTGGCCAATCGTGTCTTAGCAACCGTAACTAGGCGCGGGAGGTCTGGCAAGCTTTCCAGCGAGGGAAACATGCCGAAGCGTTGTGCGTATGGATTGTGCAAATCTGATACCCGGTATCCTAAAAGTTTGGACGGGGAGTGGAATTTTTTTCCTTCCTGAAAATCTAAAAGCCAAGAGGAGAAATTATGTGCGTGGATCAGCAGTGTGGGAGACCCCATTCACAACTAAATGTCGACAGGATTAACCAAAACACATATTCCTTGGAAGTTGGAAATAATTATGGTTCTTTGTTCATAATGCATATATTTTAACGTACAATAAGACGTTTAAAGACAAGACGGAGTCTCACTGACATACTTTAAAATATATTTCAGCATTTTGTTAATCGACGGCCTAACGTTGCTGTTACCCCTGACTGAGTAACTTTAACCCAATCCGATCGCGGCTCTCCCGGTTTTAGTGTTATTCCACAAGATTTATGGATAAACTGTTTGATTTATAATTATTAGGTTATTTACACATTTCACTTACCCTGCTGTGCACGAACATAGCTATTCCTAGATTTGTGTGTTTCCCATTTGAATGGTCAGCATATGAGGCGGCGGCTGCTGCGACTATTGAGAGTGAGGAGTTGTCGTCATTGTACAGAGCCCCTCCCCTCTCCGCCATGTTGGCAGGATTACCGCGGCAAAACAATGAAAACATGATTGTTTACGTGTGTTGTTAACTCGGTAGTAGAGGAGATTCTCGCAATTCCGCACTGTTTTACCATGCCTGGACGTCACTGCTGCGTTAAAAACTGCTCCAGTACCTCACACGATACATACGGAAAACATAGGAACAATGGAATACAGTTTTTTAGGTTACCGAAATGGACACAGCATCAGGGAAAGCAAGTCTCTGACCTGACGAGACGCTGGATTGCTTGGTTGGCTGATGCCTTTGATAAGATTGTCTGCTGTGCCTTAACGAACATGTGCAAAAGTGTTGTTTGAGTGCCTTGTTCATTACTTTTTTATTTCTTTGAAATAAATGCTTGAAACAACTTGATATGGCTTAACAATATTTATTGAGAACTGAATATATATTTTTTGGACAACATAAGTAATAATAATAATAGGCCTACTGTTATTAGTGTAAAAGAACAAATATCTTGATGCTACTTCTCCAAATACCGCTGTTTTGCGCTTGGTGTGAGCTTGTTCCTGTAAGGTCCCTTTTCTTTCGCCATATCTTTTTGCATTGCTTTACTTTCTTCCTTTTTTCCCCTCATATTCGTAGATCCGTCTCTGTCCCGCCAAAATAATAAATGCGTGAAAATAATAAATGCGCGAAAATTAAAGAGCTCTGGAATGTTTAGTAGCGCCTCTGTGAAGTTCTGAAGGCGTTGCCCCTGGCAACCGATAGCATCTCCTACCATCATGGCCGACAGGCTCAGACCCCGCCCAAATCGGCACGTGACTCCTCACTCTCAATAGGCTTTAGCTTCAATTTTTATGAAATTATTCTCTAATCGGTTGCATATTATGTCGTGGATATATCCCTCGAATGCCTACTGCAGTCCCTTTTGTCTTGCTCTCCCAGGTATTTCACATGTTCGCCAAAAATTACTAATTATCTCCTTGGGAATGTCTGACACCGGTGCACACACACTGTAATAGACGTGCTAGACGTGAAAGCTTGACAGGCGTAGTAACAGTAACTAAGGAGGGCGGGGCTTAGCGAAGGGTCAATTGCATTTGTGCAAACACTTGAGTTTTACAATTACAACTAAAGACAAACTAAAAATACTTTGAAGAAAGACAGACCAATCACAATCCAGTATGCAAATATTATGATGACAACACTGCTGTCTGTTACATCTTAAACGCTGAATATTGTAAAAATTTTTAAACTTTCATCTTAAATTTCTTACAAACTATAGCGTTTACATTTGGAAGCATGAGGGGCCATTCACACCGAACGCATATTTGCGGTTAAAAAAAGATCCAAGATCTAGAGATTTATTTCAACTTGAGCGCCACTCTTTTACAATGCCTGGTGAGCTGAAAAAGACGCGAGCGCAACAGTCAAACACATCCGTGATTTTAAAGTAAACATGTTTTATTGTTTTAAAAGCTTCATGTGGTAGCATCTATATTATTTGGTTTAATTCAAAATAAAAGTCACATATTTTTGAATATGACAGAATTAACCCAACTACATTAGGTTACACCAACAAGTCATTTTTTTTATAGTTGTATCAGAAATAAAAGTATTCACTTTTAACTATCATCTTAAATTTCTTTAAAAAGCATATTAAGTTTAAGCTTACTCGTTTAGTGTCAACATTAATATTATGTACAAATCATTTTAAGCATTTGGAGCTAAATTAACTGCTGTGGAGAGAACAAAAATTTCAAATATAATGTATTTGAAGACTGCCCTGCAGTCTGTATGAGTCAATGCATTGCAAACAGCGAGTATATTTGTCTTGTTTTCCAGTAAACATTTCTCAATTATAGCGTCAATCACTTTAATTTTGATACATTTGTCAGAATACAAGACAAATTGTTTCATGTCATCTTGCTTCTCAAGTAAATGTATCTTTTTAAGATGATAAGATATTTGTCCTGGAAAACAAGATAAAAATGCAGAGTAAGAGAAGCACTTTTTTCCGAGTGTGAAGGTGTTTGCGTGATGAGCTCACAGTCCATGTGTGTATCTGTGGCGTGGAGGGCTGTGTTGTGGTGGAATGGCATTGAGGTGAAGTCCTGCACGTCTCTCCGCCGTCTTCACGAGCTCTTGGAGCTCCTGGCGTTCCCGCTCTGCGCGGCGGGACACCTTCCGGGCTTTCCTCAGAGAATGCCTCAGTTTCCCCACTCGTTCTTTTAACTGTTTATTCTTCCTCTCCAGCTCAGCCACCCGCTCCTGGAGCTGTCCGACCCGCTCCTCCTCCTCGAACAACACCTTCTGCACGGAGGAACACAGCAGCTGAAAGAAAAAGAGAGAGAGAGGGTCACTCGGGTACGTTATAATCAGAGGTCTGTGCATGCATTGATAACCTGACCCTGTGGAATGAAGGTCAATATACAACATGACATCATTTCCAGCCTCCGTCAGCCTTAATATTTCCTGTTGAGCGCCGCCTTTCTTCTCTGGGCCCCTACAGATGCCAGCGTGTGTGTGATGGAGGCAGTTCAAAAGTGACATGCTGTCATGCCCACGGTAGACACAAGTCGAGGCATGCTGAGTGTGTGTGTGTGTGTGCATGTGGAGTGTGTGTGATTACTGTGTGTATTTGAGCAACGGGAGGACGCATGTTCTCCCTGAGCAGCGGAAAGGTCTAAATCCCTATTGTAAAGAGACAAACCTGAGTGTCAGATGATGTCAGAGGTCACCACATGAGCTAACTGCACAAAAAAAAAATATGTTGACTGTGAACACAAGTTACATGAAAGTGAATGGAAACTGTGAAGTTCATTAAAAAAAATTCAGTTAATAATGACTTAAAATGTCTGTTCAAGCAATGACTGCATTTGAAAAAAATTAAAATGATCAGTGTCACATGATCCTTCAGAAATAATTCTAATATGCTGATTTGCTGCTCAATAAACATTTATCATTACCAATGTTGAAAACTATGCCGTTTAATATTTTGTGGAAACTGTGATACTTTTTTTTTTACAGGATTCTTTTGTAACATTATGAATGTCTTCACTGTCACTTTTGATCAATTTAATGCATCCATGCTGAATAAAAGTATTAATTTACTTTATTAATGAATCCCCCCCCCCCCCCTCCCCTCCCTTCCCCTCAGAGACCCCAAACGTTTGAACGGTAGTGTATAAGTTTATATAATATGTTTGTGCACTTTGTAAAAGCTATCCTGGACAGAAGAGTGTTCAGAGAAAGAAGGAGTGATGAGAATAACTGTTGTTGTGTCCTACTGTCCAAACAAAACACCCACTGACTGCTGTAACAACAACAGCCCTCTCCAAACTCCACGAGACCCAGAGACTGAAAAGTGGACACCAACACACCTAAAACAACACACACGCTGAAATAAACAGCGCTGCTCATTAACAAGACCTTATGTTGCTTCTTTTGCTTGTGAAACTATGTAAACAGCTATCCAGCAATGCAATTTAATATAATATGATTTCTTCTTAACGTGGTTGATGTGTATTTACAACCACAAGAGCCAAATATAGCCTGCTTTGCTTTCAGACCCAAACTAGACCCAGATGTGGTGGTCAGTGAGTCGTCTATAACAATAGTGTGTTTTTAGAAATGAAAATAAGACAAGGATAGATAGATAGATAGATAGATGGATAGATAGATAGATAGATAGATAGATAGATAGATAGATAGATAGATAGATAGATAGATAGAGAGTATTAAATGATCTTGCTTCAATTTCCAACAAAATGAAAAGTGTTTTAAATGGGACACAAGACAAACATGAAATCACACAAGCACACACACACACACACACACACACACACACACACACACACACACACACACACACACACACACACACACACACACACACACACACACACACACACACACACACACACACACACACTGTAAACACTACATCAGCACAACTTGAGACCTCCGGTTAAACGATCTTTTAGTCAAAAGCTTCTCGTTACGAAAGCATGGATGAACAGCCCAAGCTCTTCAGAATCAATACCTGATATTTTGATTAAATACATTATACATTCAGACATTGTACTGCAGTGCCAATGTTTTTTTTGTTTTTTTTTTGCATTTGTCCGAACCAGATTAGAGTTTAATAAGTATAATGGGTGTTTAAGATGGATTGCACAGGAAGCAGGGGGTGACATACATAACACACACCGTTCTGGCTACAGTCACAAGAGCACAAAGTCCCTCAGGCAACCTCAATCCTTTTCCCACAGTAAAACTCCTGTTTTAAACAGCTCTTATTATCTCTCTGATAATCAGCCCCACCTGTTACTGCAGCACACACACACACACACACAAACACACACCATAATTATCTTTATCTTCTCTCCGCTGTGTCTATGCATCTGTCTGTCTCTGTGATTAGTGAAGTTTCACTGTATGTCTGCTATGATCTGTAATACTTGAATAAATGTAACATTTTTAAAAATGTTGAGGGTTCAGAAAAGATGCAGTTAATAAAAATGAAATAGTTTTGAACCCCCATATATTCCTTTATTGCACATAGACTGTCACATCTGTTTAGCACAGTGGACATCTGTTCGAGAAACCCTGCACCTCCTCAGGTCACTGCGTTCCACACACTGTCTGCATGACGCACTGTAATCTTCATCATCAGGAGACTCAGTGGATGTCCGTGCATGTACATATACAGTGCATGTACAAAGGCATATGTGCGAGTGATTTGAACATTTGAAAATAAAAGTCAATGACACTTTATTTTACAAAGTCCTTATTACACGTTACATGTAGTTACTGTAGTAATAACTATAAATTATGCATAATTACATGCAACTAAACCCTAAACCTCACCCTAACCCTATAGTAAGTACATGTAGTTAATTATTATTACTCAGTACTTAAATATATAATTACACTGTAACACAGACACCTGAAAATAAAGTGTAACCCAAAAGTCCCACTTCCATGGTCCAGGTCTTTCCACGTTCACGGCCAAGGAGCACATATACTTTTTCATTTGAATGTATATGTTTGTCTGGAAGGAAAGGGAGATTCCCACTGGTTTACTCTGTATCGGTTTCTCTGTTGGTATATTACAATCAATAAATCTGAAACTGTCCACCCTTGAGCTGATGACTGTTTTTGGTTAGATGAAGTGGATATTTATCTGTACATTCAGGAATCTCAATGTGTTTGTCTGAATATAAGCCCCTCTCTCTAGACAGCAGACCACCGTCCAAATATTGAGCGCCTCTGTGTTTGATGTGTTTGAATGTACAGCAGGCTAATCTCATCAAGGCAAACATAACTTCCACCACTTGATACTGTGTGTGTGTGTGTTACATCAGCTCAAGCCCTGCCATAACCTCTGAGGACCCCTGACATTCCTCCCATTCTTCATCAAACCGTCCTCATCAAAAACATGATTTATTTTCCTTTCAAAACCCACCGCCGTTTCCCCAAGAGGATGTTCACATCCATCTGACGTCTCCCTCACTCTTTCTTTTTATTTTCTATCTCAGCTTTATTTTCAGTGGCAGATGTGTGTGTTTAGGTGGGATAGGCTGTCCGAATGTGTGTGTGTGTGTGTGTGTGTGTGTGTGTGTGTGTGTGTGTAAGGTAGGTAGGGCAGCTCTAGCTGGGAGGTCTTTAATCCGGCCTCTATCGAGCCGAATTAACTCTAGAATTATCTCAGCCTCCTACCGTGATGAACAGTCACAGTCGTCAATATAAAGACCACCAAAGAAAGGGACTTGTGTGTGCTGTATGAACCCAGAACCTGAACATGTTATTTTCATATTATTCTCACTTCCTGTGACACGTTTTTGGCTACAGCCAATTAGATTCCTTGAGTCATTATTGCAGCAGTTGTTTTGTATATTAATTTGCCAAGTAAGAAGTGTTCTGTTTTTGTCATGCCATTTTGTTAATCCTGGAACAACATTCCTGTCCGAAATTTTTATCCTAACCCTATACCTAAACCTAACCCTACCCATAACTTATCCCTGAAATCAGAGGGAAATGATTGGTGAATGTAGAACTGATGTAGAAGCACCTAACCCTGTTTGTAAGCCTAAACTTGCCATAAACTCTAAACTTGTCCCTCAAATCTGATTGGCTGATTGGAATGTTGTTCCAGGATCAACAAAGATGCTGATCTACAAACATATAGTGCTTGGTGAAATCACGTGGTTCACTGTTAGTGCAGTACTGGAATGGAAATTGGCTGCTGTTTTACTGTTAAAGCCCAGGTAAAAATAATGCAGTTGTGCATGCAGACATTCTTGTTTTAAAAAAGGCCTTTTACAAGCTTCTTGAATTTACAACAGAGTCGTTTCAAAACAGAACGCACTCTGAACGTCTGCCTGTAACGACGCAAAGCTCACATACGCATGATGTTCACCTTTAGCAGATTCATGCCTTTCAATTCTCTTGACAAGATATGGTTTTCTGCAAGGCATTGTTAAATCTACATCGTTCAGGACGTGCTCATTTATCTCTGCAACTCTATTGCATATTGAACACATCTGTGTGTGTGTGTGTGTGTGTGTGTGTGTGTGTGTGTGTGTGTGTGTGTGTGTGTGTGTGTGTCTGTGTTTATTAGTGTCGTACCCTGCTGTCTTCCTGGCTCTCCCAATCACTATTAAAGTTGTGCACCGTCTGTCCAGCAGAGCAGTTTGAGAACTGGAAGAGGCTGGAAAACAGTCGTCTGTTATCCAGCGTATCAGGGAATATGGCGTCCTGGAAGTTAACTCCATGAGGGAGGATGTTGTAGTTTTCATCCATTCTGTATAAAATACACACAAATGTTTGTTTGTTTGCATATACTGTACTGGTGAGGATGACTTATTGGCTTGTTTGCCTTTAAAAATATTTTAAATAAATTTTAATATCACAAAATGTATACAAATAATAAAACGAACTAAATAACATGCAATGTTTGCGTCTTCATTTTGTTTTTAAGATAAAATAGGCACCCCAATCTAATTTTATAAACTTAAATATCATAAATAAAAGGTCATTTTAACAGTTCGTTTCAATAAAAGAACTTGCAGTTCAGTATGTGAGTAGAATGATTCAATAACCGCCCCTTAAAGGGATAGTCCATCCCAAAGATGACTATTCTGTTATTAATTACTCACCCTCATGTCGCATAGGCTTTCGTTTATGTTCGGAACACAAATCTTTTTGATGAAATCTGAGAGCTCTCTCTCTCATTGACAGCAGCAAGGCAACTAACACTTTGACGCTTTGAAAAAATTCATAAAGAATGTAAAACTATATGATTTAAATAGTTTAGTCACAATTTTCCTTAAAGACACGAATTTAGGCTTTTATCCGCGTTGTTTGTGAGTCCATTACATGTCAATTACGCGTCGAACTTTAATGCGCAAACTACCCGTAGTTAACGCGTTGTTTACGTGTTAAAAGTCACGTGTTTTTGAGCTTCCCGGCGTTCCATTGAGACGGTACACCATGAAAATTATTCTTTCCCCCAACTTAAATTCAGAATAAAAACTGGTTCTTTGTTTCCAAACAGAAGTGAACCCACCTAAGGAAGAATATGTAGGAGTTGTTTTCCATCACCGTGTGTGACTGACAGCTGAAGTACCCGAGACCCGTGAGGTTGAGGCGCGAGCCCGCGGGCACCTCAAGCATGCTGCCCCACGCCTGGTCGCATAGCAACTCCACCTCCGCCGCGTACAGCAGCGCGTCCTCCGCGCGCTCGTGCTTCTGGTACGGCAGGTAGTTGTACAGACTGGACGCGTACGGCTCCTCGTGGATGGCCAACACCTTGGCGTACACGATGATCTCGGCGAGTTCAGCCCGACAACCCTCGCTCAGGGGTCGCCACTCGCTGGGTAGCTGGCAAGCAAACGCGAACCCGAAACCCAGCGTCAGCAGAAGCGCAAGGTGCATGCTTCCCGTGCCAGTAAATATTCCCACGCGCAAAAATGGCTCGTTCACGGGTTCAGTGGATAGGCAATGCAGTGAAGGCACCCATGCAATGGCCCGGGGTCAGTTCACATAGTCTCGACTTGTTCAGACTGCTGAAGGTTCACAAGAGTTCCCACGTCCTGCTCCT
The DNA here is from genome assembly GCF_051911475.1 of Siphateles boraxobius. NCBI lineage: Eukaryota > Metazoa > Chordata > Actinopteri > Cypriniformes > Leuciscidae > Siphateles > Siphateles boraxobius. Next base: position 31,071,991 of record NW_027508799.1, on the reverse strand, counting down.
CCTCGATCCATCATCACCCCTAAAGTTCGTCTCAGGCCAATCGGACGCGCTGAAGTTTAACCAGCCAATAGACGCGCTGCATCCTGCGTCCATCAGCCTCACTCACTGCTACATTCCTGGACAGAGGATTTGGACTCATTTTTTTGTCTTTATAAATTACACAGACAGACAGATCACTGCCCATGATAATTCACTTTAATCACCAAAACTGCTCTGAAGAAAAATGTATTGGGCCATTGACTTTTCAGTCATGAAAAGGTTTATTGTATTATTACATAACATGAGATTGCCTCTATTGTGTTGCCCTTTTAAAATTAGTTGAAACCTATCCCTTATACCATTTCTATGATGATAATAAACTTGATTTTCTATAGCGCTCTTTAAAATTTACACCTCAAAGCGCTTTACAAAATAAAGTTTCAAATAAAGTAATACCCTTAAAAGTAGCTTTTATTTGTTGCATGTAAATATCACATATATATATATATATATATATATATATATATATATATATATATATATATATATATATATATATATATATATGTGTGTGTGTGTGTGTGTGTGTGTGTATATATATATATATATAATCACGTGATGTTATTTTTCACTTATTTTGTTTTCCAGGTGACCAGAGTTTGCAACAAAAAAGGAGCAATTATTCATATAAATAATGTTTAAATACCAGTTTATATCATGCTGATGATATCAGTGTTACAGAACTATTATTTTGAAAGATTAAAAGTACAAAAGGTAAACTTTAATTCAATGTTTGGCTGTATATTTTTCTGGGCAATAACATGGAGATGTCAGCTCCAGTCTCCCCCTAATTATTAGGTTAACAGACAATTTTACTTAAGCCAAATTCACACTGGAAAGGTGGCACAGAAGCACTTCTGAAGTGGCAATTGTGTCTTCACACAGACTGCTGCTCAGAGGTGGCATAAATGCATTTACACAATTTTAACTGGATATTGTTATAGGGGCAGAGGTGGGTCAGAGCAGGCATAATTTAGTCTGGTTTTTATGCTGCTTTGCGTCTTCTTTTACAGAATTTTTAGCAGGAACAGAGCAGTCTTAACTCAGATGGCGCGCCTTTAAACGCATCTCTGTCTCAGTGGCTCCATCTAGTGCATCAACAAAGTCCTTACATTACAGGGAACTCAACTTTTAATTATAATAATTATGATAATGTAGGCCGCCAATTATCACCGCTGTTGTTATTGCTATTTAAGCGTTTTATGCCAAACCCATAAATATCATGCAGTATATGGAAAGAAAGAGCAACTTTGTATTCCCCTACGACATTTCTTGTCATCGTGTAAATAGGAAAGTATGACCCTTATACTAGTATGAAAATACGGGTGTCGAAAAGCCCCTCCGTTTGCCCCAGTTCGGAGTGCGTCACTGCGTCATGTGGGATGACCGTCCTCAACAGGGAAGGGCAGGCGCAGGGAAACCCCGAAACGCGTCCTGACATCACCGTCAGCTGGTTGTGCTGTGAATTCAGAGCAGAGTCTTATGACAGTGGATAGACACTGACCTGTATAACGCTTACTGTATAGACCAGTCCTGCTGGATCACAAATCCGCGCGCTCATCGCCCTTCACTGACGTCTACAACAGGAAACGAGCATACTCAAAACAAGTTGCTGCACACAAGAAGAGAACGCTTTGTGAGTAGCGCATTGCTCTTATATATATCAAGTTATTAAACGCGTGGCATTTAAAAAAGTTGTGTTAATATGTTGCGCTCTAAGGAAACACATTAGAATGATTAACGAGTGTTAGTTAATTTCTACTGCAAATGTCTTCGTTAACTTTCGCTTTCTCGTGACACCAAAATTGGATGTCTTGTGAAACGTCTCGGGTGAGAACAGTCTGTCCAAACCAATGAGGAAACCAACGTAAAACAGTGTTTACCACTCATACATCATGTGTGTTTTTCACAAGTTAATGTTAAAGGACTAGGCTAGTTCTCCCAGAAATGATTGTCATCATCCTCTACTCACACGCTTGTCATTTAAATCTCGTATAAAGTCGCTTGATGCCATTGCTTTGTGCAGGGTACAGTACGAAATAGAAACCATTACTCACCGACAATCCTCCAAACCAGTGAAACGTAATGTCAACTCGAGAACCTATTCAGTTCGATTCGTCATAGTTTAGTTCAGGATTGTGTGATTCGGATTAACTGATAAGATTCGAATTTCCATTTGTATTTTGAGCATACACATAACTTATGTGTGTTTATATAAACGCTCTTTTAATTATACTTGTTTTAAAATAGAAAATATTGTTTAGTGCATATAAAATGTATTACACGTTTTACTCATTACATGTTATTTATATTTTCTTTTTATAGTTATGGTAAAGCATATATTTGCCTAGAATTTTGGTCTGTTCAGCCTAAGTTTCACTTTACGTTCTGTGCTGATGATTGCATATGTGAGTGTAAGCCTTCTTAAACTGAGTCATGCTGTGGTATTTCATAACACAGCAGACTGTAGCTCAACAGACACCGAAAACATGGCATCTGGTTCATCGATGATGAACGGGGACATCAGTCATCCTCGCGGGTCCGGCCCGGGGAATGTGGGCAGTTTAGAGGAGACCCTCCAGCAAATGAACACCCTGATCAAAGAGAACAGAGAACTGAAGGGTGAGATATTAACACCAACAGTACACATGTTGAATGTCTTCCTTATCTGACCCAATTATTTCTTGTCTTGGAGTCTCACTAATGAGTTGAATCAGGTTTGTTTGATTAGGAAGAGTTTGAAAATGTGTACTGTTGATGTGCCTCCAGGAACAGGGTAGGGTAACACTGATTTAAACAGCAGTGTCTCAGTCGTTTTACTTTCAGTCATAATCTCAATACATAAACACGCTCCATCATGCACAACAATCCAACATCATTATGTGTATCAACAGAGGCCCTGAAACAGACCAACTTGTCCATGAAGGAGAGATTTGAGGGTCTGTCGGCATGGAAGGAGATGCAAAAGGAGGAGAGAGACTTCCTGGAGAAACGATTAGAAGAGGCCAAAACCAAACTGAACAATATGGATTCAGAGAATGAGATGTTGAAGAAACGAGTGGAAGAGCTGGAAAAAAGTGGAGCCGAGGTGAGCAAAGCTAGAATCACACAACCCAGAAGTATATAATCAATTATAAAGACTAAAGTTAAATATCTGCCGTAGTGTTTACACACTGAACTGGAGGCACTGAGGGGTCAGATTGGTCGACTTCAGGCTGAGAAGAATGATCTGGTAGCATTGAACTCTGAACTCCAGCTCAAAACGGGACAAGGTTCACCTAGCGACTCATTCATTGAGATTAGAATAGCTGTAAGTATAAACATACACACACAAACACAATAAAGGGAAAATATGTTGCTCAATTTGTCACTCTTTGTACTTTCTTGCACAGGACGATGATTTAAAAGTGACCAGAGATTTGCCCAGTACACAAAAGGACCTATCTGCATTCTGCATGTAAGCACTGCGATTAAAAGGCTTACTGTGGTTTCCATTTAAATGCTACTGATTCACCAAATTGTTTATTTTCTTATTTAGATAGTTTGTTTGCTAGAAAGACAGTTACCTCTGACAACGCCTCTTTTTGGGACATTCAATTAAACTGGAAATTTGTTTAATAAATAAAACAAATACTTAAGGGTGTGTTCACACTTGTAGTTTGGTTCATTTGGCACTCCGGACCCCAAAAAAAAAACTTTTAGTCCTGGTCTGCTTTGCGTTCACATTAGCATTTTAACATTGAACCTAAAGATACCGAACCTACAGGCATAGGGATATGTTCACAACCCGATTGGTTGGCTTTTATTATGTATATTTTGTGACAGAACTTACTGTCTGCTGGCCTAAATGCGCTCGTTGTATGTGCGTAGCCTACATATGGTATACTGACCAGCTGAGAACTCGTGAAGAGCTTATAAAATGTGTAAAGGGGTCAAAACAATGGCAGGAATCGCTCTATCACACACACAAACAAAGATCGGCTGTGAGGAGACGCGGGTTCTGACACCTGTACTGAACTGAGATGTGCAACATTGTGACTATGACTAGAAAAATCTGTCCTTTTTAGGGTCGCATCTTGTGACATATATCCCATTTTAGGTTCGTTTGCATATCTTTGGTCCGTGTAGTGATCATATTTCAGTTGAACCGCACCAGAGTTCGTTTGGAAGCTGACCGAGACCCATATTTTCAGGAGTCTCGGTCCACTTGTTTAATGTGCACCAGGGTTCGGATGGCAGCATTTACACTTATTCAAATGAACCGCACTAACAGGGGAATCACACAAGGGTTCGTTTTAATCCAACCAAACATGCCAGGTGTGAACACACACCCTAAGGCTCATGGTTAGTCTGGAGTAATTACTTAAACACAATAGAAGCCTATAGTAGGTCCTCATTTTGATAACCAGGCACACATATGTGCGTACACAGGCCAAAGGGCGAGTCGGAGGAGCAGACAGTCAGGCAGCTGCTTCACTCCCTCAGAGCAGAGATGGATGAGAAGGAGAGACTGCAGATTAAGCTTCAGGAGGAACGTGCGAGGTCAGCCATCTTTTCACACACCCTCTCAGAAACACAACTTAAGGCATTTCAGCTTCTTTTATTGTATGCGCATATGTGTGTGTTTGCAGAATTGCAGAGTTGGAGAACAGACTGGAACACACTGACAGCAGCGCACAGACGTCTCTCCCCAGTACAACTGAAATCAGTGTATGAGAATCAGGCTTTTATAGCAATCCATTTTGTAGCATTTTTGAAGTAGTTATTCGATCAAAACATCAATGTGGTTGTGGTCTTTGAGGACAGTCTTGTCTGTGAATGTGAAACTAAAAGAACATTGTTTAGAGTGTGGCAACAACTTTGAGTTTACATTTAATTTGAAGAAAGCAACCGATTTTGTGTATGTTTGTTTCTGTCAGTCAAGCGCTGGGGTGAAGAATCTGGAGGAGCAGTTGTTGAAGCTCTGTAATGAACTGAAACAAGCTCAGATCAAACTAGACGATGCTGAGAACATGAAAAGAAATCTGCAGGACAGGTCAGAAAGCCAGTCAACAACAGCCTTATATGCATTTGTTTTCAAATTAAAACAAAAAAATATATTTTTTTAAATTAAACCCTACCTGTTAAAAGTTTGGAGAAATGTTTTTCAAAGAAGTCTCTAATGCTCACCTAGGCTGCAGTTTTTTAATCAAAAATACAGTAAAAACAGTAATGGTCTAAAATAATATTATTTAAAATAATTGTTTTCTATTTTAATTTTAAAAATGTAATTTATTCCTGTGATGCAAAGCTGTATTTTCAGCATCATTACTCCAGTCTTCAGTGTCACTTGATTTTGCTCAAGAAACATTTAATATTATTACTTTTAAAGTTGAAAACAGTGGTTGTCTTTTTTTTCCTTGTAACCTGAAGCTTTCCAAGATCTATAGCTCTCCAATCTCCTGCTCTGTCTGCAGGTGTAGAGATTTGGAGCAGGATCTGGGCACCTTAAGGGCTCAGCTGGGAGAGAAACAGAAGACTCAGGCTGAGAACGACTGTCTGAAGGTTCAGATGGAAAGTCTCCAGGCTGCTATTAAACTGGAACAGAAGAAAACTCAGGATGAGAAGTAAGCGCAGCTTGTTACCTCCAACTGATGCCTACAGAAATGCACAGGCGATTGCTAGATCTAAATGTTTTCATAATAATCACGTCTCATTTTATCTTTCTTTGCCAGAAACAACTTAAACCAGCTGAAAGATGCCTACACTAAGCTGTTTGAAGACTACAACGAGCTCCAAGAGGAAAAGAAGAAGAAAGAGGTACAAAAGGAATCATCATTTTGGATTAAGTAGTAAACTCACTCTTTAAGGAAGACTTTTGCATGGAGTTGCACCAGCTCCCATTTACTTTAGAAAAATGTAAATCTTCAGTCTCACATCTATTTTTGCATTTGGCTAGATGCTATTATTTAGGTTTAACTGTTAATTACAAATATTCTCGTTTTTGGTAGGAAGCAACTTTGCTTGCAGCAAAATATAAGGCCGTTCATTTTGTATTCTGAGGGTTTTGATGATTCATGTTTCTTAACTCATTGCGCATGTGTGTGTGATCAGGGTAGTGTATCACAGGAAGAGTACGATGACCTCCAAACCAGGTTTGCTACGGCTGAAAAGGCGCTGGCAGACAAACAGCTGAAGATTGATGAGATGAAGATGGAAATCTTCCAGAAGGAAAAGGAGCTAGATACTATCTCTGTTTTCCAGGCTCAGGTACAAGCGATTGTAATATCATGTCACGTCCTCTCACTTTTTTTAAGCTCTTCGCGATCTGTATAATTTATTAAGTGTTTTTTTGTGAACACATTACAGGCAGAGATATATTCCTCAGACTTCTACGCAGAACGAGCTGCTCGGGAGAAGATTCACGAGGAGAAAGAGCGTTTGGCCACTCAGCTGGAGTATGTGAAGAAACAGAACAGCCAACTTCAGGAGGAGATGGAATCACTTGGCAGGTACGTCACAAACTTAACTTACCCACTCACATGTGACCTCTGTGCCAACTTAACAGAATTGTTTTCATGCTTCAGGCATTCCATGAGCGAGATGCAAAGGAGACATGTGTCGCGTGGGGCAAATCCACAAGGCCCCACATCTCCACGCAACCTGCAAGGAGGTAGTAGACCCTTACCTTAAAGGTGGGGTATGTGATTTGGAAAACGACCGGCAGATTTTGAAAATAAACAATTCAAATGGTCCTACCTTCTTTCCTCCAACGCTGACTCCACCCATACGAAGAACATGGACGCGCAATCATGCACGAGCGAAAACTCAGATGCGGGAGAGATTGTAATGACGATTTACTACTAATCATGGAATCGGCTTTACTGACGAGATGCACATGCGTCACGAGCTTTGAGTATGCGCACAAAGGGGGTCACACCCGCTGGGGGGAGGGGGGTATGGTTATAACTTACTGTCCAATGATTCTAGGTGGTCTTGGAAATGATTGGCTGGAGTTTTTCGAGTCCTGCCCGTTCCACAGATGATTAAATTGCTTAATTTACATTTCAGTGCTTCTAACTCAGTGGCTGTGAGTGGGTTAGGAATAGGATTTCAAGTTATTTTGAAAAAACGGACAAGAAAGAGAATCACATACCCCGCCTTTAAAGAGCCCATATTGTACACTTTCATGCTACTGTAACAGCGAGAGGACAATTTACATAGACCTCTTTCTTTCCCAGGTGATTGGCAGCAGCAGAATATTCCAGACCATGCTTGTCCCAAATGTGGGGAAGTCCTACCTGACCTGGACTCCCTGCAGATCCACATCATGGATTGTATCATCTGAGCCTGTTGCCTCAACCATACCAGATCCCCCCTATATGTGAATGAGTGGTGTGATAGCTTTAGCTTCAACATGCTGAAACATAATGCTTCAATAACACAGGTCTATAAACCCTGCATCCTAAATATACTGTACATTATCAGTGTGGATGTTTTCAGATCAATAGAAGATACTGGTTGAGGGTGAGAATGAGCATTTAATCTGAATGGTTGGATATGGTCTAAATATGCCCTGTATAACAGAAACATTCATTTAAGATGCTTTGACAATTTATCATTCAACTATTAAGGAAAGTATATTACTGTATGTTGCAGGTGGGTAATTATTGTGGCATACAGGCTATTACACAAAAATCTGTTGTGGGCAAATTGCATTATTAATCCCAAAAATATTTTTGTTTAGATTAACTTTGAATGTCCCTGAGAGAATCATTTATTTAAAAGTCTCATGTTGGTTAATGGTTAGTGGTATTTTCATTATACTTTCAATGCCCAACATTATACAGACAGATATCAACAGATAATGTTTTCTCTTCATTTTATTTGTTGCATCTGTTCAAATGTTAAAGCACTTTATCATGGTAAATTAGTAAGATTTGGGGTTATTTTGAATATAACTGTCTGTCTGTTAGTTAATACCTACCTAATAAATAATAATAAAAAATCTAATAGTTTTCTGAAGTTCATAAAGATATATATTTTCTTCGTCACATGTCTAACGTTAGATGTTATTTTTTGTAAGTAACGTTAACGTTAGCCCTGCGCGATGCATAAATTAATCTCAGCATTGGAATTGCATAGGCTATTAAAGGACTAGTTCATCCAAAAGTGACAAGTTTGCAGTCATTTTGTCACCTTCATGTGCAAATCCTTTAGGTTACTTTCCGTGGAGGACATTTTGAAGTATGTAGCAGCTAATGGTCACTCTTCTTGTCGATGTAAGTTAATGAAAGTGAATGAGTAACGTTAGCCTACTGGGAACTGCCTTTCACGCCTAAATAAAATCATAAAGGTGATCTGATACGACTTGTCCGTTATATTAATATCGTTATTTATTCATATGATAGCTTTATGTGACAGACAAACTGCAATTTAAGTCGTTATATTATAGTATAGGGGGGGTTGGGACAATACAAATTTGACAGCATTACTATATATTAGGCTACTATACAGTATGGCTTCAGAATAGGCTAGGCTACTTTAAATATAGCAGCCTAATACTGTCAAATTTTTGTGGTGTGTTTTTTTGGAGCAAACATTCACTCTCATTCACGATTAGTACATTTTTAAGTAATTTCCCAAATTACTTAAAAATTTACTATTCGTGAATCGTGACCCTAAAAGAGAGGGTTTTTCTCTCTCTTTAGGAGCATTCAACAGATGGGCCAGAGTATAAAATGTGTGATTTGCACTAATGGGGAGATTTTTCACTTGCTGCAAGTGAGAAATAAATCTGTGAGCAGGAAGAGAAGCAAGGTTGATATGACACAAACGCTTGAGAATGAGAGGTGATTCTGAATCAACTTATCCCTACTGAAGTCTCAAGTAGCCTATTAGTTACCTCTGCTTCTCAATTCACACTGAAACTAGTTTTATTTGATATATGTCTTTATTAATATTGTATTGTGAATGTTAGGGGGGGTTTTTGATTATAGATTAAAAGCATTTTAGTAAAAAATAAATGAATATAGCCTATTCAATCAGTCAATGCAGAACACACACTGACACATGAGCAAGAAAAACAGTCACATATTATAGTTATCAGTCTCAAAGTAGCTTTACAAACTGCTGATTTAGAACAGGTTTATTTCACTTCAAACCTCAAAAACAGGGTTTCATAATCCCAACGACAAGTAGCGCTGAAAGACCCATATTTCACCTGTGTGGCACACGTGTGCAAGTGATCATCATAATTCAGGTCTTTGTCCAACACCTCCAACTTCAGGTTTTCACCATATTTGCAGTTTGGGAAGTTGAACTGTGCAGACCATGTAGGATTGGTGTTATCCTTGATAAATTCTGTCTACCCCCCAAAAGCAGAGCCACACCAGACCTTGAGGTATGGATCGGGTGGGTTTCCAAGTGGATCACCGGTGAGGCCTCTGGAATATAAGCCAAACACCCTAACAGCAGCACTGGCAAAGTCCAGCTGAGACGCCAGCATCAGCACAGCCAGAGACACCAGCCGAAGATCATAAAAGACTGCCATCTGTCAGAAAGAACAGATGCTCAATTATAGAGGTTTAATACACACAAATATCGAAATGCGGAAATAATGTCTAAATGTAGTGGTAAATATGCCTTACCTTGCTTTTATCAGATGTCGAGTGTTTGTTTTCTGATCCTAGCCCCCTTTATAATGCAATGACCAGGGACGTAATTTTCAAAAATTTCACACCACTTTTGGTCGATAATGTCCCCACCACTTTTGAAACATCTCGTGGATGGATGTAGGGTACCAATACAAATAAATAAAATATCTCCAGTTAAATTGCAGTGCATGCATTTCGTTCGTCTGTTAAATAAGAGGTGATCTAGCATGCTGACATGTGTTTTTGAAATCAAGTGATCAAAGTGTTCGTTGACTCTGTGATCAGTGGTGCAGATAGTGTTCTCTTGTGACTCGCGCACACCGCAGTCTTCACATGGACGCGCGCTTTAAACTGTTTCGGAGACTCTCTATTCGTTCTGATGAAATCACAAAATAAAATGCACTCAAATGTGTCACTGCTAAATATACAACCACTGATAAATATAATCGGTTTTAGCAAGAAAAAAAAAAAACTATACGAGTGCGGATTAGAATCCAGAACCTCTGACACGCTTGGCAAAAGTTCTGCCACTGGACCAATAAAGTATAAGGGCTTGGAGCCAGAGGGGCGTAAGTGGCTTTTGACAAACTTTACCTGAGAGTCAAAACAAAACTTTGACCAGACATCAATCACCTGTATTATTAACCTTAAACCACAAACATTACAACCACATGCATACTTACATGAATGAGTATTTAAGTAAAAATCGTATGGTTTAATAACACAATGAACATGTTCTAAAAGATTTTAAAATCAAAAAAATATGGCAAAAACATCAGATACGCCTTTTTTGGCACCAAATATTTCCAAGTCTTCTATGGACATATTGGGCGTATCTGCTGAACAATGCAGAACATAATTGGTCAAAAGGGGAATAGATTGAATAATTAACACTTGAATAACACTTGAACAAGTAATTAATGTTCCTTTAACTCATGCATTTTTTTTTTTTTATCATTTCATATTTCCATTCTGGGCATCTGCTGAACAGTACAGACTGTAATAAAAGTCACTGAACTTGCTAAACACACTTCTGATTGGCAATTCATGAGTTGTTCAATTTATTTCATTACATTCATTCATTTTTTTTTCAAATGCTCAATACAATTGACAGTTCTCTTGTGTTCTTTTTACTCATTTCACTTTTCTTTTTTGTTCAACCATTTCAATTACATATTCATTGACCACATCCAAAGAATCATGTCGCAATCTTATTTGCTTTTCTGTTCACTAGTTTGTTTAGTTCTACTTACTGTCCACTGTCAGAGCATTGTAGAACTCTGCGTATGTGTGAGGAATACTCCCATTCCTGCAGAGGGTGAGTAGATCTTTCTTCTTTAATGCACTGATCCCAGCAGGGCTTTCATACATTAAACTTGGTTTGGACACGGAATGGGTGCTTCTGTTGCCCTGGTTGCCGGCTTTGCCACCTTCAGTTCATGGAAGGTTGGGACAGTGAAATCATACTTGAAGAAGATTGTTCTGGATTCTTCTTTTGTGTAGCGAAACCATTTAATCTTCTTCCAATGCACTGCTTTTTCCTCCTCATCTTTGGTTTTGTTTTTGAGTATGTGATTGGAGAAAGACTTGAAGTCCACGAAGTCCTTGTGACCAAGTTCATGCACGGTGTATGGTTTGTTTTTTCTTGCCACTCACAAGGGTGTTGTAGCCATCAGGGGAGTAGATTGGAACTTTTCTCCTGGAACAGCACGCACGCTGTCACACGCCATCTGGCTGTGACCAGACTCCATGCACTTATGGTCAATAGTGGAGAGGGGCAATGTGCTGACTGCATGCAGGCACATTGTGCTAAAGGCAGCATTTCTATTCTGTCCACCACATATATCTGAATAAAGAACTGCATGTTGACTTCAGGATTAAGTTGTGAAAGGTACGAGTAAACACAAGTGCTGGTCTCTGATCCTCGACCGCCTTCCCCCTCATACCACATGTAACACTCAACATCTTTACTGTCCATTTCATATACAGTGAGGTCGTAGGTACTTAACTTGCATGAGTAGAACAGGCTACTAACGTTGCTCCAGGGGATGGTTAACACTTGCTCCAGGTCAAAAGTGACAGCCTTGTATGACTCCTGTTCCTTTGCTTTCTTTTTGTCATTATCTTTATGTTCTCTGGCCTGTTTTTTTCTTAACTGGTGGGCTTCAAAGTCATCCTTATGACTTTCCTTCTCACTGTCTTCTAAACGTTGGTACAGTATTTGCACGCGTCTTTCTTGTGTGTGAAAAGCTAGATTGAACTCAGTGTCAAACACCATTCTATAAAGACTTTGTTTTTCTGGTTTAATCTTCCACTCCTGTTCACAATTCTCTTTATACATAATGGGATTATTATTTTTATATTACTATAATAATTAGATGTTCAAGCACGAAGTGCTGAAAACCTATTGTTATTGTTAGGATTTTTATTATTATTTTTCTTCCACCGTAAAACGCATCGTGCAGCCCAAACCGTAAGTGCTTGAGCTTTGAAACTTTGTCAGATGGTAGTACAAAAATCGAGGAGAGGTTCAGAGAGTATGACCACGATTGTCCCATAGGTGGCGCTATAGCGATCAATTGCTCGAAACTGCTCATAACTCCTAGACCGTATGTCGTAGACTCAACTGTCTTATGTCATTGGAAAGCTGGAGGCCTGAAGAAAAAAACGTATATCTCCAATTTTATTCCCGCCATGATGGATTTTCCGCCGTTTTGAATTTTGTCGAAAAACTACTTTTGCGAACAAGTCCCTGGTTTTTCGCCCGATCGGAAACCAAACCAGTGCAGAAATGTTCTCTGGAGTCTGAATATCAATAATTATCGAAAAAAAGTTGAACTTTTGCATTTGGGTAGCTGTAACAGGGTCATTTAGAAAATGGGCGTGTCAAAATATACTCAAAAGCCTATAAATCATAAATAAAAAATCAGAACTTCACAAAAATTGGTGAGCATATGTGTCATCACATGGTGAAGAAAGATGCAAAGTTTCATGGAGATCGGACCATAGGTGGCGCTATAACTGTTAAAAAGCTTCAAAACCATGTATTTCCATATGGTAAATTGCCTGTATTAGCTGTAAATGGTCTTTTCAATCTACGATCATACAATGTTCATATCATAGTGTTTATAACCATCATAAATCATTATAGAATGTGGCATATCATGGTAAATCATCCTATAACATGGTAAATCAAGGTAAACTGAGATAAATTATGGTAAATTATGGTGAATCATGCTAGAATCATATTAAATCATACTACAATGTGTTCAATTGTGGTAAACCATACTAGAGCAGGGTAAATCTTGGTGAATCATACAAGAACTTGGTATATCATGGTAAACTATGGTAAAGCATGCTAGATTCATGGTAAATCATACGGGAACATTGTAAATAACGAAAAATTAACTAAATTTGGTATATCATGGTAAATCATGCTAAAACATGGTCTATTCCATCTATGATGTCAGTGGTTAAATGCTTGCTACATGAAACTTAATGTCTTTTGATGCTTTTGACCTTAACTGCCTTAACTGCTTGAACACTGATAAATGCTGCTTGCAGCTTTAATTATTATTATATTGATAATGGGATTAACGTTAGCCATGCTAGGTTAGGCTAACAAGGTAAGGCTCTCAAGGCATGATTATGTCTTACTGTCACCACTCTTGTGAGGAAATGCATTCAAAAACAACTCTGACTCATCTTCAACTTCTTCAATATATGATTCATCAGTTTGTTTCATAAATATTCATCAAAATCTTTTCTGCCTCAGACAGTTCCATGTCTGCAGTTGTGTCAGCCATTTTGAATGCTGTTTTAGGGCACCAACTACACTTATGCCCTTCTGGCTCTGAACAAAAATGTGGGTCCAACATGTATTTTTCAGAGCCAGAAGGGCGTAAGTGGACTTACTCCCTTCTGGCTCCAAACATTACTCACAGTTTTTCTGTTAGGTCTTTATTGTTTTGTTGCTTTATTCAATACAGTTTGATCTCAGATAGGTATTTTTGGCACCATTGGATAGAGCTCATCGAGACCTTTATTTTGATATTAAGAACTCATATTCGCCCAAAATGCCACTTAAGCCCCTCTGGCTCCAAGCCCTCGATTATTGAAGTCGGATCTATGTATTTATTCACGTGAAAATTCTCGGTACTAACAACATATATTAGATCTCATTAAACAACAAATTAACCTGTTAAGCTGCAAGCCTACTTTTGAAAAATCCCCAGAAATGACATACCCAAACTGAAACAGATACAGTTCATGAACCCTTTGCACTAAAAGCACAAGTATGATCTCATTTGAAAGCTGACACCTGGTAGTTTATTGTAAATGTAGAATTAATTATTGTCATAATGATTTTTTTTTTTAAATAGCTTAAAAGTTTTGTAAAGTTATTAGAAATGTATTTTTATGAAACATCTTCATGAAAATAAAATTGAAGTTGGCCCTGGAGCAATCTAGAAATGCACTGCAGCTAAAGCCATATGTGTGACCATTTTATATTTAAAATCTGAAAATGATAAGTCTAAAACTCTGTATTTAGTTAAATGTTTTTCAAGATCATGTCAAATTACTTTATTTTGATTAGACTCTAAAATGCAAACTGATGTTTAGTCATCTTCTGAGTCATCTATTCAGTCTATTGTCTCTATTGTTTTGTGGTGCAAACGAGCCCCATTCAGTGTCAGTCTCCCCCTGCACACATTTACACCTCTCCAGACTGGTTATGGCTCTATATATGCATTTCTTTTGTCTGCATTATAGCTACTAACGACTGGCTATTCACAGGCTATTCATAGGGTTTCAAACCCTAATTTCTTTTATCAAAGTTCTCACTAAATATTTGAAACTGGTATCAAATATACTGAAACATTTCAGTAAGCATTCCTATTTAGAAAAAAATCATAAAACAATAACTGCTGGTGGCAGGTGCACCTGGGCTAGCTAGCATATTAGCTTAGCACACCATCAATACACGACCATTTATGAGATTAAAACCATGTTTGTGCTCCAAACTTACTTTATAACGCAAGTCGAGTGTTTTAAATAATCTTATGTGATCTAATTTGGCTTCAGATAAAAAAAAATCTGACAGAAAATGTATTATTTATGGTGTTCTGCACGATGATGAAATCTATATCGATTAGCATTACATTATAAATATAATCTATTATTATGAAATACCTGACATGGCTTGAAGAACACAGGTAACTCAAATATCATTGCAATCATGTTTATTGTCTTCAAAACATCTTTATCTGCATGTTACAGCGATCTCTGTCAGCTACTTTCTGTATCGAGGTGACGTCTGGAATGTCACATGACTATGGGTCTTCTTCGTGATCCATATATGGACTATTATTGTGCATATAGCCCCCTCAGGCTATTGGTATGAATTGAAAACACAGCACATCTCAGTAAGAAGCGATCATAATGATTACATCGACGCATTTGGGTATAAATTCAATCAATATTATTCCTGTCTATAGAAATATGATGTGAATCAATGAGAATATATCAATATTTCTCCAAGTCTGCACATTTTTTACCTAAAGCCCTGAGGGACGTTGTTTTGTGAATCGCTGTCATGACGACAGCACGGAGTGTTTTATATGAATGGACCAGCCGACGCTCATAATTCATATTAAAGGTATCGACTCATTTTTTCATTTCATAACTCCTGACACAAATTAAGACATAACTGTCACTATAAGTTTCTCAGAATACAATAGTGGTCAAATACTGAATCTTGAGTCTTATATCTTTTTAATGATGTATAGTTTGTCAAGGAATAACATTAAATCTGATAGTAAATTTGAACTAAATAAAAAAAAAACGCTTCAGTGCGCCGACGCTCTGGCAACGGTTAACTTAAACCCAATGTACTATTTAAATCGATTGCTGGACATCGTAATGTTATTGTGCATGACATGTCAGAAAGCCAGTCTACAGCAGCCACATACACATTTTTTTTTATTAAAACAAAAATATGTATTTCCCTTTCGAGGGAACGAGACGATGCGTCGATGACGCTTTGGGAACGCCTTCGCGTGATTACCTCTGAAGCACGTATGTCAACTAGTCCAATGGAATGAATGAATGAACGCCACGGGCGGGTGACGTCATGACCAGGAAAGGATATAAGCACATCCGGTGCGTTACTCGCGTTAGCTTTTGTGCCTCAGCAAAGCGCTCTGTGTCAAAACTGTCTGTGAATATTTATTGTTGTCTGTCTGATATATACATATACAGGTCCTTCTCAAACAATTAGCATATTGTGATAAAGTTAATTATTTTCCATAATGTAATGATAAAAATTAACTTTCATATATTTTAGATTCATTGCACACCAACTGAAATATTTCTGGTCTTTTATTCTTTTAATACTGATGATTTTGGCATACAGCTCATGAAAACCCCAAATTCCTATCTCAAAAAATGTGCATATCATGAAAAGGGTCTCTAAACAAGCTATTAACCTAATCATCTGAATCAACTTATTAACTCTAAACACCTGCAAAAGATTCCTGAGGCTTTTAAAAACTCCCAGCCGGTTTCATTACTCAGAACCGCAATCATGGGTAAGACTGCCGACCTGACTGCTGTCCAGAAGGCCATCATTGACACCCTCAAGCAAGAGGGTAAGACACAGAAATAAATTTCTGAACAAATAGGCTGTTCCCAGAGTGCTGTATCAAGGCACCTCAGTGGGAAGTCTGTGGGAAGGAAAACGTGTGGCAAAAAACGCTGCACAACGAGAAGAGGTGACCGGACCCTGAGGAAGATTGTGGAGCAGGACTTATTCCAGACCTTGGGGGACCTGCGGAAGCAGTGGACTGAGTCTGGAGTAGAAACATCCAGAGCCACCGTGCACAGGCGTGTGCAGGAAATGGGCTACAGGTGCCGCATTCCCCAGGTCAAGCCACTTTTGAACCAGAAACAGCGGCAGAAGCGCATGACCTGGGCTACATAGAAGCAGCACTGGACTGTTGCTCAGTGGTCCAAAGTACTTTTTTCGGATGAAAGCAAATTTTGCATGTCATTCGGAAATCAAGGTGCCAGAGTCTGGAGGAAGACTGGGGAGAAGGAAATGCAGAAATGCCTGAAGTCCAGTGTCAAGTACCCACAGTCAGTGATGGTCTGGGGTCCCATGTCAGCTGCTGGTGTTGGTCCACTGTGTTTTATCAAGGCCAGGGTCAATGCAGCTAGCTATCAGGAGATTATGGAGCACTTCATGCTTCCATCTGCTGAAAAGCTTTATGGAAATTAAGATTTCATTTTTCAGCACGACCTGGCACCTGCTCACAGTGCCCAAACCACTGGTAAATGGTTTACTGACCATGGTATTACTGTGCTCAATTGGCCTGCCAACTCTCCTGACCTGAACCCCATAGAGAATCTGTGGGATATTGTGGAGAGAAAGTTGAGAGACGCAAGACCCAACACTCTGGATGAGCTTAAGGCCGCTATCGAAGCATCCTGGGCCTCCATAACACCTCAGCAGTGCCACAGGCTGATTGCCTCCATGCCACGCCGCATTGAAGCAGTCATTTCTGCAAAAGGATTCCCGACCAAGTATTGAGTGCATAACTGAACATAATTATTTGAAGGTTGACTTTTTTGTATTAAAAACACTTATTTTATTGGTCAGATGAAATATGCTAATTTTTTGAGATAGGAATTTTGGATTTTCATGAGCTGTATGCCAAAATCATCAGTATTAAAACAATAAAAGACCTGAAATATTTCAGTTGGTGTGCAATGAACCTAAAATATATGAAAGTTTAATTTTTATCATTACATTATGGAAAATAATTAACTTTATCACAATATGCTAATTTTTTGAGAAGGACCTGTATATATACACACTATGGAAACAATTGCACAAACTCTGTGTTCTCCCTGCTCGTGTTATTTAATGAGTAGGGACACACACAAGCTTTGTGTGATGTGTTGGGAGTGGAGCATGCGGTATCAGCCTTGGCTGATTGCCAACATTGTGAGAAGCTTTCGCTTTGCTCCCGCCTGTCACTTTTCGAGGGAAGTGGCCAGGCTCGCGATTCTCAGGGTGTAGGACCCGTGTCTGCCGAGGCAGCGCGGAGAATGCATTCCTGTGGATCGCAAACAGAGGTTGGAGACGGGTCCGCGGATCTTATCTCCTCCCTTTCCACGAGGAACCCATGCTCTCTCTCCGGTCTCGGAAGCCCGCGCTGCTGTAAGCCTGTTTATTGGTCCAATGAGGGTTTCCAATAATACAGGTGAAGGTCTCTGCGTGTTACTGTCTTCCCTTTTACGCAACACAACAAGATTAAATGGAACACACTTTTCTCATATGTATTGACTCGTTATTTCATCTGACTCCATAAATGAAAAAGGGTTTTAATGATATCTGGGTATCATTAAAAGTGAGCGAATGTCTGATTATTCTTTTGAAACTCTTTAATTATGTTTTACCCGTTCAGATTAGGAAACTATGCCGCTTAGAGGTCCTCACATCTACTGCGGGTCTCGCGATCACAATCTCGTCAGTTTCGTCACTAAACAGAGGTTTTGACTAATATCTCAGACGGTCGGATTCACCCAAAACACAATCAGAGATACTTTTATTTTAGTCCCCTTGAATTGCATACACTTGAACTTAATTTAATAGTTATACTTTAGTAGAGGTTTTGGCCCTATTATAGGTATGAGTCGACCAACGATACTTTCCTCATAATAGTTTAGACTGGCCAAGCCCGTGATCTCTCACGTACACTTATCTAAAGTTACATTAAATTAAGACAGAGGTAAAATAGACGTACCCAAATTTAGGCTGGTCAGGCAGCGCGTTAGCTACCCCTAAACGGAATGCCCCGTCTCTACAAAGCAAGTACACTTGAACTAGTGACAAAGTATTAGCCGTCGCCAATCTGACGCAGAATTGCGGGAGCATACGAATCCGATAATCTCCTTGGGAGAACAAACTGAAGAGTCAATCAGAGTAAAATCAAACGTTTACAATTTATTTACCAGGTAATGAAGCAATAATTCAAAATCCAATTCATGAGAATAAAATCATCAGTTGATCATATCATAACAGAAATCAAGGAATTTGTAGAAAGTATTACCTGGCAATCAGAATTACACACAGCGGTTGTGTGGGCAGTCAACCTACAGACTCCTCGAACCTTTTGCCCATTTTCCTTATAAACCCAGATAATTCAATTTGCTTACCAAATGGTAGTGTCTGCCATTATAATTAGATTTGGTCCCCTAGTGAGGGGCTCACAACTGTGAGATCAGAATGGAGGATCTGGGGGAGGGAACACCTTAGAGGGATACACTACTTCTCATATTTTGTAACTTCTTTTAGCTTTCTATTATGGTTGGGAGAATGAGACCATTTTACCAGGCGCACTGAGATACTTTAAATGATACCAAACATGCATAGTTACTTATTTTGTACACATTTAACATTTCATGGGTTTTCAGTGAGTTTCAGGTGAGCAGGAGAAGGGGGGGATTGTTCAAGTGAGGTGTGAGGTGTGAGTTGCACTGTGTGCTGCGTCTCGGATGCTGCTGTTATATCATTATGCAAGGGAGGGTTCAAATGTTAATTCTCAGGAGCCTTTTGTTTCCACCAGGGGTGGCCCAGACTTTTCGGCACCCGCCTTACAGTTCCCCCATTTGGCACCGTGGGCCACTCATAGGGTTTCCTGCGGTGTCACTTCAGTCTTTGTAAGGTGGGCAGCTGTAGGGGGCTGAGAGTTAAGATCGTGTTGGTGGATGCTTTTACTGATCTGATGAGGTGTCTGAAGTAACAACATTGGAGTAGCGTGAAGGAGAATATGAGTGCGCTTCCAACCGCACAACCTCGAAGTACCCAGTCCCACCAGGTGTATGCCGTCTGTGCCGATCGAGTAGATGAGCTAGACAGGATCTGTGCAGTCTTTCGCGCCAAGTTTGTCTCTACTTGCGCTTGAGAGAGGTGGTACTCTGTTTGGAGGATGACGTTCTGTACCAAGTCCATTGTGTCGACCAAAGCTTGTGTTCCGTGTTCATAAAAGGTGTCGTCCCACCATGGGGAGACCTCGGCGTCCTTTCGCATCCTTCCGAGGATGTCGATTTGACCCATAGAAAAATCCTCTGTCACTTCCAAGCAAAAGGAGTGATTAGCAGGACAGGTCAGTCCTCCATATGTGAACGAATTCATCTCACTGATGACGCACCACTGTGTATGAGACACTTGAACAGCATTTGAATGGCCATGCAAAGATTCAACATTTATGAGTTTGCTATCATTGGAAGAGAAAGGCTGCAATGTGTTACATGTACAAACAACGTAATTGTGAGTTTCATGACAACAAGTGCGGCTGGTAAATAAGGTCTCAGTACCCTTCAAAGTCATATATCCAGTGAGGTGATCCCATTTAATTACCTGATCTTTAACTACCACGCCAATGGACCGAATAGTAGTGGAATTTGGATAAACTTGATCTGGGTGGATTAAAGGAAAAGTGGCAAAAAACCCAATACAACCAATACATTCGTTTCCTGTATACATCATAACTGTGGATAACAGTTCTGAATACTTAATATTTTTCATTTTTTCTGAAGAGAACCATCTATGCAAGTCTAAAACCTCAATTAAATCATTCAAAACATGTCTAGGGGTCTTGTGAAGACGAAGGTCTAAAATTTCCTGTCTTGTTGCAGTGAACAAATCTTGTGCATATGATCTGCAGGCTAAGTCACGTTCGATGGTACGGGTCTGATTGAACAATGTGTGGCTGATCGTTAGAAGCGCCTGCGCCTCGGAACGAACTGCTTTGATAATGTTATCATTGCTATTGGTGATGTGTTGAAAACCAGTGGCCATCTGATCTGTCAACCATGTGGAGAATTGGGATTGTTTGCTTATTTTATAGGTGTTGGCTGCTGAATTAATTGATCCAAACAAGCCGGCTATACTGCTGAGTAGGTCTCGCTCTGAGCGAGTAGGTGGAATTTGGACAGCAAGTCTGTCTTTGTAATCAGAAATTAAATCATCGATTCGTGACTGTAGCCATTCATATGACTCATCATTAATATTACAATGTTTTGTGTAGGCAGAGAATATGTTGGAAATGTTGTATGTTACATGTGTCATTATCAAATTTACATCATGTAATAAAGTCTTGTTGATGTTTCCTCTAATCAGTCCACCAGGTGGAATTGAGTGCAATTCCGGACACTTTTTGGGTTTAGTGTATCCACAGGTGGTCAAATTAAAACAATAAGTAATAGTCCATGTACAGTTGTGGGGATTGGTGAAATTGTCTATGCTATGTGAACATTTTCCGACACAATATGTTCCTTCCTTCCGGTTGGTCCACACAAAAGTTTTTGGTTTTGGCTCGTTAGGTGTGTACGATGTGAGATTATACATTAATTCTGTGAATCTTATATGGGTGTCATTATGTGTTTCAGTATGTGTGCACCTATATGTTGCAGGTTCCAAATTCTTTACATAATAGCACAATTTTGGATCTATGCCATTGTTGTTGTTTTCGTGTAGAGTGTGTGCATGTTGCCTATTGTGTCGCCTGTATCTATCTTAAGTTTATACCAGGCAGTGAGATTGTGCATGAATTTTGGTGCTTGAGTGTATCCCGAAATGTTTTCTGAAGGTGGGTGGGTGCTACCTGAACTACAGCAAATTTGTGGTGTGCAATTTGGATCCGGTACTATACCGGGAGGCCATGTAGCTGTCTCTTTAGGTGCGACTGTGATTTTTGGTGTGGATGGCCCCTGGGAGAATTTCCACACCCACCTCCCACATTTCAGGTTGTGTGTGAGTGAAACCCTTTGGCCCAGTCTGATGCACGTGGGCCCGGACACTTTCCTTTCATCCGGCCTCCATGGGATCGCTGCAGTCGACCTGGAAGGCAGGAAGAGAAGACAGTGACAGTTAGTTATTTATTCTCTGAACTTTTAAATGATTTGCACTGAGACATGTGATACCATCGCAGTTTCCCTTTTACGGTTGTGGCCACACAGCTGTTGCATACAGCTTTTATTTCATATGGCCCATGCCATCGGGGTGTGAATGCACCTTGCTTCACAAAAACGCGTATCATTACCATGTCTCTTTCTGAGAATTTTACCTCAGAGTTTGGGTTGAATTGTGTATCATTTATTAAGTCTGATTGCTGTTGTTTCAGAGCAGCATGTGCATGTAGCACTTCCAGTCTGTCTCGTAATTGCTTTAATACAGACTGTTGAGTTGCAATCACGAGAGGCCCCAGGTCTGCTGGGGTAATTTCTGGGTCGACGGGCAGCTTCATGACTCTCCCAGTCATGAGTTCAAATGGACTGATACCTGTGGCTTTTGAAGGAGTTGCCCGCAATACTGTTAGGACCGTGGGTAGGGCATCAATCCATTGGTTTTTGTGTTGTGCAACCTGTTTCGAGATGCTTTCTTTTATGGTGCGATTAACGCGTTCCACCATCCCGGAGCTCTGCGGCCTGTATGAAACGTGAAATCTTTGTTTGATGTTTAGCATCTGGCATATATGTTTCATTATCTGACCTGTGAAGTGTGTGCCCTGATCAGATTCAATTTGGATTGGTGCTCCCCAGAGTGGGAGGATTTGGTTCGCTATCACACGTGCCACTGTGTTTGCATTGTTATTGCGAGTAGGAATCGCTTCGACCCATTTGGAGAATTTGTCAATTATCACAAGGCAATAACGATATCCCCCTTTGGCACTGGGTAGTGGACCTATAAAATCCAATTGGAGCGACTCCCAAGGTCCTTTGGGTGGCTCTGGTCTGCACAGTTTTGTACGGCCAGTCCTACCTTGATTAATGGTAGCACATACGATGCATGTGTCACACCATCTTTGAATGTCTGATGCCATCTGTGGCCACCAAAAGTTCTTTTGTATAAGCTGTTGTGTTTTGGGGGCTGATACATGTGCATAATCGTGGTACAACTTTATCACTGGTTTCTGCAGGGCTTCTGGGACGATGTATTTGTCGTCTCTTAAAATCATGCCTTCAGTGACCTTGACTAATTGGTCCTGCTGCAGGTGCGGTGTCAGCTCCCCATCAGAACTCCACAGTTCTTGTTGGTACTGTTTCAAGTCAATAGGAACAGTCTGAATCGCACTCACAGCAGGAACAATCAGTCTGTCAGGCTTCCATTCATCTCCCTTTTGTGCTGCTAATTTAGCTAATTGATCTGCGATGTTGTTGTTTTGTTCGTTTTCATTTGGATTTTTGTTAATGTGTGCGCGCACTTTGACGACGGAGAGTGTGGAATCACGTTTTTTAATCTCCTGCCAAATCGAAGTTATGATGTTAAAATGTTTTATCGGCGTTCCGGCAGATGTGAGGAATTTTCTCAACTGCCACTGTGCCATAAAATCATGGACTGCACCAAAAGCGTATCGACTATCAGTGTATACACACAGCGGCTCGTGATGTGATCTGATTGCTTCGAGTAATGCAATAAGTTCAGCTTCTTGCGCAGATGTGTTTTCGGATAGTTTGATTAGCAATTGGTTAGTGCCGGAATTGGGAGAGTGAGGAGTCCACACCGCACATCCTGTGTGGAATTTGCCATCATGCCAATATCGGGAACCATCAATGTACACCAGTGTCTGATTTGGAAGTTCTTGATCATGAACTGGGCTCTGTGCTTCCGGTTTGGTTTGGCATGTGTGTGGGTGGCCCTCTACATCTCCCAATAAATGAGGTAATATTCGGTCGTTAACAGTTGTGATGTCACGTGCCTGTATGTCTGCTAGCCATCTTGCTAACCTTTGCGACGACACACCTTTTATTCGGCCTTGCAACAGTATTTGTACTGGCGTGTGCACTGTATGCACAAGGATAGGTTGAAAACCTACAACCGGTTCAGTTGTTGTCAACATCCAGTGAACCGCCAGCACGTGCTGAGTGCATGGGTCGAAACCCTGTTCGACCGTGGATTTCTTTCGGCTGTAATAGGCGATCGGACGCAATTTTCCCCCATGGTCTTGAGCTAAAACGCCACTTAGTGTGTTTTCATTCGCATCCACTTGTAAGTGAAAGGATTTTTTGGGGTTCGGCAGACCGAGCGCGGGAGCACAGCATAAGTTTTCTTTTAGACTCGTAAAGGCTTTTCGTGTTCCTCTGACCATTCAAGGTCGTCAGAGGGCTTTGATTTTCCTTTTAAGAGAGAATATAATGGCGTGACGATGTTTGCGAAGTCTGGAATGAAGTCTCTTAAGTAGTTTGCTGTTCCTAGCACTTTCTGCAACGCGTTCAGCGTGTGTGGTCGGGGAAGTACAGCAATGCATTTTCGCCTATCATCTGTTAATGCTCGGTGGCTTTGCGTTATTGTGTAACCCAGGTACTGGACCTCGCTTTGTGCGATTTGAGCTTTTTCTTTGTTTAATTTGAAGCCAGCTTTGCCGAGTGTTAACAATACTTCATCAACGAGTAACAAATGATCATCAATTGATCCCTCGGTCGCGATAAGTATATCGTCAACGTAATGAATCACGTTTCCGGTCCCTGTCAGTGGATTGAGCGCGTCTTCTAATGTCCTGTGAAAAATCGCAGGACTGTTATGGAGACCTTGTGGCATACGTTCCCACGTGTACTGTATTTGATTCACAGTGAAGGCCAATTTCCACTGATCAGCGCGTTTGATTGGGATGGACCAGAAACCGTTCTTTACGTCGAGCACTGTAAACCAAGACGCTTGTGTTGAAATCTGTGATAATAATAATGTCGACGGATTTGCCACTATAGGTGTAGCCTTGGGCAAAACTTTGTTGAGACGCTGATAATCAATGCAAAGACGCCATTTACCGTTCGATTTTGGTACTGGTAAACACGGAGAGTTCGTGGTTGAACTACATCGACGGACTATTCCTCTGATTTCAAGTTGTTGTACTATTTCATGAACAGCCGACTCGGCCTCTGGTTTGATGCGGTATTGTTTTTGTGGGGGAGGGGGCTCCCCCTCAATGCACACAACAAAGTCAATGAGACCGCAGTCATGTTCATGTGTAGCCCAAATGCAATCATGTTTGTTTACCATCTGTTGAATGGGATCTGGGGTGGATATGGACATAATGTTCGTTCTGTTTTTTGGTGGGCACTGTTTCACTGCTTTGTCTGTTTTCAATTCAATTTGTTTTTCAAAGCAGTGAATTACAAAGCCATACTTTCGCATAATGTCCATTCCCAGCACAGTCCCTTCACTGTTATTAGGTAAATACCAGAGGGGTTCTTTCAATACGGTCACGCCTAAATCGAGTTCAATTGGCTGTGTTTTTGTCGCAATCATTGACGTGTCGCCGATGCCTGTGACCTGAATAGTTTCGTTGGTTAAAGGTAGGGGAATGTCTGTACAGGAGCAAGATGCGCCAGAATCAATAAGTACGTTAGCTAACCGGCCTCCTAAATTAGCCCTTATTTTTATTCGGTTTCCACTCTTAATTATGCTCCCTACGGCGATGGAGGCCACGTACCCCTATTGGTTATGATGTTTTCCAGTCGTTCCGCTCGCGCTGTGGGCGTCGCCATTTTGACTTTTTCGTTTTTTAAACTCCGTGATGAAATTCGCGAATTGTTTGTACAGGTCCGAGTCGTCGCTAGAGGGCGTTTTTTGGCAAAGTTTTGCTTGTTCTTTTAAATCTCTTTCTCTTTTTTGGCAATCTTTCATTAAATGGTTAAACTTTTGGCAATAGTGGCATTGCATTTTGCTTGGAGATCTTTGGTTAAATTTGCCTGGGCTGTTCCCTTCTGTTAACCATTGTGCGGACGCACCGCTACGGGGTTTTGATCTCCATCTGCTTTCTATCCTAGTACCCCAGTCTACTATTGCTCTGAACGTGTTTTCGGCCGGGTCGACGCCATTTGACAGAGCCTTTTGAACTGGAATGCCAGCATTGTTCTTAACAAGTTGTAGTAACACGTCATGGTTGCGCTCTACATTCTCTATGCCTGAGTGTTCTCTGTATGTTACCCATAACCGTTCAGCGTATGTTTCAAACGACTCATTACTCGCTTGTTTGATTTCTAATATTTTGTTCCAGTCTGCATGCGTCGGTCCCCTCATGTCTAACAGTGCCTGTTTAAGACGCTCGTAGATTATTTCGTCGGTTTCATGAACGTTTCGGTTCATTATGTTGCCAGATTTCATATCTGCGGTGAGTTTCGGTCTCAACAGAGGGTATTCCGACCCGTACTAAAAATGTGTCTATATGTGAAGTGCAAACAATCTCTCCCTCAACGCTTCTAAAAGGCAAATTAGATTGACTTACCACAGCAGCTGGAGATGGATGAGAAGGAGCTCAAACCTCATGTTCCGGGCAGAGTTCAAGTTGAATGTCGCGCCAGAAAGACGTTGCTCGTCTGGTTTCGAGATCACGTCGAGGTCACCACTTTGTAAGCCTGTTTATTGGTCCAATGAGGGTTTCCAATAATACAGGTGAAGGTCTCTGCGTGTTACTGTCTTCCCTTTTACGCAACACAACAAGATTAAATGGAACACACTTTTCTCATATGTATTGACTCGTTATTTCATCTGACTCCATAAATGAAAAAGGGTTTTAATGATATCTGGGTATCATTAAAAGTGAGCGAATGTCTGATTATTCTTTTGAAACTCTTTAATTATGTTTTACCCGTTCAGATTAGGAAACTATGCCGCTTAGAGGTCCTCACATCTACTGCGGGTCTCACGATCACAATCTCGTCAGTTTCGTCACTAAACAGAGGTTTTGACTAATATCTCAGACGGTCGGATTCACCCAAAACACAATCAGAGATACTTTTATTTTAGTCCCCTTGAATTGCATACACTTGAACTTAATTTAATAGTTATACTTTAGTAGAGGTTTTGGCCCTATTATAGGTATGAGTCGACCAACGATACTTTCCTCATAATAGTTTAGACTGGCCAAGCCCGTGATCTCTCACGTACACTTATCTAAAGTTACATTAAATTAAGACAGAGGTAAAATAGACGTACCCAAATTTAGGCTGGTCAGGCAGCGCGTTAGCTACCCCTAAACGGAATGCCCCGTCTCTACAAAGCAAGTACACTTGAACTAGTGACAAAGCATTAGCCGTCGCCAATCTGACGCAGAATTGCGGGAGCATACGAATCCGATAATCTCCTTGGGAGAACAAACTCAAGAGTCAATCAGAGTAAAATCAAACATTTACAATTTATTTACCAGGTAATGAAGCAATAATTCAAAATCCAATTCATGAGAATAAAATCATCAGTTGATCATATCATAACAGAAATCAAGGAATTTGTAGAAAGTATTACCTGGCAATCAGAATTACACACAGCGATTGTGTGGGCAGTCAACCTACAGACTCCTCGAACCTTTTGCCCATTTTCCTTATAAACCCAGATAAATCAATTTGCTTACCAAATGGTAGTGTCTGCCATTATAATTAGATTTGGTCCCCTAGTGAGGGGCTCACAACTGTGAGATCAGAATGGAGGATCTGGGGGAGGGAACACCTTAGAGGGATACACTACTTCTCATATTTTGTAACTTCTTTTAGCTTTCTATTATGGTTGGGAGAATGAGACCATTTTACCAGGCGCACTGAGATACTTTAAATGATACCAAACATGCATAGTTACTTATTTTGTACACATTTAACATTTCATGGGTTTTCAGTGAGTTTCAGGTGAGCAGGAGAAGGGGGGGATTGTTCAAGTGAGGTGTGAGGTGTGAGTTGCACTGTGTGCTGCGTCTCGGATGCTGCTGTTATATCATTATGCAAGGGAGGGTTCAAATGTTAATTCTCAGGAGCCTTTTGTTTCCACCAGGGGTGGCCCAGACTTTTCGGCACCCGCCTTACACTGCGGTCTCTTCCGCCCGGGGAGAGAGGTCAATGCTTCAGTGTTCTACCTCCGAGGAGGTAGATGTGCTGAGCATTGAAAGTAACAAAGCACAATCATGGGGGAAGTGGATTTGCCATCTCTTTCCCCAGCATATGAGAATATATATATATATATATATATATATATATATATATATATATATATATACACATATATAATAGTTTATATATATATAAAATAAATTTATATATAAAACAATAAAAATAAAATAAAGCTGGTGGAGGTGCTTACAAAGGCTGTAGATAAATTAAATATTTAATGGTCAGCAGAAATAAGGGGGAGCTCGTCCTAAAAATAAAGAATGAGTTTCCTTCCCTCTATTTTTTCACCTCCATCACGGGGCCTTCGTTTTTCCCAATCTGCACAGCGAGCTGTCTAGATCATGGAAAAAGCCTTACTCTTCTTGTCTTTTAGCCCCAAGTTCATGTATATTCAGATATATGGGGGTTAAGAGAATATGGCTATGGGCCAATACCCCGGGTAGAACAAACGCTTGCTAGCTATCTGTCTCCCGGTTTAGTATCGTCCCTGAAGGCGTCGGCTTCTCTCACTAAACCATTACAAAATATATTTTATCTAGTGGGAAAACCATTTACAGCCGTGGCTCTAGCAGGAGGCTGCTTGCACACAATAGCAGTGCAACAAGCATATCAGGCTGACCTGCTGGGTTTGGACAGAAGTGAGGGAGTTTGGCCCGATGGGGTTGGAGAACTTCGTTCGGCCACATATTTATCTCTCAGGGATACTAAGGAGACCGCCTGAACATTTGGGCGGTCTATGGCAGCCCTTGTGGTCACTGTGAGACACCTCTGGCTCAATTTGATGGAAATCATGGAGAAAGATACAAGAGAATCTCTCTCTCGCTATGTCCAACCCCCTGGGGCTGCTGGGCGTGAGCAGCTCCAGCCGTCTTGTTTCTCATACGCAACACAGCAGCCAAAGCCTTCAAAGCAGAAACCGGATCCGAGGACTGTTCTTCATGCTGAGAAGGCTTCGGCTCAAAAGAAAAGGTCTTGGCGCCACCGGCGTCAGACCGGTGAGGGCAGCCCCAACCGGGGTGGAACGGTGTACACCTCATTATACGGTGCCCTTTCCATCTCGGTGCCCTCAGGGGACCGTTCTGCCGACCCCGCCACCCTTGGTGCTTTGGGGCGCAGCGGTCTCCAGCGAGGTTCCGGCGCAGCTACAACTCGACATTGCGTCGGACTCGCGCCCTCTGAGGGGGGTTCAAAAACAGTCAGTTCGGGTGGTTCCTGCCAGTATGCTTCAGGCCCCGTAATCTGACTGTCTCAATTACACCAGAGGCCAGCCTTGAGGGGCTGGTTCCCTTGGTAGATTTTCTGGCAGGTGGAAGCTACTGCCGAATATATCTCTATGGGTCCTGCAGTTAGTAGTAAGAGGCAGATTTGGTTCTCGTTCCTCCAGGTTACAACGGAGTGTTGCTCATGAGTGCATCCCGAGCAGGCTCTGGTAATGGAGCAAGAGGTAAAGGCCCTGTTAGCAAACAAAGCTATAGAGCAGGTGTACTCACCCGACATTTTTGTCGGTCTTTACAGTCGTTATCTCATTGTTCCAAAAAAGGATGGAGAACTGCATCACATACTAGATCTTCGTCTGTTGAAGTGTTCGATGCTGGAACTCAAGTCCAAGATGCTGACACTCAAACAGATCGTGACTCAAGTCAGATCCGAGGACTGGTTTGTCACGATAGATCTGAAAGACCCATACTCAAAGACCCATCAGGAGGTTCCTGAGGGTTTCTTTCAGGGGCAAAGAACACCAGTATCAGGGACTTCCTTTCGCTCTAGCTCTATCACCCCGCAAATTCACAAAGCGCGTAGATGCAGCTCTGGCCCCGCCAGGCTGCAGTGCATACGCATTCTGAATTGCATAGACGATTGGCTGATTCTAGCAGAATCAGAACAGTTAGCGGTTTGGCATCAAGATATCGTCCTCGCTTATATGCGAAGGTTGAGGTTGAAGCTCAATGCCAAGAAGAGTGTGCTCCTCAAGTACAGAGGACCACTTTACTTGGAGTGGTCTGGGACTCAGTCACGATGCGAGCCGTTCTGTCGCCCGCTCGTGTAGCTGCTATCTGCCAAAAAAAGAGCTAAAGCTAGGCCAGACACACACTGTGAAACAGTTCGAGAGACTGTTAGGCCTCAGGGCAGCAGCGTCCATTGTGATACCCTTTGGCCTGCTGTACGTGAGACATTTGCAGTGGTGGCTCAGGACCAGAGGGTTCTCCCCGAGGGGAAACCCATTCTGTATAATCAAGATCACGCGGCAGTATCCCCGCGCCTTGGTTATATGGACGAAACACTGGTTCTTGTCCCAGGTTCCGGTGTTGGGAGCTCTTTGCCATCGAGTTGCTATCTTGACAGATGCTTCCCTCACCAGCTGGGGAGTGGTATTGGAAGGCCGCTCAGCTCAGGGTTTGTGGAGGAGTCATCATCTCTCTTGGCACATGATTTGCCTAGAGATGATGGTCATCATTTCCTCCCAGACCTGAGGGGCCATCATGTGTTGCTCTGGAACAGTGACTGTTAGGCGTCAGGGCAGCAGCGTCCAATGTGATTCTCTTTGACCTGCTGTACGTGAGACCTTTAAAGTGGTGGCTCAGCACCAGAGGGTTCTCCCCGAGGGGAAACCCACTCCATACGATCAAGATCACGCGGCAGTATCCCCGCACCTTCGTTATACGGAGGAAACTCTGGTTCTTGTCTCACAGACAAGTTGGTGGCCTCTTATTTTGGTCCCTCAAGAAAATACGCTATCTGAGGGCAGTGTATATTCCAGGGGGCCAGAATATTGGAGCAGACACCCTGTCGAGGCAGGGGCTGAGGCCAGGGGACTCCACCCTGAGGCGGTGGAGCAAATATGGGAGTTTTACGGCCAGGCAGAAGTGGACCTGTTCACGTTTCAGCATACGACGCACTGTCCACTCTGGTTCTCTCTCACTCAACCAGCCCCCTCGGGGCTGGATGCTATGGTGCAGACGTGGCTGAGGCTATGTCTGTACGCATTTCCCCCTGTTGCTCTGCTCCCAGGAGTTCTGGAGTGAATCCGCCAGGATGGTATAAGCCTATTGCTAGTAGCACCACCCTGGCCAAGCCGAATTTGGTTTGCGGATCTAATTGTTCTCGACGGCCCTCCCTTGGAGATCCCGATCAGGAGAGACCTTCCGTCTCAGGCAGGGGATGCAATATTGCACCCCCGGCAGGGGATTTGGAAACTGTGGGTTTGGCCTCTGAGGGGGCCCAACTCATAGAGAGTGGTCTCTCAACCGAGATTGTTGAGACCACTCAGTGTCAGTGGAATCCAGTTAACTGTTCAGTAAACAAAGTATTTGAGTTTCTGCAAGAACGCTTTGTATCAGGTCTATTTCCTTCCACGCTTAAGGTATACGTGGCTGCCATTGTGGCTTTCCACGCCCTGGTGGGTGGTACATTTTTGGGTCGAGACCCCCTGATCACTCGTTTCCTTCGTGGCACTTTGAGGCTGAGGCCTGCAACTTGCACTAGGGTGCCGGCTTGGGACCTTGCAATAGTTCTAGAAGGCCTATCTGGGGCTCCCTTTGAGCCCTTAGATTTGGTCTCAGAGAAGTTCTTTCTTTTAAGACTATTTTCTGCTAGCTATTTCGTCCCTCTAAGAGTCGAGACCTTCAGGCCCTTTCGGTCCCCACCTGCCTTGAGTGCACTGGGGATGGCCAAGGCAATCTTACCCCAAACATGGATATGTTCCTAAGGTGCCTACCATTATTCCGAGGCCTATTGTGCTGCAGGTTTCTGTCCTCCCCCGTTTATCGGACCAGGAAAAGCTGAACCTTTTGTGCCCAGTGCGAGCACTGGACACTTATGTTCATCGGACTTCTCTGTCGAGAAAATCCAACCTATTGGGCAAATGGATAGTCGAGACTATTCTTCTTACTTGTGAGTCCTCTGGCCATTCATTTGGTGGTCAGGGCTCATTCCACTAGGAGTATGGCTTCTTAGCTTTATTACCTGGAGTTCTCTCCAAGACGTTTTTGATGCGGCGGGCTGGTGCTCACCGCTCACATTCGTGAGGTTTTACAGCTTGGACCTGGATGCTTCCCAAGTTGCTTTTTACTTAGTTTGCCGACAGTTTTATCATCTGGCATTTTGTAAGTACGGCGTATTGGGTATTCTCGTTCCCAAAGCGTCATCGACGCATCGCGAGTTCCCTCGAAAGGGAACGTCTCAGGTTACGACTGTAACCCTAGCTCCCTGATAAGGGAACGAGACGATGCGTCGCCTTGCCATACTTCCTGCATCCCTGCGATCGACTTTGCTTCGGCACTAGAAGATAACGCGTGTAACGCACCGGATGTGCTTATATCCTTTCCTGGTCATGACGTCAACCGCCCGTGGCGTTCATTCATTCATTCCATTGGACTAGTTGACATACGTGCTTCAGAGGTAATCACGCGAAGGCGTTCCCAAAGCGTCATCGACGCATTGTCTCGTTCCCTTCTCAGGGAACTAGGGTTACAGTCGTAACCTGAGACGATTTTTAAATTATACACTACCTGTTAAAAGTTTGGAAACATTAGATTTTTTAAATGTTTCTTTTTTAAGTCTCTAATGCTCACCTTGCCTGCATTTATTTAATCAAAAATACAGTAAAAACAGTAATATTCTAAAATAATATTATTTAATTAAAATAATTGCTTTCTATTTCAATACATTTAAAAATGTAATTTATTCCTGTGATGCAAAGCTGAATTTTCAGCATCATTACTCCAGTCTTCGGTGTCAATTGATTTTGTTCAAGAAACATTTAATATTATTACTTTCAAAGTTGAAAACAGTGGTTGTCTTTTTTATTTTTCTTGTAATCTGAAGCTTTCCAAGATCTATAGCTCTCCAATCTCCTGCTCTGTCTGCACGTGTAGAGATTTGGAGCAGGATCTGGGCACCTTAAGGGCTCAGCTGGGAGAGAAACAGAAGACTCAGGCTGAGAACGACTGTCTGAAGGTTCAGATGGAAAGTCTCCAGGCTGCTATTAAACTGGAAAAGAAGAAAACTCAGGATGAAAAGTAAGCGCAGCTTGTTACCTCCAACTGATGCCTACAGAAATGCACAGGCGATTGTAAATGTTTTCATAATAATCACGTCTCATTTTATCTTTCTTGGCCAGAAACAACCTAAACCAGCTGAAAGATGCCTACACTAAGCTGTTTAAAGACTACAACGAGCTCCAAGAGGACAAAAAGAAGAAAGTAAATGAAATCATCATTTTGGATTAAGTATTAAACTCACTCTTTAAGGAAGACTTTTGCATGGGGTTGCACCAGCTCCCATTTACTTTAGAAAAATGTAAATCTTCAGCCTCACATTTATTTTAGCATTTGGCTAGATGCTATTATTTAGGTTTAACTGTACAAATACAAATATTCTCATTTTTGGAAGGAAGCAACTTTGCTTGCAGCAAAATATAAGGCCATTCATTTTGTATTCTGAGGGTTTTAAAGCCAAAATAAAACAAAAAAAATCATAAAAGTGATCTGATACGACTCGTCTGTTATATTAAATCGTTATTTATTTATATGATAGCTTTATGTTAGAAACAAACTGCAATTTAAGTTGTTATATTATAGTCACTGATGAGCTTCTTCACCTCTTGATAGCTTTTAACCGCTGCCGTCCGATTCGTGAGTGAATCATTCAAAAAGATTCGACTCGAGCGATTCATTCATTACATCACCCCGACTCTCATGAACGCGCTACATGAAGCGCGTTCTTAACCCTTTAAGATACGCACCATGAAAAAAGCAAAGAAAAAATTGCATTTTTTATTCAATTATGATAACAATAACAACAATCAAAATCACAATACAGAACAAATTTGACAGTATTACTATACAATACTGTTTATATATGGCTTCAGAATAGGCTACTTTAAATAGGGTGGCCTAATAGTGTCAACTTTTTGTGGTGTTTTTTTTTTTTGGAGCAGACATTCACTCACGAATAGTAAATTTTTAAGTCGTTGCCCAAATGACTTAAAAACTTTCTATTCGTGAATCGTGACCCTAAAACAGGTTTTTTTTTCTCTCTTTAGGAGCATTCAACAGATGGGCCTACCTTAGTAGTTGGCTGGCTCATTATTTAGGGCTGCATTTATAGGCCTACACTACCCGTTCTGTAACATAAAAAGCTATAGTGCGAAATGTTTACAAGTAGGCTATAAAATGTGTGATTAGCACTAATGGGGAGAATTTATCACTTGCTGCAAGTGGGAAATAAATCTCTGAGCAGGAAGAGAAGCCAGGTTGATATGACACAAACACTTGAGAATGAGAGGTGATTCTGAATCAACTTATCCCTACTGAAATGTCAAGTAGTTGCCTCTGCTTTTATTTGATATAGGCTGTCTTTATTAATATTGTATTGTGAATGTTAGGCTTTTTTTTTTAGTAAATAGTTTTCACTACAATTACAGAATGGGAAGATGAACTCTGCAGACCATGTAGGATTAGCGTTATCCTTGTGATATTCTGTCTGCCCCCCAGAAGTAGAGCCACACCAGACCTTGACGTATGGATCGGGTTTTCCAAGTGGATCACCGGTGAGGCCTCTGGCATGTAAGCCAAACACCCGAACAGCAGCGCTGGCAGAGTCCAGCTGAGACGCCAGCATCAGCACAGCCACACCAGCCGAAGACCTTAAAACACTGCCATCTGTTAGAAAGAACAGATGTTCAATTATAGAGAAGGTTTAATTAATACACACAAATATCAAATTGCAGAAATAATGCCTATAAAGGTGTAATGTAGTGGTAAATATGCCTTACCTCGCTTGTATCAGAGGTGTCGCGTGCTTGTTTTCTGATCCTAGCCCCCTTTATAATGCAATGACCATTGCAAAATTCTTTGCTTTGGTGATCAACAGCAGGTGGTTAAAATCCCAAGCGTATCTGTTATCAGATTTGCTGATACAACTTTATAGGTCTATGTAACAAGTTGGCAAATTTAAATTGGTCAACTTAGCAAGAAGTAGAACAACATTTTAAGCATTCACTGTCCTGAGCCAGCCACAAAAGCAGGTTTTTCATCAGAAAACAATTTTAGTTTTTTCCACCTCAAATGAAATACTCTCTAAAATTGCAGGGAAATTGTAAGATTGTAAAAAATTTTTTTTTTAAAAATGTCAGATTGTCATAAAACTGAATCATCTGTTCATGCAAACCCTAGCTCTGGTTTACTAATTGTAATTTCATCTGTAGAGCTGAGACATCTGTCTTCCTGTTTTATGTAATTTAAGGTGTTTATTTATTATAAGATTGTAACAATTGTAGGTAGTAGGCAGAGGCAAATAAGAGCAACTGCTGGTAAATTTTTTTTTTTCCCCCCAGCTGCTAAAACTGATGTGCTTTCAGTATACAGATGAAACTCAAAAAATTAGAATATTGAGCATAAGTTAAAATTTTGATGAGTATGGCTTACAGCGTATGAAACCCTTGACACAAGACAGTAGGGAGTCGTTGCCCTCTAGTGGCGCACTTTGTCAATAACTATAATTGTAATAAACTATTTATTATTTCATTGGAATTAGAGCACTAAGCAGTGTGTAGATGAATATTATAATTTCAAACATGACAACTCTTTATTGATAAGAATGGATTGTAAATGCTTTGTGTTGGCGGACAAGATCTGCAATGCTGCTGCTGCCGCTGGCATGAGTGAAGGCTACAGCCGAAACATGCATGTAAATACAGGGAATAGGATACAAGCTGCTACAAGGAAAGTAGGGAAAAGCCCTTTGCAGGTTTAGACAAGTGGTTCTGGGGAAGGAATTGCTGGCGTACATTGCCTCTTCACATTAAACACTATTTTTTAAATAAACTTTAACAATAGCGCTTTTACCTTTTTACTACGATATAAAACAAATACACAGAAAACGGCGGCGCCGGCGGTATTACATTACCACCACGCTTTAACCTCGGTCCACATGACATAGCTAGCATACAGGCTACACTGGTGCAACACTTCACGGTTAGCCTACTAAATGTGCATATATCAATAACTATAATCCATAACATTTACTCCCTGCATGTTCCTTATGGTATTAAACACATATATAAATCGTTCAAACATACTACACCCCACTTTCTTACCTGTAAAAATGGAAATAGAAAGTACGACACAGACACAGTGGCTTCTTCAGTCAAGTCCAATGTTGTGGACGAACGTAAGCCGCACATTCCGTTCACAAGCTGAACGAGGCATTAGCAATCGTTAGCAGATCCTCCGATCACAAACCGGTACTTACACTTACGGCAAAAGAAAGTGAAACTTATATAAACAAGCAAACACTGCATATTGTAATTTAAGATGCATTTCCCCAAAATGTTATAGAAGTTAAATAAGACAGCATTTTAAACAAATATCGTCTTTTTATCCTATTAAATCTCTTTAGCCTCCTTTACCCAAAAAGCAGTGGATTACTGATCTACCGACCATAAGTGTATTTTCTTTCTCCTGTTTTATAAAGAAATTAATTAAATATTTCTTAACCAAACAGTGCAGCAATGCAATGACTTTTGAAGCATTTTAACTTTTTAAAATTAAGATATAAAATAAAGATTATTAACTTGCCCCTTTTTATGAACCATATTAAGTATCTTTTAACTTGTATCAGTATTTAAGTATCATTTAACTTGTATCAACCCATTCAATGTATCAGTATTACATCATTTTTATCATCATTACAGAAGCATACATTGAATCTAATAAAAGCAAGGTAAGGCATTTTAACACTGAATCACACTTCAGCTTCTTGACACTTTTAAGACAGAGATGTTATTTTTACATTTCAATGTTTGTGTCATACATCTCTATAATCATCTGTTCTTTCTGACAGATATGGCAGTGTTTTATGATCTTCGGCTGGTGTCTCTGGCTGTGCTGATGCTGGCGTCTCAGCTGGACTCTGCCAGCGCTGCTGTTCGGGTGTTTGGCTTACGGGCCAGAGACCTCACCGGCAGTGGCGCAGATAGGATTTTTTAACTGGGGGGGACCAAGCTGTCAGCAAATGATTTAAACTAAATTCGTTATTTTGCGTAATTTGGGCTTTAACTAGTGCTCAAGTAGTTACTTTGCGTAATTTGGGCTAATGATTTGCACTAAAAAGCCATTGGGGGATTCTTATTTGAAATCATGGATAAACAACAATGAACAAAGGTAAACAAAGGCCTACCTGATCACCACTAGCAATGCATGATCAAACTATTATTTGACTAGTATGCCAATCACCCACCAAAACTTCATGTCTTCAGCAAAGTATGTTTTGTGGCTGCCCTCCTGCAGATCCTCACTTGCCTGACTAGGGCAGAGGTCTTCAATCCTGCTCCTGGAGGGCCACTGTCCTGCAGAGTTTAGTTCCAACCCTAATCAAACACACCTGAAACACACAGCTCATCAAGCTCTTCAGGATCGCTTGAATATACAAAGGCAGGTGTGCTGAAGCAGGTTGGAACTAAACTGTGGCCCTCCAGGAGCAGGATTGAAGACCTCTGGACTAGGGCCTGTCTTACTGTCATCAGAAATCGCCTGCAGGCCAGGAGGACAACATTTTAAATCTTATAATTTCAGTTAACCCTCTATACCTCTATAGAATTTCACAACAATGTGAAATACAACATATTCCTGAGAATTAATGGCTAAAACTACTATTTCAAAAATGTCTAAGAATAACTCAATTTTAAATTTAAGTGTTAATTACAAGTTTGTTGCAATTTATAGATTAGAAATATCTTTCAAATGATGTATGACAAATTAAGAAATGTTTTTCATAGCCCATAATTTAAGAATCTATATCCTCCGTTGCTCCAGTCCATACAATAGAAAAAACATGATTTCCTGCTATAAGAGGATGTCAAAAGTTTATGTAGGCCTTTATTTGTTGTTTGCATAAACCTTGCACCACACAAATTTACTTATTATGATTATTTTTATAGTGGCTTACACGACAGTGAACATACCTCAGTCAATTTATACAGTACAATGGGTTAAATGATAAGATAAAACATTATTTCCTGACGACGATAAATTGTTTGATTTATCCAACCATTCTTTTTTTGTTCATTCATTATTTGTCTCTGTCCACTCACCTAAATGCATAGTTATGGTCTCCACATTTTGCTGTGTTTACTAAGTGCAAAAGCCTTCTTGCCATTATTGTCAGACTAGCTATTCCCCTTAACAAATCTAATCTGCCACATCTGGGAAAGTCAACAGGCATAGGATACTTACATTGTTTGTTTTTGAAAAAATGAGGTGATTGTTTTTTGTCTCTTCATTGCCTTTATGTGGCATTTATACAGTCGATTTTTTTCAGTTCAGAAAATCACCGACTCAGCTCAGTCATAGATTGTATATGATCACTATGGTTACCGGCCCGCCCCTACAGGCACGATTGAGGCAGCTACCAGCTCCTCATAAGACCCCGGCGACGTCACTCAGGAGTCGTAGCACACACCCAGAAGAGAGTGTAAACGTCGGTGGCATGATGGCATCGTGTGTTTATTGACAACAGAACAGCGTGTTGTGAGAACGTGGGTACAAACAAAGTAATGGTGACCGGTGTAGATTATTATTGTGTGTCAGTCCGCGTCTGCCCCGACCCGATTCTGAAGCAGCGGCGGGCCGGGACACTACTTTGGCTAATGTACTTGGCGAAAACACTGGTTAATCCTCTGTTTTACCGATTTTTGTCGCCTTTCGTAGGGATAGTGAGGGCGGGGGACGGATCGGGTCACTATGAATCTGGTGGGGTCATGTCCCCCCCGTCCCTAGTGCCATCTGCGCCCCTGCTCACCGGTGATGCAGCTGGAAACCCACCCGATCCATACCTCAAGGTCTGGTGTGGCTCTTCTTCTAGGCAGCAGACATCATATATCACGAATAATGCTAATCCTATTTGGAATACAGAATTCTACTTCCCAAATTTCAGAGCAAATCAAAACCTGAGGGTGGAGGTGTGGGACAAAGACCTGAAATATGATAATCGTTTGGGCACTTGTAGCAAACTGGTGCGAAATGGGTCTTTCAGGCTAAATTGTAATATGAACAAAATAACTATGTTTTACAGTTCTGAAGCGAAATAAACCTGTTCTAAATCAGCAGTTTGTAAAGCTATACTTTGAGACTGATAACAATAAAGTTGAACCATTTTTATTGCTCGTATGTGTGTTCTGCATTGACTGATTGAATGGGGTATATTCATTCACTTGAATAAACTTAAAATGCTTTTAATCTATTTACTAAAAAAAAAAAACTAACAAAGTGCATTCGCAATACAAAACTAATAAAGCCATATATCAAATAAAACTAGGTTCAGTGTGAATTAAAAAGTAGAGGTAACTAATACTTGAGACTTCAGTAGGGATAAGTTGATTCAGAATCATCTCTCATTCTCAAAATGTTGGTGTCATATCAACCTTGCTTCTCTTACTACTCACAGAAAAATGTGGACTGTTATAGAGATAGTTCACCCCCAATTTTTTTTGTTAAACAAATTTGACGACTTTTTATTACTTACTTACCCTCAAGTACCAAACATGTATGAGTTTCTTTCTACTGTTGAACACAGAAGAAGTTATTTTAAAAGATGTTGGTAACCAGACAGTTGACGGCACACATAGACTTCCATAGTACTTTTCCTGTCGTCAACTGTCTGGTTACCAACATCTTTTAAAATAACTTCTTTTGTGTTCAACAGTTTGGAATAACAATAAATATTTTTGGGTGAACTATCCCTTTTTCAGAAATTTCAGAAGGGAGCCTGCATTCTGACATTCTTTCACGCATTTTAAGTGCAGCAAGGATCCTGGGCCTTGATGCTCAGGAAGAAGCTACAGCTCCAGCCCCCACACAAGGTGTATGAACGAGTATGTCCTGTGCACAGCCTACTGTGTCTATTCCTGTGGCTGAGGATTATTCCCAGATGCTGAAGAACGCCTGGAATAATCCAAAAGCTGAAGCCCAGTTTAATTAAGTTTGTTTCTTAAATTAGATTACCCCCCTGAGAGTAGTATGGGGAACATGTCATCAGTGGAGTGAGATATCACAGCCCTTACCACTTTGGGACCTCATAAGGTTATGACAACCCTTTCTGTCCTGGTAAGGAGTGCCAAAAGAAGCCAAAAGTTCAGAACCGTGTGCCAGAAGACGAGCTAGGGGTTACCAATTCCATGATCAACACTGTTAGACTTTTCAAGGGTTTTGCCAGTAACTTGTTGCCAGTAAGTTACTGTAATTAAGATTTACAGTACCATAACCGTATTTCAGTTTTACAGTAACTACATGGTACTGTAATTGTGTAATACAGTGCATTACTGTAAAAATCAAGTTTTGATTTTGAACCCGTTTTGAACCCAATTATTTTTATTTGTACTAAATAAAAATTAGATTTATTTAGTTTTGATATAGAATGAATTTTTATTTTTATCCTACATAAGTACTACTGACATTCAAATCAATTAGACAAAATTATTACAAAATACCTTTTATTTATTTAAAACATTTCATATACATCACAAAATAAACAGTCTGCCAATGCTGGAAATTATGTGTTACATTTTTACACATTAATGGGTGAGTTTAGGGTTTAATTTTAACAAAGTAAATATGTCAGAAAGGTTAGCACAAAGATGTGTAAACATGTTCAATTAACACATTATGTGCTGTCCAACACTGCACACATTGTTAAAAAAAAGTACATACAATCCTAAACAAAACATTAGCATTTGACAAAATGATTGTAGAGGCATTGGTTATTTAGCTTATACAATTATTATAATGAAATAGCACCAATTACATTCATAAAACTGCAGAATATAAATACATTACAGTTTTTCTCAATTGCTAAAACACTAAACCCTATTGTCTGAACCAAATGCTCAGTTGCCTGAACCCACTGATTGAATCAATCACTCTTTTGGCAAAACTATAAGCACTTTTCACCTGTTTAGACACAACTTGCCAACACATTTTCATTGTGATGCACCCGTGCTGCATAATGGTGAGCACAGGTGACAAAAGTCAAACACAATTAAAGCAAAGGTGTCACCGCTTGAACACAACAACTCAAAATTGATCACACTTGTGGCTAATGATATGAGGGACATATACAGTAAGCCAGTTCAGAGAGCACTGGTTTGTGAGGCCCTACAATGGACAGAAATCTGAGAGGAAGAGTTCGTCTGAGAGGAGGTCGAGGTGGTCAGCGAAGACAAAGAACAGTAATATCTGATGAAATCAGAGCTACTGTGATTGACCATGTTCTTGTCCATGGTATGAGCATGGGGGAGGCTGGACAAAGGGTACAACCAAACATCAGTAGACTCACTGTGTTCACCATAATCTGAAGATTTAGAGAAGAGAACAGGTAATTACCTTTTTTTGACATTATAATACAGTATGTAAATGTTGACAGCAATTACTGTATGACATACTATATACTGTACCACAGTATACTGTAAGTAAATATATGTTTCAGTACATCACTGTACCAATGTACTGTAGAATTGTAATGGAGGGTTGGTCTAACTGTTTGTAGGCCTGGTATTCCATGTATATTTTTTGTAACTCCATGTTCTATTTTTGTAGAATTGAAAGACTGCCACATGGGGGATCACTAATCCTCCACACACCAAGAGACCCTAATTGTTGATATGGTCCGTGAGAACAATGCCATTAAACTGAGTGAAATTCAGCAAAAGATCATTGAGGACCATGTAAATTTTGAGGGTATCAACAGTGTCAGCCTCTCTACTGTTGATCGTGTCCTCAAGCGCAACAACTGCGCATGAAACCGCTATACAGAGTGCCATTTGATCGCAACTCAGACAGAATCAAAGAGCAAAGATTCCAGTATGTACAGGTTGGCATATATCCAGACACATTCAATGTTGATTACTCTAAGTTGTGATTTACTGTAGTGGCCTAAATCACTTTTTCCATATCACTTACAAAACTATATCTATTTCTAGAGAGGGTTTTTCAACTGGATGCAATGGAAAGACCCCATGAATACATCTACATGGATGAAGCTGGGTTTAATCTCACCAAAAGGAGAAGGAGAGGCCGTAATGTGATTGGCCATCGGGCCATTGTTGGTGTTCCTGGGCAGCGTGGTGGCAATGTCACATTATGTGCTGCCATCAGCAATCATGGGGTTGTCCACCATCATGCCAACCTGGGGCCCTACAACACTCACCAGCTCCTGATTTCCCTCAATCACATGCGAGATGCTCTGTTAGGGCAGCAGGATGAGCATCCCATCTATGTTGTTGTTTGGGACAATGTGAGTTTTCACAGAGCCCTCCAGGGTAGAGAGTGGTTCAATATGAACCAAGGTTTTATCAATCTTTGCCTTCCACCGTACTCCCCTTTCCTAAACCCCATTGAGGAATTCTTCTCCTCATGGCGGTGGAAGGTATATGAACGCCAACCTTACACCAGGGTAAATCTCCTGCAAGCCATGGGACTTGC
This sequence comes from Siphateles boraxobius, assembly GCF_051911475.1. NCBI lineage: Eukaryota > Metazoa > Chordata > Actinopteri > Cypriniformes > Leuciscidae > Siphateles > Siphateles boraxobius. The sequence goes on along the minus strand of NW_027508799.1, from coordinate 31,029,900 downwards.
CTGTGGTGACATCGGTGTGGAGGCACGCCAAGCCTGGATACGGCATGACAGGGGGTTTTTCTCCCGTTGCCTGGCCAGACAAAATGTGGCCTGTGATGTGGATGAAGTCCTGTGGCCTGACCCAGTACGGAGACATGATGCTGTGGCTGAGTAATGCACTTATTTGTATATTTTTGAACTTTATTTTTACACACACACACTTACTGTACAAAAGTGGCAAACGCATAAGATTTCTGTTTGTTTTTACAAGTGCTATGTGTAAATACACAAGATTTCTGTTTTGTCTTTTTGTACAAGTGCTAAATGCACAGTTTTTTTTTGTTTTGCAACATGCATTTAGCCTACAGTGAACAATAAACATTTATTTCTCCAGCTTCATGTACTGAGCATTGTGTTTTCTATTTTTCTACGTAGTGTTTAGTGACTGTTCAGTAGTGTTTTTAATTTTGATTGACTCGGGGCACGATTTGACAACATAGTTCAGTTTTGAGCACAGATTGAACTGTTTTGAGGTGAAAGTTTGGTTTTGGAAGAAGAGTCTGAGGTTTTGTGAATGTAGCTTGAAAATTGGGTTTTGTGTTCACAGTTTAGAGAAAAGGAGAGCAGCTTTCAAGAAATGTGTCTTAGCAATCGAGAAAAACTGTAAGCAGTCAAAAAGGAAATTCCAAAAAATAATTATTTCCAAATATTTGTTGGATTCATGTACACTGGTGGCCAAAAGAAGTATTTAAGTGTCCTAATGCTTTTGAAAGAAGTCTCTTTGATGCTCAAGAAAGATTTCTTATTATTATCAATGTCTGACTGTCTACTCCTCCATCTTTCCCACAGCATAGGAGTAAAAGTCATCATCAAAATAATCTTTAAAAAGCCAACACAATGTTTTTGTCCACATTTGTGAATAAATGAACTTCTCCAAAGATTGGTTCCTGTTCAGAACTTGACTGACAACATCAGAATGTTCTCTGTATGCGTGTCCACAACCACAAATGTACTCAGTCCTTGAGAGAGAGAGAGAGAGAGAGAGAGAGAGAGACCAGAGAGAGAGAGAGTGAGACAGAGACCAGAGAGAGAGAGTGAGAGAGACCAGAGAGAGAGAGTGAGACCAGAGAGAGAGAGAGTGAGAGAGAGTGAGAGAGACCAGAGAGAGAGAGTGAGAGAGACCAGAGAGAGAGAGTGAGAGTGAGACCAGAGAGAGAGAGTGAGAGAGAGAGTGAGAGAGACCAGAGAGAGAGAGTGAGAGAGAGAGAGAGTGAGAGTGAGACCAGAGAGAGAGAGAGTGAGAGAGAGAGAGTGAGAGAGACCAGAGAGAGAGAGTGAGAGAGAGAGAGAGACCAGAGAGAGAGAGAGAGACCAGAGAGAGAGAGAGAGAGAGAGAGAGAGACCAGAGAGAGAGAGAGAGAGAGTGAGAGAGAGAGACCAGAGAGAGACCAGAGAGAGAGAGAGACCAGAGAGAGAGAGAGAGTGAGAGAGAGAGAGAGACCAGAGAGAGAGTGAGAGAGAGAGAGAGAGAGAGAGAGACCAGAGAGAGACCAGAGAGAGAGAGTGAGACAGAGACCAGAGAGAGAGAGAGAGAGAGAGAGAGAGACCAGAGAGAGAGTGAGAGAGAGAGAGTGAGAGAGAGAGAGAGAGAGAGACCAGAGAGAGAGAGTGAGACAGAGACCAGAGAGAGAGAGAGAGAGAGAGTGAGAGAGAGAGAGAGACCAGAGAGAGACCAGAGAGAGAGAGAGAGAGAGAGAGAGTGAGAGAGAGAGAGAGAGAGAGAGACCAGAGAGAGAGAGAGAGAGAGTGAGAGAGAGAGAGACCAGAGAGAGAGTGAGAGAGAGAGAGACCAGAGAGAGAGTGAGACCAGAGAGAGAGTGAGAGAGACCAGAGAGAGAGAGAGAGAGAGTGAGAGTGAGAGAGAGAGAGAGACCAGAGAGAGAGAGAGAGAGAGAGTGAGAGAGACCAGAGAGAGAGACCAGAGAGAGAGTGAGAGAGACCAGAGAGAGAGAGTGAGAGAGACCAGAGAGAGAGAGAGAGACTTTTTAACTTTAAGAACTCTTTATTTACTAAGATTAGTAAAACTTTTTCCTCTTAAAAACAATTGCCAAAAACAAAATAACCAAAAATTGGCCTCATCACATATAACATATCTACATTAACATCAAATTCATGTACATTCACACAACATTTAACTTAAGAAAATTTTGTAAATAAAAAATAAAAAATAAATTAAAATAAATATTACAATTTAAAAAAAAAAAATCCTCTTGGTCAGCCACACACAACACTTCTGCCTATACCCAAAACTCACTGAATGCAACCACATTTTTGGCTAATTTAAAAAAAGCAAATTCTGCTTTAATCCTTGCAGATACGAAAGCCTTAAAAATAAGTTCAGGTTCAGTCGTTCCACTATCTTTCCGCTTATTTTTCCGTGTAATCCATATTGCCAGCTTAGCTTCACCGATTAAATTTTTTTTGAAGAAATTCTTTTTTTATCTGTTGCAACATATTTTGGGCCAAAAATAAATATATTTTCATCCATATCTTCTCCTAGTGTTCTAAGCCAACTCTTTAAAACCTGAAACAAACCATTTAGCCTAGAACAATCTAAAAATAGATATGTTCATGACTTCAATGTTTCTTCATGACCACAAAAGATGCATTCTCTCTCCACAGTGGGGTCAACACATGCCAAGTATCTATTAGTCGCAATTGCCGAATGCACAATCCTCCAATGAAGATCTGCAGTTCGTTTTTCTATAGGTGATTTAAAGAAGGACCTCCAGCATCTCCTAGGAGAAGAGCTCTGGCCAAACACATCCAACCATTTTGATTCTTTACAGTTCCTCAGTTCAGATTGATGAGAGACTTTCACACATGATAAGTACAAGGCTTTCTTTGAAACATCTTCAAACAAATTCAGTTCAGGTATTCAGAAAACAAGAAGTGATTCATTTTCAGGCTTATCATCTACTATCATTGAAACCTGAAGTTTTGGAAAACTCTCTTTCATTTCGTCCTCTTGTTCACCACAGCGATTTTCTTGTATACTTTGTCTATAGATAGAAGGAAGAGCTGAAAAAATGTCCTTCATTAATTTATCCATAAATCTCACAGACTTAATGCCCGTCAAACTACACAGTTCTTGGGGACTTTTTCCACTCGTTTCTATTCTTTAGATTATACAAACATGTGCATTCTGCTCTCACCATTGATGTTTGCAGATTTCTCAGTTTCAACACATCTGCCTGTATTAGTGGATTGTTAAAGAGTGGTTCTTTTTTATCCAACCCTCAAGGTTTGAATCTCTCCTTACTTGAAAGACAGACTTCCACACATTCAAAACTGACTTATAAAATGGAGAAGAAACATTCCATTCCATATCCTTCAGACTGATTAAAAACAGATTAAAATCATATTTAAACAAATTCATACTGCGTAATAAGGAACAAGCTGTATCAGCCCAACAGATTTTTCCAGAATACAGCAACTTCTGTGCAGTCTGCAGCCTAAAAGCCTTGATTCTGCTTTGTATATCTATCAAGTCTTGTCCACCTTCACTGACTGGTAAATATAAAACAGCAGATTTTACCCAGTGCTGACCAGACCAAAAGAAATCATTTATTTTCCTTTGTAAATGAACTACTTCATCAGGTGGATTCAACACGTTTAGTTTGTGCCAAAGTGCGGAAGCAGCCAGATTGTTTGCAACCCAAGACTCTCCCCCTAAATGACAACTGAGGCAAGATCCATGTCCACCGCGACAAACGCTCACTCATCTTATCATACATTCCTTCCCTGTTCTTCTGAATATAGTTGTCAGTTCCTAAATAAATACCTAATATTTTCAGGCCTTCTTTACCCCATTTTACACCTCCTGGTAAGACTGGTGGCTCTTCTTCAGGCCAATTTCCTAAAATAAAACCTTCACTTTTTTCCCAGTTTACCTTTGCTAAATTGGCATTTTCATACTTCTTTAAAACTTCTTCTAGAACAATCACATCTCTTTTACTTTTGATAAACACGGTAACGTCATCAGCATAGGCAGAAAACTTAGGTTTAACTTTTTGATCTTCAATTAGCAAGCCATCTAAATTTTTCCTGAATTGACGAAGCAAAGGTTCAATGGCTAAGGAATATAGCATTCCCGACAAAGGGCATTCTTGTCCAATACCTCTACGTACTGACACTGTTTGGCTTAGCCCTCCTCAAACCTTTAACATTATAGATACATCAGAATATAACAGTTTGATCCATGAAATAAAAAGATCACCAAAGCCAAAAGCTTTAAGTGAACTAAACAAATAAAAATGACTGACTCGATCAAATGCCTTTTCTTGATCAATTGCAATTATTCCAATATTGTCACCATCCCTTTTTGCAATATCATTGATATCACGAACAAGAAAAATTTTATCCATTATAGTTCTGTTAGGAATACAATAAGATTGATAATCATTTACTATATGTTCTAAATACAATTTTAATCTATTTGAAAGACATTTCGCTAAAATTTTATAGTCAGTACACAAAATTGCCACTGGTCTCCAGTTCTTTAAAAGACCAAGATCAGCTTTCTTTGGTAACAAAGACAAAACGGCTCTTTTACAGCTTGTTGGCAGCTCTTTTTTCCTATAAGATTTAAAATTTTAAGATTTAAAAACATCAAACAAATCATCTTTTATTAAGTCCCAAAACTGTTTATAAAATTCAGCCGGAAGCGATTCCCGGTGCACGTCCACTGGATAGCTGATTAACAGCCTTTGTTATTTCATCAACGTCCATTTCAAACTCCAGTTGATTCCTCTGTGTATCAGTCAACTTTGCTAAATCTTTAAAAAGGTCCTCCATACAGCCAACGTCACATGAACCATCCGAAAAAAGCTCTGTATGAAAATCCATAGCCATTATTCTCATTTCTTTAGGATTAGTTGTCACAGTTCCATCTGGTTTCTTTAGATGTAGCATTGACTTCCGTGCTCCTTCTCGTTTTTCAAAACTAAAAAAGAAAGAACTTGGTGCATCCGTCTCTCTCAGAGAGAGGAAGCGAGCTCTTATTAACGGTCCTTTAGCTCGCTCATGAAAAAGTGAGGCCAAAGCTTTCTTTTTTTCATTCAGTCTTTCAGTTGATTCACCATTTTGATTAAATAGACTTCTTTCAATTGATTTGATTTCATTTTCCAATTCCACAACAGTTTTTTTAAAACAATAAATTGCATTAGCTGTGTAATTTTGACAAAAAATCCTGATGTGTGCCTTTCCTACATCCCACCAATGCACAACATCATCAAAGTCAGTCTTTCGCTCTCTCCATTTTTCCCAAAAAAGGTGAAATTTTTCACAAAAGAAAACATCCTGCTACAATTTTACATTAAAGTGCCAATAATAACTATGACCTCTTGTCTTTTGTAAGTTAAAAACAATCATACATATCTGAAAAGCCACTGGGATAAATACAGGCCTTAAAAAATCTGTTACACCAGTTTTTATTAATATAAAAACTATCTAATCTAGCAAAGCTGATGTGGTCGCTTGAAGACTTCGACCAAGTGTATTGCTTCTCTACCGGATGTTGTAATCTCCAAACATCACACAAATCAAAATTGCTTATCATATTATTTAAAATCTTACCAGAAAGAAGGCATGGTTCTTCTCCATTCCTGTCTAAGTTAAAATCTGATGTACAATTCCAGTCACCACCCAAAACTAGACAAGCACTTTTATCATAATTCCCCATTATATTTTGGCAATTTTTAAATACATTTATCCTTTCTTCACCATTATTGGGTGCATAGACATTAACAAAGATAAATGAAAACCCCATCAAATTAGCATGAACAGCCAAAATTCGCCCCTTCTCTATTTCATCACTTGATTCAAAAGCTATGTCAATCCTCTTAAAGAACAAGATAGCAACACCATCCTTAGTATTAGTGCCATGACTTAAGAAAATATGGCCTCCCCACCACTTCTTCCATTCTGTCTCGTTAGCTATGTCACTATGTGTCTCTTTTTAGATTTAGATCCAAGATGGCGCCGCGGATGGCTGCCTCGGTGTGGAGCTCTCCAGCTATTGTGTTGTTTTTGTTCGTTTGTTCTGCGTTTAGTCATTCTTTTCCTATCAGTTTCACCAAAGACGAACTACTGGACATTAGGAAACACACACCAGAAAACTTTTCTACAGTTTTTGATTATTCGGACGTTTTGCTGGACATTCTCGTCGGAGGGGCAGCGTTGTTGTTCAAACGCGCGTTCAGACGCAAACGCGGGAAGCGAGCCGGCGCGCTGGTTAAACTCCGCGAGCGCGGCCTGCGCACTGCACTCCCCAGCATTCATCTCGCGAATCTCCGATCCCTTCCTAACAAAACGGATGAACTTCTTCTCCTCACCCACACTAACAAGGATTTTTTAAACTCTGCTGCTTTGTGCTTCACTGAAACCTGGCTGAGTGAAGCCATACCGGACAACGCAATACATCTGCCGGGCTTCCAGCTGTTCCGAGCGGATCGCATCGCGGAGCTAACGGGGAAAACGAGAGGTGGTGGATTGTGTTTCTACATTAACGAAAGTTGGTGTTCAGATGTAACAACACTGAAGAAGATGTGCTCTCCTAATTTAGAGGCACATTTCATAAACTGTAAACCCTTCTACTCGCCTCGGGAATTTTCCTCTTTCATTCTCGTGAATGTTTACATCCCTCCAGACGCGTGCGTGAGCGCGGCGCTACAACAGCTGGCTGAACAAATATCTGAAACGGAACAAAGGTACCCAGACTCTCTTTTAATCATTCTTGGGGATTTTAACAAAGCAAATCTTTCCCGTGAACTACCAAAATACAGACAGCACGTTACATGTCCCACCAGAGACAGTAATATACTGGACCACTGTTACACCACAATAAGAAATGCATATCACTCCGTCTCACGAGCAGCTTTGGGGCTCTCTGATCACTGTTTGGTTCATCTCATACCGACCTACAGGCAGAAACTGAAATCAGCTAAACCTGGAATAAGGACTGTAAAAAGATGGACTAATGAAGCAGAGCAGAATCTACAGGCCTGCTTTGATTGCACTGATTGGACTGTTTTTGAAGCTGCTACCAATGATCTGGATGAGCTCACAGATACTGTAACATCATATATAAGTTTCTGTGAGGATACATGCATTCCTACCAGGACATTCTTATCATTCACTAATGATAAACCATGGTTTACTGGGAAACTCAAACACCTTCGTCATGCCAAAGAGGATGCTTACAGAAGTGGGGATAAAATCTTGTATAACCAGGCCAGAAACAGATTGACAAAGGAGATCAGAGTTGCTAAAAGGAACTACTCTGATAAACTGAAAAACCAGTTTTCATCCAACGACCCATCATCAGTCTGGAATGGCCTGAGGAACATTACCAACTACAAGTCACCATCCCCTCGATCTGTGGACAATCAACACCTGGCTGACGATTTAAATTCATTTTACTGCCGGTTTGAAAAGCCCTCATTCACACCACACACCCGGTCTGATCTGCACTTCACACATTCAGCATCACCTCCTGTTCTCCAATTATCACTCCCCCCTCCTGCCATCCAACCTGAGCTTAAGGTCTGTGTGGAGGACGTGAACCGAGTCTTCAAAAAACAGAAGACTAGGAAAGCCTCAGGCCCAGACGGCATCTCATCTGCTTGTTTAAAAGCCTGCGCTGACCAACTGGCCCCGGTCTTCACGCAGATCTTCAACAGATCATTGGAGCAGTGTGAAGTTCCCTGCTGCTTCAAACGCTCCACTATCATTCCTGTCCCCAAAAAACCCAAAATCACTGGACTTAATGACTACAGACCTGTCGCTCTCACGTCTGTGGTCATGAAGTCGTTCGAAAGACTGGTGCTGGCCCACCTGAAGGACATCACTGGACCCCTGCTGGATCCCTTTCAGTTTGCTTACAGAGCAAACAGGTCTGTGGATGATGCAGTCAACATGGGACTGCATTATATCCTGCAACATCTCGACAGACCAGGGACTTATGCAAGGATCCTCTTTGTGGACTTCAGTTCGGCCTTCAATACCATCATGCCTGGTCTTCTCACAGCCAAACTGACCCAGCTCTCCATACCATCCTCGATCTGTCAGTGGATCACCAGCTTCCTGACGGACCGGCAGCAGCGAGTGAGACTGGGGAAACACACATCCAAGACACTCACAATCAGCACTGGTGCTCCCCAAGGGTGCGTTCTCTCCCCACTGCTCTTCTCCCTGTACACTAATGACTGCACTTCTAAAGACCCCACTGTCAAGCTCCTGAAATTTGCAGACGACACCACTGTCATCGGTCTCATCCGAAACGGTGACGAGTCTGCTTACAGACTGGAGGTTGAACAGCTGGCTGCCTGGTGCAGTTATAACAACCTTGAGCTGAACACGCTCAAAACAGTGGAGATGATCGTGGACTTCAGGAGGAACAGCTCAGCACTCCCCCCACTCACCATCATGAACAGCACTGTGGAAGCAGTGGAGTCATTCAGGTTCCTGGGCACTATCATCTCTCAGGACCTGAAGTGGGACAATCACATTGACTCCACTGTGGAAAAGGCCCAGCAGAGACTGTACTTCCTTCGCCAGCTGAGGAAGTTCAACCTGCCACAGGATCTGCTGATTCAGTTCTACTCAGCTGTCATTGAGTCTGTCTTGTGCGCTTCCATCACTGTCTGGTTTGGTTCAGCTACCAAATCAGATATCAGGAGACTACAACGGACAGTCCGGACTGCGGAGAGGATTATTGGTGCCCCCCTGCCAAACCTCCAGGACCTGTACTCTTCCAGAGTGAGGAAGAGAGCAGGTAAAATCATCACAGACTCCACTCACCCTGGACACCACCTGTTTGAACTGTTACCGTCAAGACGGAGACTCAGATCACTGGCCACAAGAACATCTCGGCACAGGAACAGTTTCTTCCCACAGGCCATTTCCCTCCTGAACAGTTAACACTCCTCCCAAGGCATATGCCTGTAAGTGCAATACTCCCACTGTTTAGTGCAATATCCTACAACTCAGGTGATACTTATATGTAGATTTATTTATTTATAATATTCAAAACACTGTAAATAGGTTCATAATCTGTAAATCTGAAAATGTCTATTCTGACTAAACCCAACTGTGATAGTTTTATTCTCATATATTTATATTTTTATTTTTTATTCTTATAATTTGTAGTATTATGTTTCATGTTGTATCTGTATATGTCCACTGGAAGCCTCAGTACCAAAACAAATTCCTTGTGTGTGCAAGCACACTTGGCAATAAAGCTCTTTCTGATTCTGATTTTAAGAAAATAATATCCATATCCTTATTTTCATTATATTCCTTCAACACTGCTCTTCTTCCACCATCCCTTCCACCATTAATATTAATTGTTCCCATCTTAATACTCCCCATCAAAAGAAAAGAAAGATCAAGAAAGAAAAAAAGAAGGGTAAGCAAAAAAAAAAAAAAGACAGAGAAAACACCCCAAGTGATTTAATCATTAAGGAGTTGTTAGACCTTTTCAAGGGTCATTTTTCTTCTCAATTTAGTTGCAATTTTTGTAATCTACTCAATTCATCATAACTGGATTTCTGTTGAATTTTCACAACTGATTGCAAAAAAAAATTTACATCAGGAAAAAATTCACTTAACTCTATTGTTTTCCCAAAGGTCGATCGCATCCAGGAAGTCATTAACCTCATTTACAGTGTACAATTGGTCTTCACTGAATTAAGAAAAAATATCCGATGCCTCTGAAAATCTATCATCATCTTCCATGTCATCTTTCTCCTCAACGTCAGTTAACTGGGACAAACAAATCTGCTCAGTATTCTCTGCATCATTTGTAACAACTTTTGGTAACTTAGAACGAAGACTCTCTTCGTTTTCGTTATCACCGTCATTAACATCTACACATGGATTTTCTCTCTTTTCAAAACCAACTAAACTGACAGTTGAGCTTCTTTTCCTCTGATTGCTCGTCCCTTCATCTATATTTTCGTCTTTGTTTTTCTCATCAATTGTTGTTTTGTTTGGTTTCTCGCTGATCTCCTCATTTTTACCAATCACACTAGAAATAACTTCAATATCATTTACAATATTTTCTAGCTGCGTTTTGTTATGTGGGCAAGCCATATTTTTATGTCCAACGTCTCCGCATTCGAAACATTTCAAATTTCCGGTACTTGCGTAAATCATGTACGATTTACCCTCATGTTTGATTCGGAAACAAATGTCTAGCGTTAGTTGATCAAGAAACATGAATAGCTGACGCCTAAACGAAATGTAGCCTATGTGTTTCAATGCTTCATTCCTACACCTCAATGGAATCATTTTCTCTTCACTGGCCATTTTTCCATACCTCAACAATTCTTTTTCAATGTCACTGTTTAATATAAAAGGGGGCACATTAGAGATCGTGACAAGCGGTGACACAACAGTAAACGCTCCATTTACCCAAACGCCAATTTCAATAAGTTCACTCACCAAACTTTCGTCTTTAAGGAAAACCACCACTGCTTTATTCATCCTTGACGCTGAAATTATATTTCCGTATCCAATCTGTTCACCAACAGCGACAAGCACGTCTTCCACATTAGAGTCCGAGTCAGGTAGGCTACACACCTGACTCCATGGCGAAGCGAGAGCGAGGCTACACCCCCGCTCGGGTGAGCCTCCATCTCGGGCCTCCGCCACGAAGCCAAAAAACTCCTGAAAACCGAAGCGTGTATACTCGAAATCAATTTATACACAAAACATAAAAAAACATAAAGGAAGAGAAAACAGAAAACCAAAAAAAAAAAAAAAAAAAATCTAGAAAAAAAATGGAAAAACCCAAATCGCTCTTCTCACCCGTTTGTTGCTCCCATAACCCAAACCCAAAACTTATATATTTGTAAACAGCTTTTTGTCAATTGCATTTTCAAACATTTCAGATTGACTAAAATAAATTATGTCAGATTAAATTTTAATACTTACATATCCTAAATTCTGCCCAAAAATGGTGAGCCAAAGAGAGAAAGACTGAAATCGATGTTTTAGCCCATTTCAGCTTGTCTGCAGTGAAGGGGGTTCCTGTTTGAGACAAATACACAGTAAGACACATGCAAGAAATCACTGAGCGATGCTCGTTCTCCTTCCAGTAGTTAACCCACCTGTGCGCTGATACTATAGGACCTTCCTGGTCAGCTGGGACTGCAATGGTAGAGGCTTTTGCCTAATAAAATATCAAAATAATGTAAATATATATATATAAACTGGAGTTGTTAAAATGCTAGATTTGGTATGAATGAACTAGTGAGAGTTTACTACAATGAGAAGGTAACATCAGATCCTTGGTTTCTAGATACCATCAATACAGGATACAGGAAAATACAGGTTCTTATGACATTCTTCTTAGACATAGGTCTACAGCCTACTTCTAGAATATATCTTTTTTTGTAGGCCAAGTTATACATATGCCATCATCATCAGTGTCATAATATGTCTTTGTTTTGCATTTCGTGATGTTTCCACATTATATTCATCATCATGTAAAATCTGTTTTAGATTCGATGAGAGAGCTGAAGTCACTGTAAATAAACTGGATCAATAGATTCATTGAAATGATTCATGAGCGATGAATGATTCATTCACAACAAATGTTTTGTTTGTTTGTTTGTTTGTTTTATTGCCTATTTAGAACTTGGCAGTTCCAGGGATCATTCACATTTCCATAGAAAAAAAAAATCATCAAAGGAGCAAGAGACCTTTCATTGCAAATGGCAAAATCACTTATGTACATTTGATGTATACCACACTTTCTATAGCATAAAATGTAGAGTAAAATACTCATGTTTACAAGTATGAAAAGTGTTATGTGGTGTGAAGTGATGTGCAGACTATGGGGAATTTATTGCTTGCACCAATCTGTGAGAAGAGAAGCAGGCCTATATGGTGCATCATATTTAATGAATTGCAAAAATTAAAACTAGATTCAGTGTGAACTGAGAAGCAGAGACAACCTTGATTTATGACATTCATTTGTATTTTCATGTTGATGTTAGTAAAAGCATTTCACTAAAGAAGAAAAGTATGTTAGCTGTAGATTTTAATGAACATATTAATGTAAAACATACACGTTATATTGCATATTGCTAAACTTTATTCCCACCAGGCTAGTTACAGTTTGTTTCAAAGCTGTTTAGAAAAGGTTTATTGTTTCAACTCGACCGTGTAAAACAGACTTCCGGGGTTCAGATGACAAGTTTGGGAGAAAACCCCATAACCCACCAAATGTGTGATACACGTGTAGAAGTGTTCATCATAAAATAGGTCACTGTCCCACAACTCCAGCTTCAGATTGTCATATCGATTGCATTTTGGGAAGTTGAACTCTACAGACCATGTAGGATAATTGTTATCATCTTGAATTTCTGTTTGCCCAAAAGAAGATCCACACCAGATCTTTAGGTATGGATCGAGAAAGTCTTCAAAAACGTCACCGGTGAGGCCGCTGGCACGTAAGCCAAACACCCGAACAGCAGCACTGGCAGAGTCCAGCTGAGACGCCAGCATCAGCACAGCCAGAGACACCAGCCGAAGATCATAAAACACTGCCATCTGTCTGAAAGAATACAAGGTTCATTGAGATGCCTGACTCAAATATTGAAAAGTAAAAACAATGTCTTAAAAGTGTCAAAAAGCTGAAGTGTGATTCAGTGTTAAAGATGCCTTACCTTGCTTGTATTAGATTGAGTATGTATAATTCCTGATCCTCACAACCTTTATAAAACTGTCCAATCAATAAAAATCTTCCAAAGGTCTTCAACAGTTGGTTCAAAAACATGCGTATCTGTGTTGTTTTCACATCGAACTAGTTACATTTGTAAAGATGCCAAGAGTGTAAAAATTTTATTCCAAGTAGCATAGAATCAGTGCGTTAAAATAATAGTTCTCAGTCCTACAAAGCTACAAAGGCAGAAAACACTCAGCCAATGCTCTACAAGAGTTATAAAGAAAATCAATAATCTTTTGAAATATCTTATCAATAAAATATTTTAAATGTGCTGCATTCTCAGAAATTAACTATTTAATGCTGGTTTAATTGTTTTATTTTTTACTTTTAAGACATTTAAGAAAAGTTTAAAAAACATATTTTATAAAATGCTTTATATGCCAAATTAAATGTGGTCCAACCAAACATTTGGTTGGACCACATTTAATTTGGTAGACAAAAGCCTTTTTAATATGAATAAGCAGTGAAGAAGTTTTATATATATACATGGCCATGGGTGTTTGTAACGAATAAAAAGTACATGGCAAAAGGATATGGAACTGCAATTGCCTCATTTGATTGATTTGCTGGTCCGACTCAGAAAGAATCCAATGTTTTACCTATATGAAGAAGAGGGTCTTATCTCAAGGAAAAGAAATGTAGCCTACTGAGTAGTTATATGATTCGGCTTATGTCAAAATGATTTATGACCCTATGATTGACAGGTGGGCGGGGCTAACCTTTGACCTTCCGGAGGATGTTCCGGAGGTCCTTTGATGTAGGGATTAACCTTTGACCTTCCGGAGGGGGTTGTTCCGGAGGTCGCTTAATTTAGGGATTAACCTTTGACCTATCGATCGATCAAGTTGACAGTTTGTATGATATATGAAGTTGCCAGTTGTCTTTGCCAGTTGTCTTTGCCCCATTGATTTTGACCTATTGACCCCGGGGGAAATAACTTCTTGGTGTGGGAAATCCCCTCCGTGTCGGGGTGAGAAAATAATTTTTCTAATGTCGCATATAGATTAGAATAAAACATGGGGGTGTCCAAAAAGTAAAATCATCTTACCGTTTCAGAGAATTGGGTTTAAGTTGAAAAGAGTTGAGGATCTTTTGAAAAAAGTTCCTCCGAGTGATTCTCTCCTTTTGCATCTGACAGTCTCCGCACTGTGTGTGTGTGTGTGTGTGCATCTGTCTGTGAGTGACATCCGATATCCTGGCATTCCTGAGCACGCTATATAAATGGGGATATTGAGAAAAAGTTTTTCTAATACTCTCACACTAAAGTTGAAAAGCATGCTGCTCCTTTAAAATGGTTATAAATTTTAGTCATTTACAAATATCTTACACTAAAGTTGAACACATTCTGTTCTTTAAAAAGTATATAAATGATTATAAAAAATCTTTTAAAAACAAAAATAAAATCCTCTTACATTTTAGAGAGTTGAAGAAGTAAATCTCAACACATCATTGTCAATATAACGTATGAATGTATTTACAAAGATGCAATAAGTTTAAAGTTTTGATACAAAATATCCCCTGAGTGTTTTTCTCCCACACCAGCATTTTGACACTCTGTGATTCAGAGTGGTGGAGGAATGTGTGTGTGTGTGTGTGTGTGTGTGTGTGTGTGTGTGTGTGTGTGTGTGTGTGTGTGTGTGTGTGTGTGTGTGTGTGTGTGTGTGTGCGTGTGCGTGCGTGTGTGTGTGTGTGTGCGTGCGCGTGTGCGTGTGTGCGTGCGCGCGTGTGTGTGTGTGTGTGTGTGTCAGGCCAGCAGCAGTATGAGACGTTGGGGATGTTTTGTTAGTGTTAATCTTAAAAGTTAATCTTAAAAGTTTAAAAATAAAAGATAATTTAAATTCAATTCAATTAATTATTTAAAGTCTTAATAAAACGTTGTAATACAGTCGTATCTTCTATTTATCTTTTAGAAGATTACTGTTATGATTTTGTTTAATGGTGCTCTAAAGTATAATGTTTATTAATATAGTCATAATGATTTTTGTACTGTAACAGCATATTTAATCCCGTACACAAACACGACCATCACAGAAAACAACATCTTTACATTGTTTTTACATACATTGCACTCACACTAACTCAGTTCCATAAATTAACTAATCTCCATATTTAAATTAAATGATTATAAATATAGAATAATAACAAGTATGTTACTAAAATGAATTCAAACAATTTAAACATAGTTTTAGCTAAATGAATTTATATAAAAAAGTATATAAAAACACCTTACATTTTCATAGAGGAAGATGTAGTTCTTTATGCAATGATAAAAACAATCCAAAGTCATAAACAAAACCCTCCTGGTTCCTTCAGTGATAAACTACAGGGTGAAATGAATGCATGACCCCCTCACAGAGACGAGAGGAGTTACAGGACAGCTGAGCCTCTGGGATGTGCCAATGTCATAGCATATGTAAAGTTAGTCTGCTTTCCAGAGTTTTATTCATACTAAATTCATTTGAAATATTAAAAGTTTAAATTAGATCTTTTAAAATTAAAAGGCTGTTTAAATCAAAGCTTTAACGTTTTATTAAAATCGTATCTTCTATTTATCTTCTTAGAAGACTTCTGTATGATATAAATGATTTTACATAAATTTAACCTAAGGTATTATTTTTACTAAAGCGTCTGTTCAAAAAATAAAGCAAAAACTGTACTTTGGTATCTTAGATATTATACAAATTATTTCAAACAGTATTTTTGTCCATGCCGCATGAAACATGTTGTCAAAGTTTGTCACAATGTTTTTTTTGTTTTGTAGTTGTTGTTTTTGTTTTTAAGAAATCCCAGGACTCTACATTGCTCTTATTTAGATTAAATTGTATCATTTAGAAAATCACCGCACATGTTCAGAGACGCGATGTGCCTCTGTGGTCCATGAGTAATAAGTAAAGTTTGTCTTGAGCGAATATTTAATTTTACTCCTCTTAATTCAAAGCATGATCTTACTTTTTCTACGGTAGCTATGATCTATTGTACGTATAAGATCATTTTTACTTTTCTTGTATCTCCCAAACTATCCTTATTCATTGTGGAAACACACAGGGTGAACCCCTTTACTGAGAGTATACTATCGGTTATCTACTCAAAATATATGTAGAATTTTAAAATGTTAGCCTTTGTTGATGCGACAGGCCACATGAACAGACTTTGGAGAGAGCTGATGATACTATAGCGGGAAGCATGCCCCTTTGACCTCCTCCATTTTTGTAGGCTTTTTGTTAAATACCCTATAGCTTAGTCCTTAATGGTACGCTGTGTAGAAATTTCCCCATCTAGCGGTGATATTGTATTTTGCATTCAAACGCATAGTGCTCTCTAGCGCTTCGCTTTTTCAAATGCGTATTGCAACTACGGTAACCGCTATGTGCCAAGAAGCTACGCCCTGTCGTCCAATTGCACTTCATCGAGTTTAACTATACACGTTTTACCGTTATGTTGCCTATGTAATGAATTACACAACCACGGAATGAAAAAGCTTGTAATTTAGACCATAACACTGACTTAACTGTCGAGGAGAAAGCAGGACTTCGGTGTCCCTTTCAAAGTCTTTTCTCCTTCATTAGCTCTATCCACCTGGGAAAAGCCACCCCCATATTTACCCTCGTTTTAAATTTGCCGGTCGCGTTTCCTTTTAGATTAAATTTTTAAGCTTTATCATGGCTACGAGGATTGCATTATGAAGTGCCGTGCAATCTTTCAAGCGCCTCTCACTGACCGCTTCAGTGGTTTCAGTCAGCCGGCTCTGAACGAAAAGGTTGGCTAGTTGAGCTAGGCTAGTGCTTTTTGTCCCTCTCTGCTATTATAGTTTTTCAAGATGGCGGAACGACATGGAGGCCTCCATGGACTTACCCGTACCATGTAAATAAAGATAAGAAATTCTTTGCTTACGAGGATAAGTCAGTTCGTTGGCAAAGGTAATTTTACACCAACGAGAAAATATTTATGAATAAAGAAATTGATTTTAGCTAATACAATACTTTATAAAAAAACTACCATAAGTTTAATTTCAGATGTGTAAATTACGAAACTCAATTTTTTAACCGAGTGAATCTACGCATGAGAGATCTTCTTAAGTCATAACTTCAAACCAAAAGATTAAAAACCAAAGATTAAGCTAAATGACACTAGGTTCCAGCGTACCTAAAAAGTTAAAAAGTTAAAATCATGCATACGTGTTGTGTTCTGACACAAGGCCATTAGCTGATTCTTTTTGTTTTATAAATTTACTTTACTGATTTCTACAAATATCAGCCTGATAATATGTACTTAATACACGATGAAACAAGATAATCATGCTACCAATTACGTCTGACACAATGTTTTTAAGAAAAGTAGAGTTTTAAAATGCAACTAAACCAGATGATTTTTCTTTTGACAAACCTACAGAAATGCATGTCGATTACTAAGTTTCAGGCATAGTGCAAACATGCAATGTTCGAGAAAGTGTAATCTTTGCGAGGTCTCACCCACAAACGCAAAACTCTGTGTTGGGAAAATATTATGGAAGTAATTTTCAAACCGTAATTATATCACATTTATATTTTATTACTATTATGGTTTCATGTTGATTTAAAGTATTTGTTATTAATTAATACCTTTATTTTTATCTAACAATTCAATATCCAGCTCAAAATTTTGTTCAAAAATTCATCTCTGATCCCAAATAATTAGATAATGTAATGCTCACAAGCCACAGATATTCTCCTGCATAGTATGTGTGTAAATAGTAGTGCTTAAATCTTTGGCTGTATTTTGTCACCCTCATGCTGATCCATGCATAGCTTTTTACTAAAAGAAAATATTATGGAAGTCATTATCAAACTTGAATTAAACCATATTTTATTTATTAATATTAGGCTTTCGTGCTGATTTAAAGTTTTTTATTTGTTATTAACTAATACCTTTTTTTTTTTTTTTACATCCACCACAAATTTTTTTTCAAAAATTGTTCTCTGACCCCAAATAAACAGATAATGGAATCTTCACAAGCTACAGTTAGATATTATTCTGCTTAGTATGTGTGTAAATAGTTGTGCTTAAATGTTTCGATGTATTTTTACACGCCAACATATTCTGTCACACCGTAGTGATGTAAAGTTCCACACTCTTGTAAAGACTATGGTCTAACTTTAAAACATAATCTTTATACATGAATTCAAAAGACCAAATCACTAAGAAAAGTACCGTTTAAAATAATAAATACACAAAAGTTCACAAATGATGGTTTTATTACTATTACTATTCAGATAGCAGACGACACTGGTTCACATTTTGAATGTGTGTCTGTTTTAGGTGAAGACTTTTCTTTGAGAGCCGTCGACATTCATTGTTTATAGGAATAAATGACCATTGATAATTTAAGTGATTGTACTCTGAAGTATTTCTGTTTGAGAATGTTTGACTAAATTGCAACTTTCCCTCTATCTACGATGTGGAATCACACAAAGTATTAACGCAAAAAGTATGTGCATGCTGTTTTACACGTTACAACAGAATCACATATGACTATTGCACTGAGAGAGGCGTATTCATTAAGACTGTTAAACAAATCGGTTTAAACCTGCAGATAACATTGCACAAAGTAAATTCTAGTGATCAACTTTCTAAAAAGCAAATACAACATGAGCCATACAGAAAAGCCACTTGTGATCAGTTTTGTATGTTTGTAATTGACATCATGTTTCTTTTTGTACAGTTTGCAAAAACTATAGTCTCCGAGCGTGGTCAAACATATAGGAATTTATGAAAAACATGAACAGATATTTCTACATGAGATATTTTAGAACATCTTTCAGCTATGTCTACGAAACATCGACATGAAAGATGAGTATTGCTGTTTTTCTGTTACCTATAAAACTATTATACTTCAAACTCGTCTAGCTATTGCCCATTTCACAGCACAGTCGGTTATTTTTTCTACGTGGCTAAACAACGGTTAAGCTAATGAATTACCGTTGAAAGGCGGGATGATTCATTTTTTATTCCGTCTACACCGATACTTTGACACAAGAGTTTTAGTCAGGGGGTCTTTTAGGCCTGATCCAGAAAACAGACATTGTGTTTTATGTCTTAATAATCGTTCTTCTTTTTATGAAAAGTAAGCAGTTTTTGGCCTCATCATCAAAAATGTTTAAACATATTGTAAATATCAATTGTTATATAAATTATATGTGAAACACGCTCAGTCGCATTAGAGTCGGATTCTTGTTTATATTGAAGTTTGTTATTGAACCGCTAGTGTTCTTAAATTGTTTACCACGGTTTCATTTTTAACAACACAATCGTAACACTTTTCGTATTTTGTACGATGTTTTCTTTACACTCTCACCCCATGGATATCGGTTTCCTACAGTTAGCTGTAATGTTGGTGAACTCTAGGCCTTCTCTTTTTCATATACGACAGTATTTGCATGAATTGGCTTGATTTAATAAAATGATGGTTTAAACCACATTATATTATTATACCATTTTTAAATTGCGCTTAAATGTATATTTTATATTTTAACCCTTTATGCAAATATAGAATAGGCCTACCGCACAAGGATCTCTGAAATATTTTTTTCGTGTAAAACATCTATGTAGATCTATGTTTTTAAAAATACAAAGACATCTTTCTACCAGCGACCCTCAAAATCTGGGCAGACAACAAAACACAGTGCATCCGTGTAGCTACGATGATTGATCAGAAAATTACTTTTGTCGCTTTGTTTGAAGAAACACTTTAATCAGCTGGTGCTTGATAACTATTAAACAACCCTCAATTCGGTAATGATGCGATATTGATATCGCGTTTTAATTTCAACTCAATGCGCTAAAGGTCTATAACTGAACTTTAACGTCTTAATATTTGGTAAAAGTTAACTTAAAGCCTTACTTTCTAAACGCTTTTTACGGAACTTGTTGCGAACATTCACTCAGCCATATGTTTAAAAAATATATATATTGGTGTAATTAATAGAATTCCTGAAGACAACCGATCCGAAACCTCTTATCACTTAGTCGAACTCCATTATCCTTTAAGACTGCGTCTTTTAAACGTTTTTAACCGCCTAAAGACTCAGGGTTAGACGGTCTATAATAAGCTTTTTCAAAAGCTCCGACATGTTCTTGTTTCGACCTCTGTAAAAGAAATAACACACACACATATGCATAGTGGTTCAACCTTTTTATTAAAATGACACATCTAATATTACAATCAGTAAAAACAGGATAGATAATGACTACATGTTATAAGTAATATAATAAAAGAATTAATAAAATAAATAATGGTCGTACAAAACTCTAAATGATATAATGACATTAGAGGCTAGTGAAAAAAGGGGTAACAATAACATCATTGATAGTCTAACCAGTAGATGAAATTTCTGCAATCCATCATGTTACGATCTATGATGTAATTGACAAACATTTCGATAACTCTGGACGTGTCATCCTCGTCATTGTCTTTTAGTTTTGGTATCATTAGCTTACATACATCGGCCACATACGTACACATACAGAGTACATCGGGGATTTCTAACTCACAGCTGCATTCAAGCATCATAACCAGAGCATCTTTTACAAGTACAGACGGCGGCTCAATACCGTTGACACATATGTTTGATAATTCACCCCAAGAATCAGGCGTACCTCTTATCAATCTCATATGTTTCTTGAGATTTCTTACACGCTTGGTTTCAACATTAACGTCGTCATCATCATCATCATCATCATCATCCGATTCACTTGAATACTCGATGACTCTTTCCATTAATGAAATCAGCTGGGTTCTGTAATGTCCTTTAAACATGAATTCCATGTAACTCTTTCGGCTAAAGGCAGCAGCCATGCTGGTGGGGGTTTGGTCACTCTCCATTCACGATTGAGAAACCTCGCCAGAGGTCGACGACGTCGGAGACGATCTCCTTGCTGGATTTGTCCAAAAGCTCGTCTCTGATTTCTTGTAGTTTAGTACCGATGAATGGCTCGTCTTTTAATTCGCGCAGAATAGAATAGCCAGGCTGTGATTTTAACCCGCACCTGTTTAGGACAAATGCTATGATGAGTCGTAGAAGACTAGTTTGCGGTAGGTTCAAACAAACAGGAATGTCGAAGCAAGCTTTAGCAGGCCAACCAAATGTTTACCACGGTTCCTTCCAAATGTTCCTTCAACTTCTGATTAATGAGATGTAGCAGTAGACACAACAGTCAGCGTTTTTACGATTTTGAATCCATTTGAAGCAACCGTCTGTAGCGTCGAAACCAGGTTTAGCAGCGTTACCACCACACACACACACAAACAGTTAGGAGAAACCGGCTTGCGTGCGATAACTGAGGCTGGGCTCTGTGTAGAGTTTATCAGGACAACTGATAGTGCTCACCCGCCCGTAGGAGGAGTTGTATAGGGGTGTCATCGTCATGACATCGTAAACTGTTACGTAGGATTAAAGCCTCATTGAATCATAAGTCATGGAGAAGTTATGCATATACCGCCAGAGAGAATTCTATTAATTACACCAATATATATATTTTTTAAACATATGGCTGAGTGAATGTTCACAACAAGTTCCGTAAAAAGCGTTTAGAAAGTAAGGCTTTAAGTTAACTTTTACCAAATATTAAGACGTTAAAGTTCAGTTATAGACCTTTAGCGCATTGAGTTGAAATTAAAACGCGATATCAATATCGCATCATTACCGAATTGAGGGTTGTTTAATAGTTATCAAGCACCAGCTGATTAAAGTGTTTCTTCAAACAAAGCGACAAAAGTAATTTTCTGATCAATCATCGTAGCTACACGGATGCACTGTGTTTTGTTGTCTGCCCAGATTTTGAGGGTCGCTGGTAGAAAGATGTCTTTGTATTTTTAAAAACATAGATCTACATAGATGTTTTACACGAAAAAAATATTTCAGAGATCCTTGTGCGGTAGGCCTATTCTATATTTGCATAAAGGGTTAAAATATAAAATATACATTTAAGCGCAATTTAAAAATGGTATAATAATATAATGTGGTTTAAACCATCATTTTATTAAATCAAGCCAATTCATGCAAATACTGTCGTATATGAAAAAGAGAAGGCCTAGAGTTCACCAACATTACAGCTAACTGTAGGAAACCGATATCCATGGGGTGAGAGTGTAAAGAAAACATCGTACAAAATACGAAAAGTGTTACGATTGTGTTGTTAAAAATGAAACCGTGGTAAACAATTTAAGAACACTAGCGGTTCAATAACAAACTTCAATATAAACAAGAATCCGACTCTAATGCGACTGAGCGTGTTTCACATATAATTTATATAACAATTGATATTTACAATATGTTTAAACATTTTTGATGATGAGGCCAAAAACTGCTTACTTTTCATAAAAAGAAGAACGATTATTAAGACATAAAACACAATGTCTGTTTTCTGGATCAGGCCTAAAAGACCCCCTGACTAAAACTCTTGTGTCAAAGTATCGGTGTAGACGGAATAAAAAATGAATCATCCCGCCTTTCAACGGTAATTCATTAGCTTAACCGTTGTTTAGCCACGTAGAAAAAATAACCGACTGTGCTGTGAAATGGGCAATAGCTAGACGAGTTTGAAGTATAATAGTTTTATAGGTAACAGAAAAACAGCAATACTCATCTTTCATGTCGATGTTTCGTAGACATAGCTGAAAGATGTTCTAAAATAAATATCTCATGTAGAAATATCTGTTCATGTTTTTCATAAATTCCTATATGTTTGACCACGCTCGGAGACTATAGTTTTTGCAAACTGTACAAAAAGAAACATGATGTCAATTACAAACATACAAAACTGATCACAAGTGGCTTTTCTGTATGGCTCATGTTGTATTTGCTTTTTAGAAAGTTGATCACTAGAATTTACTTTGTGCAATGTTATCTGCAGGTTTAAACCGATTTGTTTAACAGTCTTAATGAATACGCCTCTCTCAGTGCAATAGTCATATGTGATTCTGTTGTAACGTGTAAAACAGCATGCACATACTTTTTGCGTTAATACTTTGTGTGATTCCACATCGTAGATAGAGGGAAAGTTGCAATTTAGTCAAACATTCTCAAACAGAAATACTTCAGAGTACAATCACTTAAATTATCAATGGTCATTTATTCCTATAAACAATGAATGTCGACGGCTCTCAAAGAAAAGTCTTCACCTAAAACAGACACACATTCAAAATGTGAACCAGTGTCGTCTGCTATCTGAATAGTAATAGTAATAAAACCATCAT
This sequence comes from Siphateles boraxobius, assembly GCF_051911475.1. Lineage (NCBI taxonomy): Eukaryota > Metazoa > Chordata > Actinopteri > Cypriniformes > Leuciscidae > Siphateles > Siphateles boraxobius. The sequence goes on along the minus strand of NW_027508799.1, from coordinate 31,006,894 downwards.
TTGTGAACTTTTGTGTATTTATTATTTTAAACGGTACTTTTCTTAGTGATTTGGTCTTTTGAATTCATGTATAAAGATTATGTTTTAAAGTTAGACCATAGTCTTTACAAGAGTGTGGAACTTTACATCACTACGGTGTGACAGAATATGTTGGCGTGTAAAAATACATCGAAACATTTAAGCACAACTATTTACACACATACTAAGCAGAATAATATCTAACTGTAGCTTGTGAAGATTCCATTATCTGTTTATTTGGGGTCAGAGAACAATTTTTGAAAAAAAATTTGTGGTGGATGTAAAAAAAAAAAAAAAGGTATTAGTTAATAACAAATAAAAAACTTTAAATCAGCACGAAAGCCTAATATTAATAAATAAAATATGGTTTAATTCAAGTTTGATAATGACTTCCATAATATTTTCTTTTAGTAAAAAGCTATGCATGGATCAGCATGAGGGTGACAAAATACAGCCAAAGATTTAAGCACTACTATTTACACACATACTATGCAGGAGAATATCTGTGGCTTGTGAGCATTACATTATCTAATTATTTGGGATCAGAGATAAATTTTTGAACAAAATTTTGAGCTGGATATTGAATTGTTAGATAAAAATAAAGGTATTAATTAATAACAAATACTTTAAATCAACATGAAACCATAATAGTAATAAAATATAAATGTGATATAATTACGGTTTGAAAATTACTTCCATAATATTTTCCCAACACAGAGTTTTGCGTTTGTGGGTGAGACCTCGCAAAGATTACACTTTCTCGAACATTGCATGTTTGCACTATGCCTGAAACTTAGTAATCGACATGCATTTCTGTAGGTTTGTCAAAAGAAAAATCATCTGGTTTAGTTGCATTTTAAAACTCTACTTTTCTTAAAAACATTGTGTCAGACGTAATTGGTAGCATGATTATCTTGTTTCATCGTGTATTAAGTACATATTATCAGGCTGATATTTGTAGAAATCAGTAAAGTAAATTTATAAAACAAAAAGAATCAGCTAATGGCCTTGTGTCAGAACACAACACGTATGCATGATTTTAACTTTTTAACTTTTTAGGTACGCTGGAACCTAGTGTCATTTAGCTTAATCTTTGGTTTTTAATCTTTTGGTTTGAAGTTATGACTTAAGAAGATCTCTCATGCGTAGATTCACTCGGTTAAAAAATTGAGTTTCGTAATTTACACATCTGAAATTAAACTTATGGTAGTTTTTTTATAAAGTATTGTATTAGCTAAAATCAATTTCTTTATTCATAAATATTTTCTCGTTGGTGTAAAATTACCTTTGCCAACGAACTGACTTATCCTCGTAAGCAAAGAATCTCTTATCTTTATTTACATGGTACGGGTAAGTCCATGGAGGCCTCCATGTCGTTCCGCCATCTTGAAAAACTATAATAGCAGAGAGGGACAAAAAGCACTAGCCTAGCTCAACTAGCCAACCTTTTCGTTCAGAGCCGGCTGACTGAAACCACTGAAGCGGTCAGTGAGAGGCGCTTGAAAGATTGCACGGCACTTCATAATGCAATCCTCGTAGCCATGATAAAGCTTAAAAATTTAATCTAAAAGGAAACGCGACCGGCAAATTTAAAACGAGGGTAAATATGGGGGTGGCTTTTCCCAGGTGGATAGAGCTAATGAAGGAGAAAAGACTTTGAAAGGGACACCGAAGTCCTGCTTTCTCCTCGACAGTTAAGTCAGTGTTATGGTCTAAATTACAAGCTTTTTCATTCCGTGGTTGTGTAATTCATTACATAGGCAACATAACGGTAAAACGTGTATAGTTAAACTCGATGAAGTGCAATTGGACGACAGGGCGTAGCTTCTTGGCACATAGCGGTTACCGTAGTTGCAATACGCATTTGAAAAAGCGAAGCGCTAGAGAGCACTATGCGTTTGAATGCAAAATACAATATCACCGCTAGATGGGGAAATTTCTACACAGCGTACCATTAAGGACTAAGCTATAGGGTATTTAACAAAAAGCCTACAAAAATGGAGGAGGTCAAAGGGGCATGCTTCCCGCTATAGTATCATCAGCTCTCTCCAAAGTCTGTTCATGTGGCCTGTCGCATCAACAAAGGCTAACATTTTAAAATTCTACATATATTTTGAGTAGATAACCGATAGTATACTCTCAGTAAAGGGGTTCACCCTGTGTGTTTCCACAATGAATAAGGATAGTTTGGGAGATACAAGAAAAGTAAAAATGATCTTATACGTACAATAGATCATAGCTACCGTAGAAAAAGTAAGATCATGCTTTGAATTAAGAGGAGTAAAATTAAATATTCGCTCAAGACAAACTTTACTTATTACTCATGGACCACAGAGGCACATCGCGTCTCTGAACATGTGCGGTGATTTTCTAAATGATACAATTTAATCTAAATAAGAGCAATGTAGAGTCCTGGGATTTCTTAAAAACAAAAACAACAACTACAAAACAAAAAAAACATTGTGACAAACTTTGACAACATGTTTCATGCGGCATGGACAAAAATACTGTTTGAAATAATTTGTATAATATCTAAGATACCAAAGTACAGTTTTTGCTTTATTTTTTGAACAGACGCTTTAGTAAAAATAATACCTTAGGTTAAATTTATGTAAAATCATTTATATCATACAGAAGTCTTCTAAGAAGATAAATAGAAGATACGATTTTAATAAAACGTTAAAGCTTTGATTTAAACAGCCTTTTAATTTTAAAAGATCTAATTTAAACTTTTAATATTTCAAATGAATTTAGTATGAATAAAACTCTGGAAAGCAGACTAACTTTACATATGCTATGACATTGGCACATCCCAGAGGCTCAGCTGTCCTGTAACTCCTCTCGTCTCTGTGAGGGGGTCATGCATTCATTTCACCCTGTAGTTTATCACTGAAGGAACCAGGAGGGTTTTGTTTATGACTTTGGATTGTTTTTATCATTGCATAAAGAACTACATCTTCCTCTATGAAAATGTAAGGTGTTTTTATATACTTTTTTATATAAATTCATTTAGCTAAAACTATGTTTAAATTGTTTGAATTCATTTTAGTAACATACTTGTTATTATTCTATATTTATAATCATTTAATTTAAATATGGAGATTAGTTAATTTATGGAACTGAGTTAGTGTGAGTGCAATGTATGTAAAAACAATGTAAAGATGTTGTTTTCTGTGATGGTCGTGTTTGTGTACGGGATTAAATATGCTGTTACAGTACAAAAATCATTATGACTATATTAATAAACATTATACTTTAGAGCACCATTAAACAAAATCATAACAGTAATCTTCTAAAAGATAAATAGAAGATACGACTGTATTACAACGTTTTATTAAGACTTTAAATAATTAATTGAATTGAATTTAAATTATCTTTTATTTTTAAACTTTTAAGATTAACTTTTAAGATTAACACTAACAAAACATCCCCAACGTCTCATACTGCTGCTGGCCTGACACACACACACACACACACACGCGCGCACGCACACACGCACACGCGCACGCACACACACACACACACGCACGCACACGCACACACACACACACACACACACACACACACACACACACACACACACACACACACACACACACACACACACACACACACACACACACACACACACACACACACACACACACACACACACACACACACATTCCTCCACCACTCTGAATCACAGAGTGTCAAAATGCTGGTGTGGGAGAAAAACACTCAGGGGATATTTTGTATCAAAACTTTAAACTTATTGCATCTTTGTAAATACATTCATACGTTATATTGACAATGATGTGTTGAGATTTACTTCTTCAACTCTCTAAAATGTAAGAGGATTTTATTTTTGTTTTTAAAAGATTTTTTATAATCATTTATATACTTTTTAAAGAACAGAATGTGTTCAACTTTAGTGTAAGATATTTGTAAATGACTAAAATTTATAACCATTTTAAAGGAGCAGCATGCTTTTCAACTTTAGTGTGAGAGTATTAGAAAAACTTTTTCTCAATATCCCCATTTATATAGCGTGCTCAGGAATGCCAGGATATCGGATGTCACTCACAGACAGATGCACACACACACACACACACAGTGCGGAGACTGTCAGATGCAAAAGGAGAGAATCACTCGGAGGAACTTTTTTCAAAAGATCCTCAACTCTTTTCAACTTAAACCCAATTCTCTGAAACGGTAAGATGATTTTACTTTTTGGACACCCCCATGTTTTATTCTAATCTATATGCGACATTAGAAAAATTATTTTCTCACCCCGACACGGAGGGGATTTCCCACACCAAGAAGTTATTTCCCCCGGGGTCAATAGGTCAAAATCAATGGGGCAAAGACAACTGGCAAAGACAACTGGCAACTTCATATATCATACAAACTGTCAACTTGATCGATCGATAGGTCAAAGGTTAATCCCTAAATTAAGCGACCTCCGGAACAACCCCCTCCGGAAGGTCAAAGGTTAATCCCTACATCAAAGGACCTCCGGAACATCCTCCGGAAGGTCAAAGGTTAGCCCCGCCCACCTGTCAATCATAGGGTCATAAATCATTTTGACATAAGCCGAATCATATAACTACTCTACTGCATGTACACATCTGGAAGGACGAGGCACAGAGTGCATGTGCACACATGGTGTCATTCACACCTTTATCATATAGATGCAAATAACACTCAATGGTAGGGTGCAGTGTTGTGTAAAGTATCAATACGCTATTTTATCAACAAATAAAAAACTTACCATTCTCTTTGTACATCATATGCAGATTTGCTAGAAGGAACAAATAATTATTGGACATTCATGACATATTAAAGGTGGGCACAAATAACACTCTGAAATGGATCACTGATAATACAGATTGCAGTATTTAGTAGCTCATGAGAGACATAATAAAGTAACTGAAATTAAATGCACTTATGTATCAAAAGTATATCATCAGCTCTATTGCTCTAAACTGCATGATAACTAATCCAGCATCCAGTATGAATTGATAAGGAGAGGCAAACTTGATTTATTTAAATGACTTTTATTAAGTTTACAAATAAGGTAACAAATGCTGTTTTATTGGAGCGCAAAGCGTAGTTTTATGAAGCTTGAACATCCTAGCCCCTTTCACACAGCGCGTTGATCGCGGGAAATTGCGGGAAAATTGCCAGAACTCCTTCTGTGTGAACGCAAAGACGACCGGGGATCGATGCCGGGTTGGGGACCTAGTAACATTGCCGGGATCAGTCCCGGAACGCGCGCTGTGTGAACAAAAGCCGTAACCAATGCCGTGTTGTAATGTTGACGCTGAAGTGAAGTGAAAGCAGGCTACAGAAACGGTACGTAATGCGCTAGTTTATGAATCGAATCAGAGAGAAAAAATGCACAAGCGTGGTTTCTCGAGAGAGAAATCGCAGCTCATAAGCAAACTAGACGCTGCTGAGACATTGCATGTAACATCGATGTCACGTGTCTTTACGGGATTTTTACGGGTTGTGTGTGAACGCACTCTCTGATTCCGGAACATCACTGGCATTGTGATTGAACCAAAATCAAACGAACCCGGGTCAAATCCCGGGTCAATTTATCCGTGTATTTTCCGGAATCTCTATGTGAAAGGGGCTGTACCATTACTGTACGCGGACTTAAAACAGTTGCTGCTGTCATTCCGTAATAAGTAGCCTACACCCTGCTACTCAGTCAGTTGTCAGCTATCGGATAGTCTTCCGAAATTTAAAAGACATACACCAACAGACCAATACAAAAGAAACGAAGCGGAGATAAAAATAGGGTCGGACCTTGGAGTCGAACCCCTGTCACTAAGAGCAAAACGACACTGCTCTCCATGCATGCAGATCAATGCCCTACTGAAGGTAGTAAGATATTTTGGTAATCTAATGAATTTCACAGACATGAACGTAAACAGAGGGTAAAATCATACTGTATATACCCACATATGATAAAGGAAAAAGGGGGATACACGTGCCCAAAGAAATAAAAATATGACACGATAACAGTCCAAACACTTGTCCTAACAACATTAGAAAAACAGAAGCCTTAAGACGATCGCCATTCAGATCGACAATCTACTACATATGTCTTTCCATCTTCTTCATTAGATGGGCTGAACTTTGAAGAAAAGGGTGGGGCTGATTATAATATTATACAAAACGCCGCTTTTTACACCGTCTTTGTCAGACAGAAGCGCCGCAAATAACGGCGCACTATGGATGGCCTGCGGCGTCAGAAACGGCGTCATTGGCTGGATAAAAAAAACGCCGAAAATGATGGCGCTTTTGCTTTGTAAACGCCGTAATTTGCGGCGTTTGTATCACAGAACGCCGTACTTTGCGGCGTCTTTTCGTCTTAAACGCTGTAAAAAGCGGCGTTTTGAGAATGAAACGCGTTTGGTTAGTGAATTTTAATGGCGAAATTTGACCCTTTTGGCGTTCCATACCCTTTAGCGTGAATATAACACGCGAACCCAAGGCGTCATAAAGTTGACTGGCATCCTTTAGCGTGAATATAAGACGCAGACCCTACCCCACACCTAAACCTACCCATCACAGTCAGGGCCGGATTATCCATATGTGACACTGGGCGAGTGCCCAGGGGCACCAGCCAATGGGGGGCACCAAATCATTAAAACAAATACTATACCTTTAATATATTTGTCATATTTTATAAATGTATATGTATTCATTATATAGTTATATATTTGATACAAATATATTTAATACATACATATTTATGCATTTAAAAATAAAGAAATATAATTGCGATTTGGTAAGTGCCCCCCTACCCCTCCCCCGATCTTGCTCCATTCCACAGTGAAACACTGCCGCCCAATTAGTCAATCAGACTAATTCAAAACGGACAGGCGTCAGTTAAGCGGTTGCGCTAAGAGAAAACTTAAAAAAGAAAAACAATCGCGGCACATTGCCACTATTCATAATGTACCCGCAATCGTGAGCTTTTTTATTCAGAAACCGGCGGCAGGAGCAGAAGTAATGTTAACTAGCACAGGCCCTGAAGCTAACATATGCAGCGAAGTGTTTCTCCTGGTTCTACGTCAGCGCTGTTTGATCTGATATCTATGGTTTATAACAGAACTCTGCGCGGAATCGGAATGTTTCTCGCTGGATCTCGTAGTGATGAATGATGTTAAAATTCTGAGGCGAATTCAATTGATTTCTTAACTGGATCTCAACTGATTTCTTAACTGGATCGTGAGCGAGATCGGCCCGCGACTGGCAAGTTCTGGGCTTTATTTTACTGTCAGTAGTTCGGGGCGCTGCTGCTGCTCCACGGTCCTAATCATTGGCCTATATGAGTTGCGTATTTTCGTTTCACTTTCATTTTGTTTGCATTCGCTGCTAGGTAACGACTAACGATAGTCGATAGATCGCTCATTGCTCAGACGTACATAGGTTGTGATTTGTCTCCGTCTCCATCCCACAGACGTCTACGCGTGCTATTCTTGTCACGGATTTATTGAATTCCCTGCAGTATTTGTGGTGAGCCTTTACTTTAGCTGTAAGTTCATGTACATCTATTGTCTTCATAGAAATACTGAATTTCAATTGTTCACACATTAAGTGTGAGGAGCGGGGCACTTAAACTGTGGTCACCCTAGGGCACAAAACTATGTTAATCCGGGCATGATCACAGTGCGTGTTATATTGACGATAAAGGGTGCCATGTGCGTAGTATTTCGCCGTTTTGTCATATGGCGTCACATATGACGCCAAAGGATGAGAATGCGTTAAAATAGAACCGCCTATTTTTCACGCGACACGCAAGCGTGTTGGAAGCGTTTCCAGGCAAAATAGAATAGGAAAAGATGTTTATATGTTATTTTGTACACGAATACATATTAATAAATTACACTTTGATGGTTGAAAGTCTAGGTTTTGACATAAATTCAGATATAAATATGATTTAAAAATAAATAAATAAATAAATAATTATCAATTTTCAAATATTGCACCTGTCAATACAGAACGAAATAGTCTGTAGTCTATCATTTGGGTGTTTAATTGGGTGACAAGCATGTCATTAAACGCAACATTTATAGAAATCGAACTTTACCTCATCCATGAAAATTAATTTTCGATTCCCGTCTGACTGATTTATCCACGGTGGAGTTGAAAACGTCTACGGTTACGTATGTAACCCTCGTTCCCTGAGTAGGGAACGGAGACGTTACGTCGGATGACGACGAATGGGGTTTCGCTTAGAAAGCCTATCAACTTCGAGTATTACAAAACGAGCCAATGGCAAAGAAATGCCATGGGTCTGCGGAATTTGCATGGCGTAACTCCGCCCCACCTCGTGGGTATAAAAGGAGGAAGCCGGCAGCAAGCAGATATGTTTCTTCGCTGAGGAGCCAAGACTGAGCTCAGGCGATCCCCGCGGTACAGCGGAAAGTGGCAGGCAGACGTAACGTCTCCGTTCCCTACTCAGGGAACGAGGGTTACATACGTAACCGTAGACGTTCCCTTTCGTTGTCACTCCGAGTTACGTCGGATGACGACGAATGGGGTTACCAGTCTAATCACGCCACCTTCTCAGCTGTCTTCCAGTGCCCTGCGTAATCGAGATCCCTGTCAGCCTGGACAAAGGACTCCATATAACACAGGAATACCAAGGTACACTGGGAAGCATATCCCAAGCTAGGGGAAGTATGCAATTAATGCCAGCCCGGAGGGGGGGGACTTAGAGAATACACATATGACCCGAAGGAAGCATATGGGAAACACTGGGGTGTCCAGCCGCAGGTGGAATATTTCAACCCCAGGGGTGGCAAGGTGGCTTGCCAAGGGAAAGACACACGCTCAGAGAGGCTTACAGTGGAAATACACATGTGGGGGTCGCTCAGAGGAGGGACCATGCACACGGGAGGCACCTAGCCGACGCACAGGCAATAGACACTGGCGCCGACGTCAGGAGTGCTGGAGGAGCTCAGGGCTTTCGGAGAAGCTCACCTGAGAAAATATCGCACGTATCCAGTCCGTGGAGTGGAATGGCGAGCAAGCGAAGACACCTGAGCGGGTCCGGTACTAGCTGGTTGAAGCGAGTACACGAGAGGACACAGGCTCCACTCGGAGATTATAGAATCTGGCGAATGTGTTAGGTGTCGCCCAGCCTGCAGCTCTGCAGATGTCTGTTAGCGAGGCGCCATGCGCTAGAGCCCAAGAGGACGCCACACTCCGGGTGGAGTGGGCAGTCACACCAAGGGGGCACGGTCGACCTTGCTGCTGGTAAGCCAAGGCAATGGTGTCCACTATCCAGTGAGACAACCTTTGCTTGGAGAGAGCCTTTCCCTTCAGCTTCCCACCATAACAGACAAAGAGCTGGTCTGAGGTCCTGAAACACTGCGTTCTGTCTACATAGGCGCGGAGAGCGCGTACTGGACAGAGCAGTGCCAAGGCTGGGTCTGCCTCCTCCGAGGGCAGCGCTTGCAGGTTCACCACCTGGTCCCGGAAGGGAGTGGTAGGAACCTTGGGCACATATCCAGGCCGGGGTCTCAGGATCACGTGAGAGTAAGCCGGCCCAAATTCCAGGCACGCTTCGTCAACGGAGAATGCGTGCAGGTCCCCAACCCTCTTGATGGAGGCCAGTGCAACCAGGAGCGCTGTCTTCATAGACAGGAACTTAAGCTCAACTGATTGCAGGGGCTCAAAGGGAGCACTCTTCAGGGCAGTTAGAACCACTGAGAGGTCCCAAGAGGGAACGAGAGGAGGACGAGGAGGATTCAGTCTCCTCGCTCCTCTCAGGAACCTGATGATCAGGTCGTGCTTCCCCACCGACTTACCTTCGATGAGGTCATGATGTGCGGCAATGGCGGCAACATAGACCTTCAGGGTGGAGGGAGACAGCCTTCGCTCCAGCCCCTGTTGAAGGAAGGAAAGCAAAACACTGATCGAGCATCTCCGGGGGTCTTCTCGGAGAGAAGAGCACCAGTTGACGAAGAGGTTCCACTTCAACGCATAGACGTGTCTCGTGGACGACGCTCTAGCGGAAGTGGTGGTAGCCACCACCGCTGGTGGTAGGGTACTCAAACCTGCCTCGTCCCATCCAGGAGCCACACGTGGAGGTTCCAAAGATCGGGACGAGGGTGCCATAGGGTGCCCCGTCCCTGAGAAAGAAGGTTCTTCCTCAGAGGGATCGGCCAGGGAGGTGCTGTCGCGAGGAGTACTAGTTCGGGGAACCAGGTCCGGTTGGGCCAGTAAGGGGCAACCAGAATGACCTGCTCCTCGTCCTCCCTGACCTTGCGCAAAGTGTGCGCAAGAAGGCTCACTGGGGGAAACGCATACTTGCGGCCCTGCGGCCAGCTGTGCGCCAGAGCATCTGTGCCGAGCGTGCCCTCGGTCAGGGAATAGAACTGGGCGCAGTGGGTCGAGTCGTGAGAGGCAAACAGATCTATCTGCGCGTCCCCGAACTGGTCCCAAATCAGCTGAACCGACTGGGGATGGAGTCGCCATTCTCCAGGGAGGGGCTGAAGCCGTGAGAGCTCGTCGGCTGCACAGTTCAGCGCTCCGGGAATGAAGATGGCTCGAAGCGACCTCAGATGCTTCTGACTCCATAGGAGGAGGTGGCGAGCGAGTTATGACATACGGCGGGAGCGTAGACCACCTTGATGGTTGATGTACGCTACAGTGGCGGTATTGTCTGAGCGGACTAGTACGTGTTGACCCCTGAGCAACGCCCGGAAGCGGTGCAGGGCAAGGCGTACTGCCAACAACTCGAGGCAATTGACATGCCACAGCCGCTGGGGTCCTGTCCAGGAGCCCGCAGCAGCATGTCCATTGCACATGGCGCCCCAGCCCGTGGTGGAGGCATCTGTTGAGACAACAACATGCCGGGAAGCTCGAGCCAGGGGGACACCGGCCCTGAGAAAATCGAGGTTCGACCACGGGGTGAAGAACTGACGGCAGGTCGGAGTAACTGGTACTCGGAACGTGCCGTGTTGCCATGCCCACCTCGGGACTCGGTCGCGAAGCCAAAGCTGAAGCGGTCTCATATGAAGCAATCCGAGCGGCGTGACCGCGGCTGCAGATGCCATATGCCCCAGGAGCCTCTGAAAAAGTTTCAGTGGAACCGCACTCTTGCCCTCGAATTGTCTCAGGCAAGTCAGCAGTGACTGCGCGCGCTCGCTCGTAAGCTGCGCGGACATGGCGACCGAGTCGATGTCCATACCGAGAAAAGAGATCCTCTGCACGGGGCAAAGTTTGCTCTTCTCCCAGTTGACCCGAAGGCCCAGACGGGCTAGGTGCCGGAGCACTAGGTCCCTGTGTTCGCAAACCTGATCTCGAGAGTGAGCTAGGATCAGCCAGTCGTCGATATAACTCAGGATGCGAACCCCTTGCTCTCGAAGGGGAACAAGGGCCGCCTCGACGACCTTCGTGAAGATGCGAGGAGACAGGGCTAGCCCGAAAGGGAGAACCGCGTACTGGTATGCCTGCCCCTCGAAAGCAAACCGGAGGAACGGTCTGTGTCGAGGAAGAATGGAGACATGAAAGTAGGCGTCCTTCAGGTCGATCGCTGCAAACCAATCCTGGGGCCGTATGCATTCGAAAACGCGTTTGGCGGTGAGCATCTTGAACGGCATCCGATGAAGGGAGCGGTTCAGCACGCGCAAGTCCAGGATTGGCCGTAACCCACCGGTTTTCTTGGGGACAATGAAGTAGGGGCTGTAGAAGCCGGACCTCATCTCGGCTGGAGGGACAGTCTCGATTGCACCCTTCGCCAGCAGGGTGGCAATCTCTGCTCTCATGATAGGGGCATTGCCACCGACCAAAGTGGAGCGGACTCCCCTGAAGCGGGGAGGAGACCGTGCGAACTGAATCGCATAGCCGAGCCTGACGGTACGCGCGATCCAGTGGGACAGACGGGGAAGCTCTAGCCAGGCTCCCAGGAACTGAACCAACGGGATCATGCGGGCCACAGGCGTCCCCCCGGAGGGGCAGCGAGGCGGAGTAACTGGCCCAGATGTGGACGGCATAGCGGCCCGGAGAGGGGGCACAGTTAGCAACCGCACCCTGGCAGAGGGGGCCAGGGGAGGACCAGGCTGGTCGTCCCGCGGGGGCCTGCTCTGCCAGGGGTCTGGCGACAGAGGGGGACAAGGGCGAAGCGGTCCGTGGACGGCACGCCGTGTCAACCGCCTCTGGGACAGAGGGGGGCGAGGAGAGCACGGCTTGTGGGCGGCGCTCTGTGTCGCCCGAGAACTCTGTGAGCTCAGGGAAGAGGGGATTGTTTCTGTCTTTAACCACATTAGGGTGCTGCCCACCCGTGGGTGAGCAGCGGGGAGTGGAGAACAAAAGATTCTCCCCCGGCCCTCCACCGGGGGAAGGAGTGGTCCTGCTACCACCTCCTGAGAAACAATCATCATCCCTGAGCAGCCCGTCTCAGGAGCGCCGCTTGGCCCGGCGTTTAGCGGGGGGCGGGGCAGGAGAGGGCTGTGGCGCCTTCTTACGGCTTCCTCCGCGACCGGCCCTGGGTGGAGGCTGCTGCGTGGTCCGGGCGGGAGGGGCGGGAGCCGCAGGAGGGCGCCCTCGGCGGGAAACAGGTCGAGGCGTCTGCCCGGCCGGCAAGGTGGAGGCAGCAGCGGGCCGGCGGGGCAGAATGTGTTTGATGGCCTCGGTCTGTTTCTGGGCAGTTGAAAACTGTTGGGCAAAGTCTTCAACTGCACCGCCGAAGAGGCCGGCCTGGGACAAGGGGGCGTTAAGCAGACGGGTCCGCTCAGCGTCCCGCATGTCAGCCAGGTTCAGCCACAGATGTCGCTCCTGGACCACAGCTGTGGACATCACCAAACCCAGGGAGCGCGCGGTAACCTTCGTCGCCCGGAGAGCAAGGTCGGTCGCGGCGCGCAGCTCATCAAAGAGCCCTGGGTTTGTCCTACCCTCGTGCATGTCTCTGAGCATCTGGGCCTGGTAGACCTGCAGAGTGGCCATAGCATGCAGTGAAGCAGCCGCCTGTCCCGCCGCTCTGTAAGACTTCGCCACCAGGGTCGACGAAAATCTACAGGCTTTGGATGGGTGCTTAGGCTCGCCCCGAGAAGAAGCACTCTGCGGACATAGTTGCATGGCAACAGAGCGTTCAACCGGGGGAAGCCCAGTGTACCCACGGGCAGCTGCCTCATCGAGGGGAGGAAAGGCGGATGAGACCAGCGAGCGGTCCCGAGAAGACAGGGGGGTCTTCCAGGACTTCGAGATCTCATCATGCACATCCGGGAAGAAAGGTATTGGGGTTTGCCGAGGACGAGGGTCGGCGGCCTTACCCAAAAACCAATCGTCCAGCCGCGAGCGCTCAGGACAGGGTGGAGGCCTCCACTCAAGTCCGATGCTCGCGGCTGCCCGGGAAAGCATGGCCGTCATCTCCGGATCAGACTCGAGCACAGCCGTATGCACACCGGAAGGTGGCAGCTGTGACGAGCCCTCACTTCCAGAAGAGTCAAACCCGCCTAGTGATGCTGCAACAGACATGGCATCTTCCTCTGTAGCTTCAACTGAAGCCCGCGGGCCACCAGAGGGTAGACCCGCGGGAATCAGCAGTTCACTAGCGGGCACCGTCATTGAAGAGGGGGGCTGGGGTCGCGGACACATAGTCGGCGCCTTGTTCCAGACCGTAACCCTCAGATCACCCTGGCCACCAGCCGCAGGACGGGGGGTGGATGAGGGGACTCTCACTCTTGCGAGTTCACGGAGTCTCGACCGTAATGACGCGATGGTCATGTTCCCACAGAGAGAACATGAGTCATCCACGAGCGCTGCTCTAGCATGATCAATGCCCAAACATACTATGCAACGCTCGTGCCCATCAGAGTCCGATACCAATCTGCCGCAACCAGAAGTACACGGGCGAGACATCTTTAAAAAGACGTGCCACGTGTAAGCTCTTTTAGTGAGAGAAAACTCAAGTGTTGAAGCACCCGGGGAGAAACGCACCGACTGGCAGACCACTGCAACAGATCAGCAGGAAGCACGCTCTCGCCGTAGATCGCCGTCACACCAACACTCGAGGTACTCGTTTGTAAAGCTGACAATTCAGAGATGGCTTGTGGAGAGAAGAATACACTTGGCTCCGAAGCGAAAACATATCTGCTTGCTGCCGGCTTCCTCCTTTTATACCCACGAGGTGGGGCGGAGTTACGCCATGCAAATTCCGCAGACCCATGGCATTTCTTTGCCATTGGCTCGTTTTGTAATACTCGAAGTTGATAGGCTTTCTAAGCGAAACCCCATTCGTCGTCATCCGACGTAACTCGGAGTGACAACGAAAGGGAACAACAGTTCCCATCATTCCGCGCTCCTTCACGTCGTCATCAAGCAAAGCCATTGTTGTTGTTTTGAATGTAGCGCCCTCTAGCGGCATAAAATCTTAGGTATTGTACCTTTAAGAGCACGTTCCCTCTCGCAGCGTTACTGAAACTAACGTATTCATAGTAATAGGTGCGCACACACTTTTTTTTGGCGGCTTGCTTGACCGTGTATTTTCAAACCGCGGCTGGGCCAACGACGGAAATAAAAGCAGTTACAATAGCTTAATATGTTGGAGAGCGTTGCTATAAAGAGTGACAATATTGTATTGCAATAGATATCACTTCAAAGTCAATACCAAATCAAAACTAGTTAGCACATTATTTGTAATTGAAAAGGTTTAATGACAAAATATGTTTACGGTTACACTTAAAATAGTTACAAAATAGATGTATGAGATGATAATACTTGTATCAATAATTGTACCCTGCATATATGTAAAATGTTACCTGAGAGATAGATAAAATGTGTTCAATCAACCTAAAATATTTAAAACTTAAGTTTACTTAATTAATTTGTGTAAAAACTACATGAATAATTTTAGTTGACAACTAACTGCAGGATTTATAGTTCCTTGCTTTGCAAGGGACTGCATTAGGAAGGGTTTAGGGATTCAATTATTATTTTCTGTTTTTCAGTAAATGGAAAGATGTTGTTAGTTAATTTTACAATGGTGTTTAATGTTCAGTTATGTTAGAAAGTTAGAGGACTTTCTGTAATGTTTTTGATTTTGTGGTTACCATTATCCAGAAGAGTGGTGACTGTGTTTATGGTGTGGGCACTCATTATACACTATTTATAAGCATCAAATCTCACACTTAAACTACATTATTAAAATGTATAGTTACTATATAAAAACACAGGAAATTCACTTTCATTGGATCAACTATACGGGTCCTTCTAAAAAAACTAGCATATTGTGATAAAGTTAATTATTTTCCATAATGTAATGATAAAAATTAAACTTTCATATATTTTAGATTCATTGCACACCAACTGAAATATTTCAGGTCTTTTATTGTTTTAATACTGATGATTTTGGCATACGTCTCATTAAAACCCAAAATTCCTATCTCAAAAAATTAGCATATCATGAAAATTAACCTAAAAGCTATTAACCTAATCATCTGAATCAACTAATTAACTCTAAACACCTGCAAAAGATTCCTGAGGCTTTTAAAAACTCCCAGCCTGTTTCATTACTCAAAACCGCAATCATGGGTAAGACTGCCGACCTGACTGCTGTCCAGAAGGCCATCATTGACACCCTCAAGCAAGAGGGTAAGACACAGAAAGAAATTTTTGAACAAATAGGCTGTTCCCAGAGTGCTGTATCAAGGCACCTCAGTGGGAAGTCTGTGGGAAGGAAAAAGTGTGACAAAATACGCTGCACAACGAGAAGAGGTGACCGGACCCTGAGGAAGATTGTGGAGCAGGACCGATTCCAGACCTTGGGGGACCTGCGGAAGCAGTGGACTGAGTCTGGAGAAGAAACATCCAGAGCCACCGTGCACAGGCGTGTGCAGGAAATGGGCTACAGGTGCCGCATTCCCCAGGTCAAGCCACTTTTGAACCAGAAACAGCGGCATAATCACCTGACCTGGACTGTTGCTCAGTGGTCCAAAGTACTTTTTTCAGATGAAAGCAAATTTTGCATGTCATTCGGAAATCAAGGTGCCAGAGTCTGGAGGAAGACTGGGGAGAAGGAAATGCCAAAATGCCTGAAGTCCAGTGTCAAGTACCCACAGTCAGTGATGGTCTGGGGTGCCATGTCAGCTGCTGGTGTTGTTCCACTGTGTTTTATCAAGGGCAGGGTCAATGCAGCTAGCTATCAGGAGATTTTGGAGCACTTCATGCTTCCATCTGCTGAAAAGCTTTATGGAGATGAAGATTTCATTTTTCAGCATGACCTGGCACCTGCTCACAGTGCCAAAACCACTGGTAAATGGTTTACTGACCATGGTATTACTGTGCTCAATTGGCCTGCCAACTCTCCTGACCTGAACCCCATAGAGAATCTGTGGGATATTGTGAAGAGAAAGTTGAGAGACGCAAGACCCAACACTCTGGATGAGCTTAAGGCCCCTATCGAAGCATCCTGGGCCTCCATAACACCTCAGCAGTGCCACAGGCTGATTGCCTCCATGCCACGCCGCATTGAAGCAGTCATTTCTGCAAAAGGATTCCCGACCAAGTATTGAGTGCATAACTGAACATAATTATTTGAAGGTTGACATTTTTTTTGTATTAAAATTACTTCTTTTATTGGTCGGATGAAATATGCTAATTTTTTTAGGTAGGAATTTTGGGTTTTCATGAGCTGTATGCCAAGATCATCAGTATTAAAAAAAAAAAAAAGACCTGAAATATTTCAGTTGGTGTGCAATGAATCTAAAATATATGAAAGTTAAATTTTTATCATTACATTATGGAAAATAATGAACTTTATCACAATATGCTAATTCTTTTAGAAGGACCTGTACAGAGTCAAGCTAAAATTATAATGATGGCAATTTTATTGACAGGCCAAATTTAAGTGTAGGTATCCTGACAAAATTTCTCTCTTAGTCATTGCAAAACTTTATCTAGTAGGAATGACACACTTTTTTGTAGTCTTGACTAAATGATTTTAAAGTTTAAAATAAATCATTTAAAAAGCTATTTTGAAAAGTTGAAAGTTTTCCTTAATTTAGTTAAGTTCGTTCAACAGCTTGTTTTTTTGAGATTATGCTTCCTGATCCCCACAATCTTTATAAACTATAAAATCCAAAAAATCTTCCAAAGGTCATCGATAGGTGGTTCAATCCCATGCGTATCTGTGTTCTATCTGCATTGACCTAATTTGTCAAGATGCCAAGAGTGTAAAAATTGTATCCCAATTAAGCATAGAATCAGTGCATTAAAATAATGTAGTTCTCAGTCCTACAAAGCTACAGAAAAGACTTGCCAATGATGTACAAGAGTCTCCATTATGAGAAAAATCAATGATCTTTGAAATATGTAGTTTAAACGATCTATTCTCAAACAATCTATTCTATATCTACGATCGAAGAAATGATCTATTTGTATTAATGACCCTAAAAAAATGTAAATGAATTTTTTTTTGTATTTTCAAAAATGTACAGTATATCACCCTCATTCACCTTAAAGGGATAGTTTAATATTTATCAAAAATATTTATCATTTTCTCACCCCCATTTTGTTCCAACCCTGTATGAGTTTCTTTCTTCTGTTGAACACAAAAGAAGATATTTTAAAAGATGTTGCTAACCAGACAGTTGATGACAGGAAAACAAGTACTATGGAAGTCTATGGGTGCCGTCAACTGTCTGGTTACCAACATCTTTTAAAATATTTTCTTTTGTGTTCAACACATTCGCAAGATGCCAAGAGTGTACATTTTCTATCCCTAGTAAGCATAGAAGCAGTGCCTTAAAATAATAGTTCTCAGACCTGGTTTAATTTTTAAAAGTTAAAAGTTAATGAGTTAAATCTAATGACCCTAAAAAAGTAATGTGGTGCAATAGTTTATTTATTTATTCTTATCATAGACTGTTAATATATGAGAGCCTTGACCTCTGGCTTGTTGTCATTAGTTTCTCAAAATGTCGTTTTTTTTTCCAAACTGGCATACACCCAAGAGATGGGCAACGCAAATACCCCTCCTGTTTGGGTATGCAACACTTTTAAGATGATATCGAGAACCCCTGTGCAGCTGCGATAGAGCTATCTTTGCAGCAAAAAGCCAAACATTTCTAAGTGCAGAGAGCCAAACATTTAACTGGTGGTAGCAAAGAAATGATTCCCAGTTCTTCTCACAAACGCAAGAGGCCTGATGATTCCATCAGGTCTCCAGGTTCTGACATGCCTCAGAATATACGGGAATGGGCCGCTGTAGTCCAAGAGCCCAAGGACGACACTCAGTTACAAATATTGACAGCATTGCACAATCTCCTGGAGATAAGTTAACATCACGTCAGGAAGAGAGGGATGATTCAATGGATGCCGTGTCACTGCATGCAAATAATTCCCTTTATGGTAGTGAGGGGAATGCTGATGAAAACGGGGAAGATGAATCCAGGTCCGTAGTTTCAGAAAGGAGTCTGCATTCTGACATTCTTTCACGCATTTTAAGAGCAGCGAGGATCCTGGGCCTTGGTGCTCAGGAAGAAGCTAGAGCTCCAGCCCACACACAAGGTGTATGGACGAGTATGTCCTGTGCACAGCCTACTGTGTCTATTCCTGTGGCTGAGGATTATTCCCAGATGCTGAGGAACGCCTGGAATAATCCAAAAGCTGCACCCCAGTTTAATTAAGTTTGTTTAAGTTAGATTAACCTCCTGAGAGTAGTATGGGGAACATGTCATCAGTGGAGTGAGATATCGCAGCCCTTACCACTTTGGGACCTGGTAAGGTTACTGACAACCCTTTCTGTCCTGGTAACGAGTGCCAAAAGACCGATCGGTTAATGAGCCAAGAGTACAACACAGCTAGCCCGATCAGGAAATGCTTTAGCAATATTTTTGGCTGCTTTAAGGAAAATTGTTAATAAAGAAGAGCGTGCTGTGATGAATTTGATTGACACAGCACTCATCATACACTCACAGCTTACTAGGAAAATTGGAGCATCTATGTTTTCAGCAATTTTAGCCAGAGGACAAATCTGGTTAGCTAAGACATCTTTGCCTGATGCTATTAGGAAGGACCCGACTAATATGTAAGTGGTTCCAGGTCGGATATTTCAAACTGATTCACAGTCTTTACTGGATACTGCTGATCAGGCAAGACGCAGAAGAGAATCAGTTCTGCAAACATTTGGTGGACAAACCAAATATGGCCATAGAGCTGCTCATTCCTTCAGCCCCAACACACTGATAAAAATTCTCTGCTGGATTTACTTAAAAAATATGATGCATTTTTTTGGATAATTTTATTACGTAGATCAAACCAGACTAATCTTTGTTCAAACTACTTAATTTTTCTGTTTGTTGAAATAAAATTTGCACATAAAGTTAACTTAATTTTAGTATTGCTCTAGTCTAGTCATTTTTGTGTGTGTGTGATCTACATAACTTTAAGAGTTCTGAATGTGTATTTTTGATTGAATCCAACTTATTTTTTTAAATTTACATATTACAAATTTCAAGTGGGATCTTTTTTGTTTTTCAAAATTTGTTAGTGTATTTTAAAGTTACAAGTACTCGAATTTTGAGTATTGCTACTGAAAGTATGAATGCAAATAGTTCATTTTTTACTACTATTTACTAGTTCAACACTGGTTCTTGTAAACAGAATGCCAGTAAAATGTACTCATCAAATATGGAAATATAGTTATTACATTACATAAAGCTGACATTTTGGCCATTTGATAGTAAAAATTGACCAGGTCAGTATTTAAAAAAAAGTATAATAAAATATATTCACCTCACAGGTTTTGACAATGTGTACAATAGAAAATTGGATCATGGTGGTGCTAGAGCAAAGTTCATTAAGTTGGCAGGCTTTATTGTCTTCAGGAATATGGTCACAAAACTTCCCCTTAATCCACTTAATACATCTCAAGATATGCATGCTGTGGCCCAGGGTTGACCGTAATATGAAATCTGTCAGTCTCAACCTACCAACCGGATGTTTAACTCTATTTCAACACTTTCAGTAAGGACTTTTCAATAATAATAAAAAAATACATTTACAGATTATTTTCTATACAATTGTGTTTTTCAGTCCTGTACAGTATCATACTCTAAGACTTTAAAACAACAAGCTCATACATATGATCCTGTATGAAAATGGAGATCTTCTAAGAAACCTACATTTCAGTTTCTTTGGGTTTCTATTGAAATATGTTCACATTGTGCAATATATTTTCCATGAGTAACATATCTGACTTCTTAACTGTCATCCCTCCTTCAACATTAATAGAATCACAAACAGACCCTCAAACCCTCCAACTTCAACATTGGCTGTATCGCTTTTAGGCCAGTAAGCTGATCTTCAGATCGTGGATTTCGGAGGACATGTTTTTGTTAACATCCAGCTCCAGGAAGATCTTCTGAAATACCTCAAAGGTGTATTTCAGGTTTTTTAGATAGTTTAGTTCCAAGGCAGAAATAAGGGCCATAAGGTGCAAGCATGTGCTACAATTCCAAAAAGGACCTCTGCTCCCTCAATGGCTATTCCAGCTTGCTTCTCGAGACCTCCATCCATTTGTACATTGAGTGATGGCCTCTTGGATGGCTGCAGCATCGTCGTCATCACAAACCTGTGAAATATACCAGAGAGAATTTAACCTAAAAATGTAAGAATTTAAGATAAAATCTTTCAGTATACATACATATGCAGAAATATAATTTCTTTACCTGGTAGTCCTTGATTAATTCCTCTTTTTTCACCAAGGTAGAGAATGAGGCCTCTGACTCTCTTCTGGATTCAATGCTGTTGTTCTACAAATATATAAAGTATGGGATTATCTTAAAGGGTTAGTTCACCCGGAAATGAAAATTCTGTTAGTAATTACTCACCCTCAAGACTTTCGTTCATCTTTGGAACACAGATTAAGATATTTTTGATGAAATCTGAGAGCTTTCTCACTCCTTCATAGACAGCAACATCATGACCACTGTCAAGGCCCAGAAAGGAAGTAAAGACATCATTAAAATAGTTCATGTGACTCCAGTGGCTCAACCTTAATGAGATGAAACGGCAAGCATTTTTTTTGTGTGCAAAAAAACTAACAAAAAGGAATCTTTATTTAACAATTTTGTCTCTTCTGTGTCATTCTCCTACGCTGTTTATGTAGTAAAGCAGAGTTGAACTACTGGCAGACGCTGTTCACGTAAGCAGAATGATGCATGCATGTGATAATGACGCAGAAGCTGGCCAACCAGAGGCCAATATGGAGCCGGCATTTTGAAGTAGAACACGGAAAGGCAACACTGTGTTTACTACGTGTACAGCATAGGAGACTGACATGGAAGAGGAGAAACAGTTGAATAAAATCATTCAATTCTCGCCGCTTCATTGAATTAAGGTTGAGCCACTGGAGTCACATGGACTAATTTAACAATGTCTTTACCGCCTTTTTGGACCTTGAAAGTTGCAATGACGTTGTGGTCTATGAGGGGTCAGAAAAGCTTTCAGTGTATCAAAAATATCTTAATTTGTGTTCCAAAGATGAAGGAAGGTCTTACGGTTTTGGAACGAATTTTCTTACTAATGTAAGAAACCAAAAACATAGCAAATAATTTAACTATAATTAAAAATAGTTTCACCACATTTTCTTCTCTCCACAAACACTGCAGGTAGTTGACCTGCTGATGAGACAGCAAATTGTCTTCAGCCAGGACTAAGATGATTGACAGCTGTAAACCTCTACTGAGCGCTCTAAACAGACCGTAAAAACGTCCTAACTAACGCAAACCATGAAGAGAAACAGACGCATGCTCATGCGTATGCTCTTTCAGCTCTTCAGATCGCATAATTCCGGGGGAAATGGATTATTTTATGTATTCTGTATGACGAAATAGTTTGAAAACTAAATTTATATTTCTACAAATGCGCGAACGTTTTTCTTTTACTGTCTATGGTTTGGACTACAGGTAAGAGTCCTAACGGACTCTGGCATCTATGTGAACACAAATACATTTGATGATTAAAAATTATTATTTGCACTATTTGACATAAATTAAGAAATTAATGTCACAACCTATTTTTATCATAAATAGTGGCCAAATCCAAGCTGGAGTCTTTAATCTTTCTAATGATACTAGGTTTTTAGATTTTAAAATGTTTTAACGTAGCTACAGTAATGTTAAACAAGCTGGGGCTATAAAGGATCTTACTCCAAAAAGATCGACCTCTGTAGGGATCCTTTCCATAATGTTGTCAGACACTTAGAATAATAATCTGAGCATGTCAGTGGCAAAACAAGCAAGTTTTGTGGATGTAAATTAACTGACGTAAAACTGACGTAAAACGTTAATCGTTTCGCCTCTGCAGACTGCAGCAGTCTAGCTTAGCATAATGCTGGACGGATTTCAAAGATTGTTGTTCAGTCACTTAAACACAAACACATATTTTTTAAAGAATAAAATAAGGCCCAGGTAAAAAAAAATGATGTTACTAGATTATTTATGGCTGGTCTAAAAATCCACACTTACACTAGGCCTACATGCCTTATTTTATTGCTGCATTTTAACGTTAGCTTCAAATTACACTAGAACAAACTATTTTATCGCCACTTGCAAAGTTTCAATTACACCTAAAGCAACTATAGCCACCTACCAGCTAGCCACATGGTAATAGGCTATAATTAAAAAATCCACTTACAACAACGTGATCTTCAAATTACATTTAAAGCCTCCTTTTTGTACAACAATTAAAAACTGTAAAGAATGTACCAACCCAAGTAACATTAACTGTTACTTTGCTAACTTTATTCTTACCTGAAGTTCAGTCCTCTGTTCCTCTTCGTTTGGATTGCAAGGGGTTTCCAGACCCACAAAACAGGAAGGGGAGTAGTTTTTTTTGGTACTGAGTAAATAGAACAAGCTATTGTTTGTTGTGTGTGTGTACTTAAAATGATTGTCTGGGATTACTTAGATTAATTTTGTAAAGGAAAAAAATGCACATTGTCTTGTGTTTTGAACAAATGCAGATTAATTCTAAATTAAATATTTTAATGTAAAGATACAAACTTAACATTTTATTGTTAATATCACACATTTTAATTACATAACATTTACATCCACTCAGATTTATTTTTTTCAGTGCACTTTCCTCGTTCAGAACCGTGTGGGTATGACAGAAGGCGAGCTAGGGGTTACCAATTCCATGATCAAGGTACCAGACCGTTTAACCAGGCTCCCCAAACTGACCGGTCTCACACTCCAGTCAGGGGAGGATCACTTAAGAGACGTACTACCAGGGGTTTCAAACCCCAGGGAGGCCAGGCATAGCAGTCCCAGAGTCACCAGAGAATGCTCCCAACTATGCCTGGACAGTTAGGAGAAGGTATCATCAGATCCTTGGTTTCTAGATACCATCAATACAGGATACAGGAAAATACAGGTTCTCATGACATTCTTCTTAGACATAGGTCTACAGCCTACTTCTAGAATATATCTTTTTTTGTAGGCCAAGTTATATATATGCCATCATCATCAGTGTCATAATATGTCTTTGTTTTGCATTTCGTGATGTTTCCACATTATATTCATCATCATGTAAAATCTGTTTTAGATTCGATGAGAGAGCTGAAATCAATGTAAATAAACTGGATCAATAGATTCATTGAAATGATTCATGATCGATAAATGCACTATTTTTAATGAAGTGCAAAAATTGAAAATAGATTCAGTGTGAACTGAGAAGCAGAGACAACCTTGATTTATGACATTCATTTGTATTTTCATGTTGATGTTAGTAAAAGCATTTCACTAAAGAAGAAAAGTATGTTAGCTGTAGATTTTAATGAACATATTTATGTAAAACATACACGTTTTATTGCATATTGCTAAACTTTATTCCCACCAGGCTAGTTACAGTTTGTTTCAAAGCTGTTTAGAAAAGGTTTATTGTTTCAACTCGACCGTGTAAAACAGACTTCCGGGGTTCAGATCACAAGTTATGGAGACAACCCCATAATCCACCAAATGTGCGGTACACGTGTAGAAGTGTTCATCATAAAATAGGTCACTGTCCCACAACTCCAGCTTCAGATTGTCATATCGATTGCATTTTGGGAAGTTGAACTCTACAGACCATCTAGGATAATTGTTATCATCTTGACTTTCTGTTTGCCCAAAAGAAGATCCACACCAGATCTTGAGGTATGGATCGAGAAAGTCTTCAAAAACGTCACCGGTGAGGCCGCTGGCACGTAAGCCAAACACCCGAACAGCAGCACTGGCAGAGTCCAGCTGAGACGCCAGCATCAGCACAGCCAGAGACACCAGCCGAAGATCATAAAACACTGCCATCTGTCTGAAAGAATACAAGGTTCATAGAGATGCCTGACTCAAATATTGAAAAGTAAAAACAATATGTCTTAAAAGTGTCAAAAAGCTGAATTGTGATTCAGTGTTAAAGATGCCTTACCTTGCTTGTATTAGATTGAGTATGTATAATTCCTGATCCTCACAACCTTTATAAAACTGTCCAATCAATAAAAATCTTCCAAAGGTCATCAACAGTTG
Source organism: Siphateles boraxobius (assembly GCF_051911475.1). Classification (NCBI taxonomy): domain Eukaryota; kingdom Metazoa; phylum Chordata; class Actinopteri; order Cypriniformes; family Leuciscidae; genus Siphateles; species Siphateles boraxobius. Next base: position 30,982,361 of record NW_027508799.1, on the reverse strand, counting down.
GTTCAAAAACATGCGTATCTGTGTTGTTTTCACATCAACTAGTTACATTTGTAAAGATGCCAAGAGTGTAAAAATTGTATTCCAAGTAGCATAGAATCAGTGCGTTAAAATAATAGTTCTCAGTCCTACAAAGCTACAAAGGCAGAAAACACTGAGCCAATGATGTACAAGAGTTAAAAAAGAAAATCAATAATCTTTTGAAATATCTTATCGATAAAATATTTTAAATGTGCCGCATTCTTAGAAATTAACTATTTAATGCTGGTTTAATTTTCTAAAAACATTTTTTTTTACTTAGACATTTTTAAAAAAAAGTTTAAAAAACGTATTTTCAAAAATGGTTATATATATATATATATATATATATATATATATATATATATATATATATATATATATATATGCATTTTTGAAAATACGGTTTTTAAAATTTTCTTAAAATATATATGCCAAATTAAATGTGGACCACATTTAATTTGGCAGACAAAAGCCTTTTTAATATGAATAAGCAGTGAAGAAGTTTTGTATATATACATGGCCATGGGTGTTTGTAACAATTAACAAGAACATAGAAAAAGGATATGGAACTGCAATTGCCTCAATTCATTGATTGCTGGTCCGACTCAGAATGTTTTGTGTTCTTATAATAGGAATCATGTCTAAACTGTAGGCTACCCTCTGTACTCGGCTAAAGCTGGAGAGTAAAGAGATCACAGATAACGCATGATTTACAATGAGTGGTGAAGAGAATGCCACCTCTGAAATAAAGACAGGGCCTAATTGCTCAGAACTCATCCAGGAGGCTGGACAAACATTTGAGTTTAAAATCTTAGACCCGAACAAAGCCTTAGAGTTACGCTGAAGAGAGAGTTATGCTGAAGAAGATTCCAGAATGCATTAGAGTAGATTTACATCATCATCATGAGAGCCATGACAGAGTAACAGACGGACGAGTAACCATGTAGATGAGTGGACCAAAGAACCCAAATCAAGATCAGAAGAACATGGGTTTAAACAGCTTCATTCAAGTCATCTAACTAATCGTCTCACTTTACTTTCTTTTTCTTAGTTCTTTTCTTTTCCGTTGAGAGTCTCGGTTCTAAGTTAAGGTTTGCTGCAAAGTTTCGGTAAAACGTTTCGACTGCAAAGCCGCTTCTAACTTCAAAGACTTTCCATCCATCCACCAACACATCATGTGATTGGCCGCCCAAGACATCTATCCAGGCACGAGGAGACCACCAGCCAAGCAACGGACCGGGGAAACCCCCTTTTACGCCGACAAAAGGAATCCCCAAAGGAACGCAAATACAAGTAAGTACCCTCCAGACTCTTAACTGAACTGCTGCATTTTGATAAAATTGAATAACCCGCCTAAGAAACGATAGAAGGGTTAAATTAATGATTGATGGTTCGTTCAGGTCATGACTTATAAGTGCATATAGAAACTTGGAATTTCATCATCTCACTCTTAAAACTAATTTTTTCCTCACTCTCTTTCTTTCTGCAACTCGTATGAATGTGTGTGTGTGTGTGTGTTTGTGTTAGATATTAGTTTTATGTGTTAGAATAATCAATAAAGTCTTGTTTATATTTTAAAGATAAATGTTCTTGTGTTATGTGCTTACGAATTGAATATCTTAAACTGCTGATCTAAGTTACCTTGCTAATACTGTTTTACTATAGTTTGGATATTTATATCCACTGCAGAGGTGATAGTTACTGCCATTCAAATGAACGCTGGACGAAAAATTTGCTCGGCCGTATAAGTGATTCTTTTAAGATTCCCTAAAATTAATTGATAATTCCTTTTGAGCTAAATTGACCCGTCTGGCCCCTATAATTATTATTATTAGGTGTTCAAGCACGAAGTGCTGAAAACCTATTGTAATTGCTATTTGAAAAAAAAATTCCCCTAAAACGCATGGTGCAGCCCAAACCGTAAGGCAGAGACTTGAAACTCAGCCAGATGGTAGGCCTCAATTTGGGGACAACCTATCAGAGTATGACTCCGATTGGCCCATAGGTGGCGCTACAGCAACCAAAAGTACTAAATTGCTCATAGCTCCTCGACCGTTGGTCCTTTTCCGTTGGTCTTCGACCGTTGGTCCAGTGGCGTTTTACACCACTGTGATCCTTTGCTCAAGACGGACAAAATGTGTATCTCCAATTTCGATTTAGGCAAGAAAAATGTTCCGCTATGTCGAATTTTGTCCAAAACCTACTTTTGCAAACTAGTCCCTGGTTTTTCGCCCGATCGGAACCAAACCAGTCTAGGCCTATTCTCTGGACTCTCTAGATCAATAATTATCGAAAAACAGTTGAAATTTTGCATTTGGGTGGCTGTAACAGGGTCATTTAGAAAAGGGGCGGGGCAAAATACAGTCAAAAGCCTATAAATCCTAAACGAAAAGTCAAAACTTCACAAAAATTGATGAGCATATTTGTCATAACATGGTGAAGAAGCATGCAAAGTTTCATGGAGATCGGACCATAGGGGGCGCTATAACTGTCAAAAAGGTCTCATTATTATTAGGTGTTCAAGCACGAAGTGCTGAAAACCTATTGTAATTGCTATTTGAAAGAAAAAATTCCCCTAAAACGCATCGTGCAGCCCAAACCGTAAGGCCCAGAGACTTGAAACTCAGCCAGATGGTAGGCCTCAATTTGGAGACAACCTATCAGAGTATGACCCCGATTGGCCCATAGGTGGCGCTACAGCAACCAAAAGTACTAAATTGCTCATAACTCCTCGACCGTTAGTCCTAGCCTCAAGCTGTTTACACAACTGTGATCCTTGTCTCAAGACGGACAAAATGCATATCTCCAATTTCGATTTAGGCAAGAAAAATGTTCCGCTATGTCGAATTTTGTCCAAAACCTACTTTTGCGAACTAGTCCCTGGTTTTTCGCCCGATCGGAACCAAACCAGTCTAGGCCTATTCTCTGGACTCTCTAGATCAATAAATATCGAAAAAAAGGTGAAATTTTGCATTTGGGTGGCTGTAACAGGGTCATTTAGAAAAGAGGCGTGTCAAAATGCAATCAAAAGCCAATAAATCCTAAAGGAAAAGTCAAAACTTCACAAAATTTGGTGAGCATATGTAATATAACATCATCAACACGCATGCAAAGTTTTATGGAGATCGGACAATAGGTGGCGCTATAACTGTTGAAAATCTTTAAAACCATGTATTTCCTATGGTAAATTGCCTGTATTGGCTGTAAATGGTGTTTTACATTTATTACGTCAGTGGTTAAATGTATGCTAAATAAAACTTAATGTCTTTTGATGCTTTTGTGCTTAACGGCCTTAAAGTCCTTAACTGCTTGAACACCGCTAAATGCTGCTTGCAGCTTTAATTATTATTATTATTATACGTTTGTTACACTCTCCTGGAGATAAGTTAACATCACGCCAGGAAGAGAGGGATGATTCAATGGATGCCGTGTCACTGCATGTAAATAATTCCCTTTATGGTAGTGAGGGGAATGCTGATGAAAACGAGGAAGATGACTCCAGGTCCGTAGTTTCAGAAGGGAGCCTGCATTCTGACATTCTTTCACGCATTTTAAGTGCAGCAAGGATCCTGGGCCTTGATGCTCAGGAAGAAGCTACAGCTCCAGGCCCCACACAAGGTGTATGGACGAGTATGTCCTGTGCACAGCCTACTGTGTCTATTCCTGTGGCTGAGGATTATTCCCAGATAATGAGGAAAGCCTGGAATAATCCAAAAGCTGCACCCCAGTTTAATTAAGTTTGAGTAGAACAGTCCCGGTGGTGCCCTCCTACTTTTTCAGGGGTTTGTTGTGGCAAAAATTCTGTTAAGCATCATCACTGCGTAAGAGACACTCAGAGTCTAATTAATAAAAAGCAAAGTATTTATTCTTGCAAGAATAGGTTCAGTCTAGTACACAGAAGTTACGCTGTGCAAGAGAGTGACACACAACAGGAAGATATGAGACAGCCTTTATACTGTTTTCAAGGTTCCTCCTCACCCGCTGTACCTTTCACCCACCCAGATAAGGTCCTTACTGCTGTTCAGTTTCTACTTAAAGACACAAACTGGTACTGAAATAAACTGGCCAAAACTGACCGTCCCTGAGGTCAGAGGTCCTGTCCCATATGTTCCTGAAACGTCACGCACAAGCACGTACACACATATACTTTTATACATTGAATAGGTTCTTTCTCTTATGATACCTGTTTGGGATCAATGACTATTAAAATTTCTACAACAATTCCCCCCTTTTTATCATTCAGATTACCCAATCATAATAATAAAAATAATAGAACAAATTTTAAGTCATTTCATCACACTTACACTCTTCATCTCTGGTTTTCACATAACTGACCACTCTCTTAAACATTTGTGAAATAACATTTGGAAAAGTAAAAAGCTTAGGCTGTTTTTGTGGGGATAGTCCCTTAAGTATTAGCAAGCAAGTAAAGACTCTATCTGAGGCCGGGCTGAATGAATAAGCACTGTTATTGCACTCCCGACCTAGGTCGGACCCTCAGTCACCTCAGTATAAACAAGAAATAGTGTATAGTTTAAGTAGGAAACACATCAATTTAACACCCTGGTTATCATTTCACATCTTGAAACCCACATGGCATTTCAACAGGCTAAGAAATACGAAGAAATAAAAGTAGAATAAAATCCCTCATTTCGACCCCTCTCCTTGTACGTCATCACATAGCGGATAACCACAGCTTTTAACCTTCTGTTCATATCAAAAACATTCATAGAAAGAAAGAAAAAGAAAAGGAAACATACACTTTAACACATGTCACAGTAGCTCCCACTACTTGTATCATCATATTTTGTTCATTCAATTGAACAGACTCCCAGCTTTAACCAGTCTCTGTACTGAGCTGGAGACACATTATAATGCATTGTAAACATAACAATATTGATAATCCTATTGCTGAAATTGGTAGTACAGTACCCCCAACCCCTCAAAGATTAACCAATCTTATCCATTTACCATCAATCCACGCCCATTTCCATACAATCACCTCCATTTTCCTAACCATGTTTTCTTAACTTTTAACTCGATTCAGCCAATGGTTTTACTTAGTAAGCTCTATTTAACACCATATTTAATAAAATCTATCCAGAAAAGGTTTTATATTTTTTATCCATTCTTTTAACCAATGTAGTTGTTCAAAATTTACTCAAATATTTCCATTACGGACCATCTTTTAGCTTATTACCATACATATTCTCCCATGATCGGCCTTTCTTACCCTTAATGGAAAGCCTAAACATCAAGTTTCTTCAATAATAATCCCTATAATTTACGTGAAATATTTTCTAATGAATCCTTAACCAATCAAATCATTTGATCTAAGCCCTATTTTGATTCAATCAAATAAAATCATCAAAATCATTTTCTACTATATTTCTTCTCAATCTTTCCCTACATGTCCAGTTCCTTCTGTATCCTCTCCTTTCTTTTCCCTACATGCCAGTTCCTTCATTATCTAACCAGTACATGATTGTTTGCACAATCCCCACACAAACATATCTCACACACCAACCTTCTTGTTTTTTTTTGTTTTTTTTCGCTTCCTTCTTCTATCAAGTCTCTCACCCGTCATAGTGACACTTGAATTTCCAATCTTTCCCTTGTTTTGATAACAAACCCCTATTTCACACAGACAGCCTTATTGCTGCTTGCAACTTCAATCCGTATCATATAAATTTAAGTTCTCTAGACATCTAATGTCATGCATCCATTTACTGGATGAAGAAGTAAAACCCTATTTCTCTCGACAGTTCTTTTTTATCTGCCCCTTTAAGACAACAATCCATTGTTTGTCCACATTGCTTACACATGTTGAACACAGCCATAACAACCTTTTTTGTTTCTCACTGCCCTGTTCAACTGATTCTCCCACTACTTTCAGTCTAGTTGTGCTCAGTGTTCCCTCCCTGGGGAAATCATGGTATTTTCTCAGTTTTTTCAATATCTAAAACGTCTCGGTTACATATGTAACCCTCGTTCCCTGAGTAGGGAACGGAGACGTTACGTCGGATGACGACGAATGGGGGTTTCGCCTAGAAAGCCAATCATCTTCGTGTATTATAAAACGAGCCAATGGCGATGAAATGCCATGGGTCTGCGGAATTTGCATAGCGTAACTCCGCCCCACCTCGTGGGTATAAAAGGAGGACGCTCGGCAACATGCAGCTATGTCTTCGCTGAGGAGCCGAGACTGAACTCAGGCGTCTACCCAGCGGTACAGCGGAAGTGGCAGGGAGACGTAACGTCTCCGTTCCCTACTCAGGGAACGAGGGTTACATATGTAACCTAGACGTTCCCTTTCGTAGTCACTCCGAGTTACGTCGGATGACGACGAATGGGGGTCCCCGTGAAATCACGCCACCTTCACAGCTGTCTTCCAGTGCCCTGCGAAAGTCTGATCCCCCTGTCGTGATACTGGCACAGACGAAGGAGTCCTACTTAACACAGGAATACCAAGGTACACTGGGAAGCATATCTCAGAGGAGATTTGCCGCAGCATGCCTACCCGTAGGGAGGACTTAAGATACACATATGGCCGGAGGGCTACATATGGAGGAACACTGGAGTGACCAGCCCGAGGGGTGGCAACTTTCAACTCCAGGAGGGCAAGGTGGTTTGCCAAGGGAAAGACACATGCTCAAGGAGGCTTACAGTGGAAATACACATGTGGGGGTTACTCAGGGAGGAACCATGCACACGGAGGCACCTAGCCGACGCCCAGGCAATAGACACTGGCGCCAGCGTCAACAGTGCTGGAGGAACTCAGGGCTTCAAAGAGGAAGGCTCACCTGAGGAATAATCGCACGTATCCAGTCCGTGGAGTGGAATGGCGAGCAAGCGAAGACACCTGAGCGGGTCCAGTACTAGCTAACTGAAGCGAGTACACGAGAGGACACAGGCTCCACTCGGAGATTATAGAATCTGGCGAATGTGTTGGGTGTCGCCCAGCCTGCAGCTCTACAAATGTCTGCCAGCGAGGCGCCATGCGCTAGAGCCCAAGAGGAAGCCACACTCCGGGTGGAGTGGGCTGTCGCACCAAGGTGGCACGGTCGGCCTTGCTGTTGGTAAGCCAAAGCAATGGCGTCCACTATCCAGTGAGACAACCTCTGCTTTGAGAGAGCCTTTCCCTTCAGTCTCCCACCATAACAGACAAAGAGCTGGTCTGAGGTCCTGAAACACTGCGTTCTGTCTACGTAAGCGCGGAGAGCGCGTACTGGACAGAGCAGTTCCAAGGCTGGGTCTGCCTCCTCCCGGGGCAGCGCTTGCAGGTTCACCACCTGGTCCCGGAAGGGAGTGGTGGGAACCTTGGGCACATATCCAGGCCGGGGTCTCAGGATCACGTGAGAGTGACCGGGGCCCGAATTCCAGGCACGCTTCGTCAACGGAGAATGCGTGCAGGTCCCCTACCCTCTTGATGGAGGCCAATGCAACCAGGAGCGCTGTCTTCATAGACAGGAACTTAAGGTCAACTGATTGCAGAGGCTCAAAGGGAGCCCTCTGCAGGGCATTTAAGACCACTGAGAGGTCCCAAGAGGGAACGAGAGGAGGGCGAGGAGGATTCAGTCTCCTCGCTCCTCTCAGGAACCTGACGATCAGGTCGTGCTTCCCCAGAGACTTACCTTGAACTGCTTCGTGATATGCGGCGATAGCGGCCACATACACCTTCAGGGTGGAGGGAGACAGCCTTCGCTCCAACCCATCTTGCAGGAAGGAAAGCACGACAGAGATCGAGCATCTCCTGGGGTCTTCTCGACGAGAAGAGCACCAGTTGACGAAGAGGTTCCACTTCAACGCATAGACATGTCTCGTGGACGATGCTCTAGCGGAAGTGATGGTAGCCGCCACCACTGGTGGCAGGGTACTCAAACCTGCCTCGTCCCGTCCAGGAGCCACACGTGGAGCCTCCAGAGATCGGGTCGAGGGTGCCAAAGGGTGCCCCGTCTCTGAGAAAGGAGATCCTTCCTCAGAGGAATTGGCCAAGGAGGTGCTGTCGCGAGGAGTACCAGTTCGGAGAACCAGGTCCGGGTGGGCCAATACGGCGCAACCAGAATGAGCTGCTCCTCGTCCTCCTTGATCTTGCACAAGGTCTGTGCGAGAAGGCTCACTGGGGGAAACGCATATTTGCGTAGGCCCCGCGGCCAGCTGTGCGCCAGTGCATCCGTGCCGAGAGAGCCCTCGGTCAGGGAATAGAACAGGGCGCAATGGGTCGAGTCGTGAGAGGCAAACAGATCTATCTGTGCGTCCCCGAACTGGTCCCAAATCAGCTGAACCGACTGGGGATGGAGTCTCCATTCGCCGGAGATGGGTCGAAACCGTGACAGCTCGTCGGCTGCAAAGTTCCGATCTCCCGGAATGTAGATAGCACGAAGGGACCTCAGGTGCTTCTGACTCCATAAGAGGAGGTGGCGTGCGAGTTGCGACATGGGGGCGCGGGGCTGGAGAGGGCTGTGGCGCCTTCCTGCGGCCTCCTCCACGACGCGGCCCGGGTGAAGGCTGCTGCTGGGGCCGTGCGGGAGGGGAGGGAGCCACAGGAGGGCGCCCTCGGCGGCGAGCAGTCTGAGGTGTCTGTACCGACGGCTGGGTGGAGGCAGCAGCAGGCCGTCGGGGCAGAATATGTTTAATCGCCTCAGACTGCTTCTGTGCGGTTGAGAACTGCTGGGCAAAGTCCTCAACCGCTCCGCCGAAGAGGCCGGCCTGGGATATGGGGGCGTCGAGCAGACAGGTACGCTCGGCGTCCCGCATATCAGCCAGGTTCAGCCATAGGTGACGCTCCTGGACCACAGAGGTGGCCATCACCTGACCCAGGGAGCGTGAGGCCACTTTCGTCGCTCGGAGAGCGAGGTCAGTAGCGGCACGCAGCTCATTGAAGAGCCCTTAGTCAGTCCCCGCCTCGTGCATATCTCTGAGCAGCTGGGCCTGGTAGACCTGCAAGGTGCTCATCGCATGCAGAGCGGCAGCCGCCTGTCCTGCAGCTCTGTGAAACCTCGCCACTAGGGTGGACGAAAATCTACAGGCCTTGGACGGGTGCTTAGGATTACCACGAGATGAAGCACTCTGAGGACATAGTTGCATGGCAACAGAGCGTTCAACCGGGGGAATCCCAGTGTACCCATGGGCGGCTGCCCCATCGAGGGGAGGAAAAGCGGAGAAAGCTGACGAACGTACACGGGAGGTCAAGGGAGCCTTCCATGATTTCGTCAACTCCTCATGCACCTCCGGGAAGAATGGCATTGGGGTTGGCTGTGGCCGTGAGGCGGCAGCCGCACCCAAAAACCAATCATCCAACCGCGAGCGCTCAGGGCAGGGCGGAGGGTTCCACTCAAGCCCGATGCTCGCGGCGGCCCTGGAGAGCATGGCCGTCATCTCGGGATCTGATACGGGCAACGCTGGAGCTCCAGAAGGAGGCAACGCAGCCGCATCGTCACTTCCCGATGACTCTTGCCCGCCTTGTGATGCCGCGATCGACATCGAGTCTTCCTCTGGAGCGCAGAATGAAACACGCGGGGCATCGAAGGATGAACCCGGTAGAATCACCGCAGCACTCGCGGGTTGCAACACTGTAGAGGGGGGCGTGGTCCGAGGACGCATCGTCGGATTGTCCCACACCGTAACCCTCAAGTCACCCTGTCCACCAGCCGAAGTACAGCCTCTCGTGGAGGATGTAGATCGGGGTGTGGATGAGGGGACTCTCTCTCGAATGAGATCATTGAGTCTAGACCTCAGTGTTGCGATGGCCATGTTCCCACAGAAGGAACATGAGTCATCCACAAGCGCTGCTTTAGCGTGCTCTAAGCCCAAACACGCAAAGCAGCGATTGTGCCCATCAAAGGAAGACAGGAAACGACCGCACCCAGAAGAACACGGGCGTGACATCTTTAAAAAGACGTGCCACGTGCAGCTCTTTTAGAGAAAAAACTCAGCGATGCTGAGGCGACCAGGGAGAAACACACGGACTGGCAGATCACTGCTCAGATCGCAGGCAATGTGAACTCGCTGGGTACCGCCGTCACACCAACACCGGAGAGTTCGCTCGTCACAGAAGATGAAGTCAGGATTGGCTTGTGGAGTGAAGAGAAGCTCTTGGCTCCGAAGCGAAAACATATCTGCATGTTGCCGAGCGTCCTCCTTTTATACCCACGAGGTGGGGCGGAGTTACGCTATGCAAATTCCGCAGACCCATGGCATTTTATCGCCATTGGCTCGTTTTATAATACACGAAGATGATTGGCTTTCTAGGCGAAACCCCCATTCGTCGTCATCCGACGTAACTCGGAGTGACTACAAAAGGGAACATAAATTTTCCCCCATAATTTTCTCATTTGATAGAAAAACCGGTGTATCAAATTTTGCATGCTTACCTTGAGACTTCCCCATATTGGCTGCTTCTCTGTTCTCTGTGGATTTCTCTTCAACGTGTGTTTTCTTGATCTGTTAGGCGTCCCCAACAGACCCGATTTTTTCTTTTAACCCAAATCGGTCGGGTTGCACTATTAGTGCCCTCCTAATTAAGGTTTACCAAAAACTGTTCTGGTTCCCCCTAATTAGCCTCAGTTCCTAAAAACAATTTGCTCCGTCGTGGAACAACTAATTTTCAGGTTACCTATCTGTTTGAAATCTCTTGATCTGTTACAGACCTCAATTAATCACAGATAATTTTCTCTCGTATCTGTTTGAAACCTCTTGATCTATATATAGGTCTCAATTAATCTCAGATTACGTACCACAGAAACAGCCCTCAGCCAATATGGTTCACTCACATTTCATACCCGAAACAAAATACTTTTCCCCAAAAGAAAATATTTTAGACGTCTCTTACCAGAGATATGTTGGTTGCCACGGGTTCGCTTTCTTTTGATTCCAGTGGAGCCCCTCCCGGACCCGACAGCGGTCGGCCCCTCTCTCTCAAGCTTACGAGGTAGAGCTGGAACTGCTCAGTCCAGGTGGCCAAACACCGTCCGCTCTCAGGTCCAGAAGGCACTTCCAAGGAATCCCACTCTGACACCAAATTGTTGTGGCAAAAATTCTGTTAAACATCATCACTGCGTAAGAGACACTCAGAGTCAAATTAATAAAAAGCAAAGTATTTATTCTTGCAAGAATAGGTCCAGTCTAGTACACAGAAGTTACGCTGTGCAAGAGAGTGACACCCAACAGGAAGATATGAGACAGCCTTTATACTGTTTTCAAGGTTCCTCCTCACCCGCTGTACCTTTCACCCACCCAGATAAGGTCCTTACTGCTGTTCAGTTTCTACTTAAAGACACAAACTGGTACTGAAATAAACTGGCCAAAACTGACCGTCCCTAAGGTCAGAGGTCCTGTCCCATATGTTCCTGAAAGGTCACGCACAAGCACGTACACACATATACTTTTAAACATTGAATAGGTTCTTTCTCTTATGATACCTGTTTGGGATCAATGACTATTAAAATTTCTACAACAGGTTCATATGATCATATGGTCAGAAAACCAGTCCAGGCACAAATTTTGGCCAACGAGATCACGGTCCTACTACTACTACAAATAAAAAAAAGCGATTGTACAGATAAGCACCAGCAAACGGCTCACAGGGTTCTATTTGAAGTATTTCCAAGTACCAAAGAAAGACGGGGGACTTCCACCCATTCTGGACTTACGACAGCTAAACAGATTCATAAAAGTATTGTCCTTCAAAATGCTGACTACAACACAAATTCTGGGATCCATAGAACTGGGAGCATGGTTCACTTCCATAGACTTAAAGGATGCATATTTCCACATACCCATCTGTCAGGATCATTGCCCGTTTCTTCACTTTGCCTTTCAAGATCGTGTTTATCAATTCAGGATCCTTCATTTGGCCTGTCTCTGTCTCCAAGGGTCTTCACCAGGGTTTCAGCAGCCCTTCGTCCTCTTCAGTGTGCAGGTTTGAAAAATTCTATCATACCTGGACGACTGGCTAATTTGTGCTTCTTCTCGCAGTCAAGTCATGAAGGACACAGAAATGGTGCACAATGAATCTAGTTTTATTTGATATATGGCTTTATTAGTATTGTATTGTGAATGCACTTTGTTAGTTTTTTAGTAAAAAAGTAAATGAATATAGCCTCAATCAACACACATAAGCAATATAAAAAACGGTTCAACTTTATTGTTATCAAACAATAGTAGCTTTAAAAACTACTGATTTAGAACATGTTTATTTCGCTTCATAACTGCAAAACATGGTTCCTTTTTTCAGACAACAATTTAGCGTGAACGACCCATTTCGCACTACATTGCTACACGTGCCCAAATGATCATCATATTTCAGGTCTTTGTCCCACACGTCCAGCTTCAGATTTTCATTTTCCCTGCAATTTGGGAAGTTGAATTCTGCATTCCAAATAGGATTAGCAGTATTCTTGATATATGATGTCTGCCCCCCAAAATAAGAGCCACACCAGACCTTGAGGTATGGATCGGGTGGGTTTCCAGCTGCATCACCGGTGAGGTCTCTGGCATGTAAGCCAAACACCCGAACAGCAGCACTGGCAGAGTCCAGCTGAGACGCCAGCATCAGCAGAGCCAGAGACACCAGCCGAAGATCATAAAACACTGCCATCTGTCAGAAAGAACAGATGTTCAATCTGTATGTATCAGGTGCCGCGTGCTTGTTTTATGATCCTAACCCCCTTTATAATGCAGTGACCATTGTAAAATTCTTTGCTTTGGTGATCAACAGCAGGTGGTTAAAATCCCATGCGTATCTGTTATCAGATTTGCTGATACAACTTTATAGGTCTATGTAACAAGTTGGCAAATTTAAATTTGTCAATTCAGCAAGAGGGTGTAACAACTATTTTAATCATTCAACCGTCCTGAGCCAGCTACAAAAGCAGGTTTTTCATCAGAAAACAATTTTAGTTTTTTCTACCTCAAATGTAACACTCTCTAAAATTGCAGGAAAATTTTGAAAAAATGTAAGATTGTCTTAAAACTGAATAATCTCTTCATGCAAACCCTAGTGCTCTGGTTTACTAATTTTAATGTCATCTGTAAAGCCGAGACATCAGTCGTCCTGTTTTATGTCATTTAAGGTGTTTATTCATTATAAGATTGTAACAATTGTAGGTAGGCAAAGGCAAATAAGTTTAGTTTTATAAGCACAAATGCTCGCCTTGTCACGAACGTGCATCACAGAACAGAGCAAGGCGGGCATTTGTGCTTATAAAACTTTTTTTTTTTTTTTTTAAATGACCGATCGTTTCGCAAGATAAGACCCTTATTCATCGTCTGGTTTCGTTTAAAGCCATTTGAAGCTGCACTGAAACTGTCATTTGGACCTTGGACCGTTTGGTACCCAATGAAGTCCATTATATGGAGAAAAATCCTAGAATGTTTTCTTCAAAAACCTTAATTTCTTTTCGACTGAAGAAAGAAAGACATGGACATCTTGGATGACATGGGGGTGAGTAAATTATCAGCAAAAGTTTTTTTAAAAAGTGAACTACTCCTTTAAAGCATTTGTAGCTCTTTATCCTGTTTGATAAGCAGTTGATAAGTTAGATTTGGTGCAGGTCCTGTGTCGGTATGTTAATACCTGACTAAATCCTTGACACAAGACAGTAGGGAGTCGGTGCCCTCTAGTGGTGCACTTTGTCAATAACAATAATTAACAATTTCACTGGAATTAGAGCACCAAGCAGTGTGTAGATGAATATTATAATTTCAAACATGACAACTCATGGAATAGAATTAAACATTTTATTGATAGGAATGGATTGTACATGCTTTGTGTTGGCGGACTAGATCTGCAATGCTTCTGCTGAGCATTCTATGGCTCGTCAATTGGTTACTACTGAGCTTCTTACAAAGGATGTTTATCTCAAAACAGCTTTAAAAAGTGCTGATTTTGGAACAGATTTATTTCACATCATAGCTGAACCGCAAAGTTCCTTATATATACTTTTCCTTAAAATTCTATAAAAAAATAGATTTTTTTTTTAAACCAACATCAAATAGTTAATTTCTAAGAATGCAGCATGTTTAAACTACACATTTCAAAGATTATTGATTTTCTTTATAATGGAGACTCTTGTACATCATTGGCCAGTGTTTTCTGCCTTTGTAAGACTGAGAACTACATTATTTTAATGCACTGATTCTATGCTTGCTTGAATCCCATTTGTACACTCTTGGCATCTTGACAAATGTAACTGTCAATGCAGAAACATCACAGATACGCATGGGATTTAAACACTTGTTGATGACCTTTGGAAGACTTTTATGTCCACTTTACTTTAAATATAGTATTATATAGTAATTCTGACACATTTTATGGTGTATGTTTTAGAGCTTTGCAATCACCCTTATTCACCTTAAAGGGGTAGTTCACCCAAAAATATTTATCATTTTCTCACCCCCATGTTGTTCCAAACCTGTATGATTTTCTTTCTGCTGTTGAACACAAAAGAAGATATTTTAAAAGATGTTGGTAACCAGACAGTTGATGACAGGAAAACAAGTACTATGGAAGTCTATGGGTGTCATCAACTGTCTGGTTACCAACATCTTTTAAAATATCTTCTTTTGTGTTCAACAGAAGAAAGAAACTCATACATGTTTGGTACTTGAGGGTGAGGAAGTAATAAAAAATATGTAATTTTTGAGTGAACTATCCCTTTAATAGTCCACATTTTTAAGTCATCTGCTTTTTACTCTTAAGGATCAACCAACAGACAGAGACCTTCTTCTAGTTAGCTCATAACTAGAATTTTCTATAAATAATAGCACCTTTAAATTGATAAAATATGCAGATGATATGGCCTTAGTAGGCCTCTTACAAAAAACTGAGCCTGTTGGTGAGACTTCTTATTTAGCATCTAAAGGCCCTTAAAGCATGGTGCAAAGATAGCGAGCTAAAAAAAATCAATGTGGCGAAGACAAACAAGCTACTCTTTTGCAAAAAACAAGACATAACAACAGAGCCAGTTTTACTTAATGGTCAAGCAGTTGAACCTGTGGGAACTTTTAAGTATCTAGGCACGTTTCTTGACAACATCTGAGTTTTACAGATAACACAGACTATATTTTTAAGAAATGCTCACAACGACTTAGTCTCCTCAGAAGACTGAACTGCCTGGGCGTCAGTGCTCAGATTATTGAGCTAGAAGCAAGGTTGATATGACACAAACATTTGAGAATGAGAGATGATTCTGAATCAACTTATCCCTACTGAAGTCTCAATTATTAGTTACCTCTGCTTCTCAATTCACACTGAATCTAGGTTTATTTGATATATAGCTTTATTAGTATTGTATTGTTAATGGACTTTGTTAGTTTTTTTGTTTTGTTTTGTTAATAGATTAAAAGCATTTTAGTAAAAAATAAATGGATGTAACCTATTCAATCAGTCAATGCAGAACACACACACATGAGCAATCTTTTTTTTTTTACTTTATTGTTATCAGTCTCAAAGCAGATTTACAAACTGCTGATTTAGAACAGGTTTATTTTACTTCATAGCTGTAAAACATAGTTCCTTTTTTCAGATAACAATTTATCCTGAAAGACCCATTTCGCACCAGTTTGCTACAAGTGCCCAAACGATCATCATATTTCAGGTCTTTGTCCCACACCTCCACCTTCAGATTTTCATTTGCTCTACAATTTGGGAAGTAGAATTCTGTATTCCAAATAGGATTAGCAGTATTCTTGATATATGATGTCTGCTGCCTAGAAGAGGAGCCACACCAGACCTTGAGGTATGGATCGGGTTTGTTTCCAGGAGGATCACCGGTGAGGTCTCTGGCATGTAAGCCAAACACCCGAACAGCAGCACTGGCAGAGTCCAGCTGAGACGCCAGCATCAGCACAGCCAGAGACACCAGCCGAAGATCATAAAACACTGCCATATCTGTCAGAAAGAACAGATGTGAAATTATAGAGATGTATGACACAAACATTGAAATGTAAAAATAATATCTCTGTCTTAAAAGTGGCAAAAAGCTGAAGTGTGATTCAGTGTTAAAGATGCCTTACCTTGCTTGTATTAGATTGAGTATGTATAATTTCTGATCCTCACAACCTTTATAAAACTATACAATCATAAAAGTCTTCCAAAGGTCATCGATAGGTGGTTCTATACCATGCGTATCTGTGTTGTTTTCACATTGACCTAGTTACATTTGTCAAGATGCCAAGAATGTAAAAAATTGTATCCCAAGTAAGCATAGAAGCAGTGCATTAAAATAATGTAGTTCTCAGTCCTACAAAGCTACAAAAGCAGAAAACACTGAGCCAATGATGTACAAGAGTCTCCATTATAAAGCAAATCAATCATCTTTGAAATATGTAGTTTAAACGTGCTCTATTCTTAGAAATTAAACTTTTTAATTTTTATTTATTTATTTATATTTTTTAAGAAAAGTTTACATCTAATGACCCAAAAAAGTAAAGTGGTGCAACCATACAGTAAAAAATAAAAAACCCAAACCAAACTGTATTTTAAAAAATGCTTCATATATATATAGGCCTATATATATATATATATATATATATATATATATATATATATATATATATAGGCTATATACACACACACACACACACACACACACACACACACACACACACACACACACACACACACACACACACACACACACACACTTTTTAGGGTCATTAGATTTAACTTTTCATAAAAATTGTATAAATGTAAAAAAAACTATTATTTTAATGCACTGCTTCTATGCTTGGGATAAAAAAAAATTATACTCTTGGCATCTTGACAAATGTAACCTGGTCAATGCGGAAACAACACAGATACGCATGAGATTGAACCCTGTTGATGACCTTTGGAAGGCTTTTGTGATTGTATAGTTTTATAAAGGTCGTGGGGATCAGGAAGCATACACTCAAAAAAACAAGCTGTTGAAGGAAATAATTAAATTAAGGAAAACTTTTGCAAACTCCTACAAAGCTAAAGCAGAAAACACTGAGCCAATGATGTACAAGAGTGTCCATTATAAAGAAAATCAATAATCTTTGAAATATGTAGTTTAAACGTGCTGTATTCTTATAAATAAACTATTTGATACTGGTTTCATTTTTTTAAATAAAAATTTTAAGAAAAGTGTACATATAAGTATTGACAAACTGTATTTTCAAAAATTCTTTAAACACACACACACACACACGTTTGTTTTGCTATCCTTGTGAGGATATTCCATTGGCGTAATGGATTTTATACTGGACAAACTGTATATTCTATCCCCCTTACACTGCCCCTATCCCTAAACCTACCCGTCACAGGAGACATTCTGCATTTTTACATTTTTAATAAAACACTGCTAAGTATGATTTATAAGCTGTTTTCCTCATGGGGACCGCTGGCTGGTCCCCACAACGTAGCTGATCTCAGGTTTTACTATCCTTGTGGGGACATTTGGTCCCTGCAATGTAATATAAACAAGAACACACACACACACACACACACACACACACACACACACACACACACACACACACACACACACACACACACACACACACACACACACACTTTTGTGTTCAACAGAAGAAAGAAACTCATACATGTTTGGTACTTGAGGGTGAGTAAGTAATCAAAAATAATAACATTTTTGGTTGAACTATCCCTTTAATAGTCCACATTTTTAAGTCATCTGCTGTTATTCTCTTCAGGATCAAGCAACAGACCGAGACCTTCTAGTTCTAGTTGGCTCATCATTTAGGGATGAATTTACAGTTTTTCTGAATTGCTAAAACACTAAACCCCATTCTCTGAACTAAATTCTCAATAGCCTAAACCAATTTTGGGAATAAATCACTGTCTGTAAAACTTTAAACAAGTTCAGGTAGTTAAAACACGGTTTGCAAATCTCATAAACTCTTTTTTGCAAAACTCTAAACACATTCTCACTCACTAAAACACATTTCGCACTGTCATGAACTTATGTTTCAAAATGCTAAACACACGCAGGCAAAAGTTAAACACAAATACAACACATTTGTCACCGTTTACACACAACGACTCAAAATTGTTCATACTTATTTTTAATGATAAGACCAAACCAACTGTACAAAATACAAGTCAGTTCAGAGTGCCAAAATTGACTCAAAATGTTGCACTGACTGTGCATACCAACAATGGATGGAAACTATAAGAGTGAGAGGAGGAAGAGTACGTGTGTAAGAGTGAATGAGGAGGAAGAGGCTGAGGACGAGAAAGAGCAGGTGTGGATTATCCAGGGTTATCATTATCCAGAAGAGTGGTGACTGTGTTTAGGCTGTGGACACTCATTATCCACTATATATATGCATCAAATCTCACACTTAAATAATATTATTCAAATTTATAGTTACTATATAAAAACACAAAAAATTCACTTTCATTGGAAGCAACTATGTAGAGTCAAGTTAGCTAAAATTATAATGATGGCAATTTTATTGACAGGACAAAATTTAAGTGTAGTTATCCTGACAAAATTTCTCTCTTAGTCATTGCAAAACTTTATCTAGTATGAATGACACTTTTTTTTTTTTGTAGTCTTGACTAAATGATTTTAAAGTTTAAAACAAATCATTTAAAAACCTATTTTATTTTGGAAAAATGTAATTCAATCTCGTGGAAAGGTTTTCCTTAATTTAGTTAAGTTCGTTCAACAGCTTGTTTTTTTGAGTGTATGCTTCCTGATCGACATACCCTTATAAAACTATAAAAACACAAAAGTCTTCCAAAGGTCATCGATAGGTTAAATCCAATGCGTGTCTGTGTTGTTTGCGCATCGACCTAGTTACATTTGTCAAGATGCCAAGAGTGTAAAAATTGTTTCCCAAGTAAGCATAGAAGCAGTGCATTAAAATAATAGTTCTCAGTCCTACAAAGCTACAAAAGCAGAAAATACTGAGCCAATGATGTACAAGAGTGTCCATTTGAAAGAAAATTTTGAACATTTTTAAGAAAAGTTTACATCTAATGACCCAAAAAAAAGTAATGTGGAGCAACCATACAGTAAATGACAAACCGTATTTTCAAAAATGGTTTAACACCCCCCTTTTGATAATGGACATTAAAATGCACTATACAAACTTAAATGGTTGTAATTCAAGAATGCTTTGAAATATAGACCTATGTTTGGTCTTGTTTTAAAGAAAACACTCAGCAGATTATTACTGAAGTAAAAGCATTAAAGTATGAAAAAGTTATGAAAGTTTAAATTTACAGTAAATCAAATATACTGTATTAATATTTTTTCTTTTATATAAAATAAATATTTTACAATTTATTTTTTACTATAAAATTATTTTAAAATGAAAGCCATAAATCTAACCAATTTGTGTTCCAAATTTAAAGTTGATATCACAAAAATTGAAGTTCCCATGAGATTTTGTTTAGGCGTAATACCAAAAATAGTCACCGGGTTCCATTGAATTCCATTGAATTTAATTGTATGCATTCTGCCGTAACAAATTAATAAATTTCTATCCGAATATCACTTCTGTTACTAAATATGGAACCCTGAGACTCAGACCTTTCTGACAATATGTGTTTTGTCAAGATTAGAAAATTTTTTGATAATAAATTATGAAAGATGACGCCCAAAAGGGGAGGAGCCTAATAAAAGAATAGAGTACCGTTTCTATGGTAACACAACGTCCAATTTCAAAAAGGTTTTCACAGGATGAATTCTGAGTTCATAAGCTTTCAAATGATACCTAATTTATGATAACTACTAAAATATGTGATGTAATAATATTAAAAAATATATATAATATATATTATACTTTTTAGAGGATAATATTTTATCATTTTTTGATTGACAAACACTAGATTATGTTTATTATGAACTTTTAGCATTAAAAACCAAAGTTTCAGTTATTAAAAGTGTGTACATCGACTTTTTGTGATAAAGGTCAGAAACCGCTGTAATGGTGTTTTTTTGAGGTGCACTCTTGTCATAAATTCATCTATTACTGTTCCTACATAATTTGTCATGAAAAAAACAGTGCTAAAATATCTATTTAGGAGTCTAAGACCTTTCCAACGATATGTAGTTTGTCATGATTAAATTAGGATTTAATAGTAATATATTGAAGTAAAGTTAGGCGTCCCGCTAGCAGGACGGTGACAGTTAAAGTGTTATCCCTTTAATAGTCCACATTTTTAAGTCATCTGCTGTTTTTCTCTTTAGGAGATCAAATCTGGTTAGCTCAGACATCTTTGCCTGATGCTATTAGGAAGGACCTGACTAATATGCCAGTGGTTCCAGGTTGGATATTTCAAACTGATTCACAGTCTTTACTGGATACTGCTGATTAGGCAAGACGCAGAAGAGAATCAGTTCTGCAAACATTTGTTGGACCTACAAAATATGGCCATAGAGCTGCTCATTCCTTTCAGCCACAACACTTTCCTCGTTCAGAACCGTGTGGGTATGAAAGAAGGCGAGATAGGGGTTACCAATTCCATGATCAAGGCACCAGACTTTTTTACCAGGCTCCCCAAACTGACCAGTCTCACACTCCAGTCAGGGGAGGATCACTTGAGAGACTACCAGGGGTTTACTACCAGGGGTTTCAAACCCCAGGGAGGCCAGGCATAGCAATCTCAGAGTCGCCGGAGAATGCTGCCAACTATGCCTGGACAGTTGTGAGAAGGTAACACCAAATCCTTGGTTTCTAGATACAATCAATACACGATACAGGAAACAGTCCAAACGGTGCCCTCCTACTTTTTCAGGGGTTCATATGACCATAGTCAGAAACCCAGTCCAGGCACAAATTTTGTGACCTTGACCGGTGGCGATCGGCCTTGGCCTTGGTGCGCGCCCCCACCTGGAGTAGAGTCTCTCGGGCTCTACTCCACGTGCGGTGACACCTCTGGATGAAGGCGTGGGCGGAGGGGACCGCAACCTCGGATTCCAGACTGGGAAATAAAGGTCGCTGGTAACCTACACTACACTCAAACGGAGATAGGCCCGTAGCCGACACTGGTAACGTTTTGTGCACGTACTCTACCATAGACAGTTGTTGGCTCCACGAGGAAGGATTCTTAGAGACCAAACATCGCAACACTCTCTCCAAATCCTGGTTGGCTCTCTCGGTTTGACCATTGCTCTGGGGGTGAAACCCAGAGGACAAACTAACAGTCGCCCCCAGTAACCTACAAAACTCTTGCCAAAATTTGGACACAAATTGGGGACCCCTGTCGGAAACCACGTCTGTCGGGAGTCCATGTAACCGAAAGACGTGATCTACGACTGCCACCGCCGTCTCCTTAGCTGAGGGTAATTTGGGTAAGGGAACAAAATGGGCCGCCTTCGAGAACCGGTCCACCACATTTAAAACCACTTTGTTACCCTGAGAGGGTGGGAGGGCGGTAACAAAATCTAGAGCGATATGGGACCAGGGTCTCGAGGGGACCGGCAGTGGCTGAAGTAACCCGTCTGGAGGTCGATTGGAAGTCTTACCAGTGGCACAAACCGAGCAAGCCAAAACAAAATTGTGAATGTCCAAAGCCATAAATGGCCACCAGAATCGTTGCTTAACTAAAAACTTAGTCCGATTAACTCCTGGATGGCAAGCCACATCGTAACCATGACCCCACTGAATAACGTCAGACCGTAATCCCTCCAGCACAAACAATCGATTCGGTGGGAAACCGGGCGGAGGCGTTACCCCTTCTAGGGCTTTAGTGACCCTCGATTCGACCTCCCATGTGAGTGTTGAAACAAATAGGGTTTCAGGCAAAATACACTCGGGAGTAGACGGGCGCTTGGAAAAATCAAATATACGGGATAGTGCGTGCGTCGTGTTTGATGTTCTTAGACCCCGGCCGATAGGACGAGGAAAAATCAAAACGACCGAAAAAAAGAGCCCACCGAGCCTGCCTGGAGATCAATCTTTTAGCGGTTCTAATGTATTCGAGGTTCTTATGATCGGTCCAGACGATAAAAGGTACCCCCGACCCTTCTAACCAGTGGCGCCATTCCTCCAACGCTAACTTAACAGCCAACAACTGTCTGTTACCAATGTCGTAATTACGTTCGGTGGGTGATAGTCGATGTGAAAAAAAAATGCGCAAGGGAGCATTTTGTCGTCCACAGGAGAACGTTGGGACAGCACTGCACCTACTCCCACCTCTGACGCGTCGATCTCCACCACGAACTGATGTGAAGAATCAGGGGCGACAAGGATGGGGGCTGAAACAAAGCGGCCTTTCAGTTTAGTGAACGCAACTTCGGCTGCGTCCGACCACCTGAACGTAGTTCTGGAGGTCAAGGCAGTCGACTTCAGCCAACTCAGTTGGCTGAAGTTGCGAATAAAACGCCGGTAGAAGTTGGCGAACCCCAGAAACCTCTGCAGGGCCTTGCGGGAATCTGGTTTTGGCCATTCCACCACAGCCTTAATCTTCTCAGGGTCCATTCGCACTCCTTCAGACGACACAATGTAACCTAAAAAAGGGACAGACTGTGCATGAAAATCGCATTTCTCCGCCTTGACAAAAAGCCCATTCTCTAGCAACCTCTGAAGCACTCTTCGAACGTGTTGCACATGTTCCTGGAGAGAAGAGGAAAAAATCAATATGTCATCCAGGTAGACATATATGAACTGATCTATCATATCTCGCAACACGTCGTTGACCAGTGCTTGGAAAACCGCTGGGGAGTTGGACAGTCCGAACGGCATGACCAAGTATTCAAAATGCCCCCTGGGGGTGTTAAAAGCAGTTTTCCACTCATCCCTCTCCCTAATGCGAACCAAATGATAAGCGTTAGGCAAATCCAATTTTGTGAAGATGGACGCTCCCTGTAATCTCTCGAAAGCTGAAGACATCAACGGCAAAGGATAAGTATTCTTTACCGTGATGTTGTTCAGCCCCCGGTAGTCAATACAAGGTCGCAGAGAGCCGTCCTTCTTCTCCACAAAAAAGAACCCCGCCCCCGCTGGAGAAGAGGAAGGGCGGATGAACTTGGTTGCTAGAGAATCAGAAATGTATTTCTCCATAGCCTCTCTCTCCGGAATAGAGAGAGCATATAACTTGCCTTTAGGCGGAGACTTACCTGGCAGTAAATCTATAGCACAGTCGTAGGGGCGATGCGGAGGTAGAGAAGCAGCACGAGACTTGCTGAACACTTCCTTCAGGTCCAGGTACTCCATGGGCACGTTAGACAGATCCCCTGCTTCCTCCTGTAACACAGACATAGGCACAGACGAACAAGCAGACACAAGACAAGACTTATGACACTCCTTGCTCCACTCCAGCACGGATTTGTGATGCCAGTCCACTCGGGGATTGTGTTGGATGAGCCAAGGGTGTCCCAGGACAACGGGTGACAGGGGTGAGTCCAGAATATAAAATGAAATAGTCTCGGAATGGTTGCCAGAGGTGATGAGGGTGACGTCTTCAGTGGAAAGGGAGATGGTGGGTAGTTCTTGTCCGTTGAGTGCGTGAACAGCGATCTTGTGAGTGAGTGGTTTGCAGGGAATTTGAAACTTTTGAGCTAAACTGTAGTCCATAAAATTACCTTCGGCCCCTGAATCCAGTAGTGCGTGACAGTCGTGCTGGTGGACTGACCATCTTAGTCTTACCGGGAGAAGGGTGGAGGTAGATGTCACAGCTGATGAGGTCTTCCTGGCGGAGATCCCACCCGATAGTAGCCTCAAGTTTACTACCGGGCTGGGCCTTTTACTGGGCAGCTGTGGGCAAAATGTCCTGATCCTCCACAATAGAGACAAAGGCCCTGGGACCTCCGCCTCTCCCTCTCCTCCCGGGAAAGCCGAGCTCGACCCACCTGCATGGGCTCCGGATCGTAGTTGGGGCTGACCACGTCCCTGCCACTGGACCGAGGAACATCGATACCGATGAAGGTACGGGTGGACTGGGCTCGACGTTCGATCCTGGACAAACGAGCGTCCACCCGCAGAGCCAGGTCTATCGGTCCATTAAGGGTGGTGGGTGGGTCCAGGGCGTAGATCTCCTTCTGGACGTGGTCAGCCAGCCCATGCAGGAACATGTCCCACTGCGCCTCCTCGTTCCAGCCTCACTCCGCCGCCAAGGTCCGTAACTCAATGGAAAAAATCTGAAACAGATCTTCCCCCCTGTCGCAGCTCTGCCAGAGTTCGGGCTGCCTCACGACCCGAAGCAGCCCGGTCAAACACCTTCTTCATCTCGGCGGTGAGGGTCTGGAACGAGGCGCAGCATGGGTTTTGGTTTTCCAACACCCCCGTCCCCCATAGAGCCGCTTTCCCAGTCAGCAGGGTTAACGTGAAGGCTACTTTGGCTTGTTCTGTGTTAAACATGCGAGGTTGCAGTGCGAAGTGCATGGAACAGCGGGTGATGAATGCTCTTTAATGAGTAGGATCTCCTCCATAAGCCTCGGGTACTGGTAGGCGTGGTTCTGACTGGGATGGTTTTTTTGGTGGTGTGGGGGGAATGGCCGGTGTGGGCGGCGCAGTGGGAACATGCAGGTGTTGGATCTGCCGGGTGAGCTCGGACACCTGCGTCACTAAGGCTTGCACTGCGCGACCCGTGTCGCCGATTTCTCTTTCCTGGGCGTCCATTCGCCGAATGCTGTGGTGGATAAAATCCTCCAATGATGACGGTGATGCACTCGCTGCTTCCATTTGACGGTCAGATCGTTCTGTCATGTCTGCTGCAAGGAATACTGGAAGCAAAAGCGAGTTACTCTTTTAATTGAAGATAATAGTCAGAATACACGGGAACAACACAGTGCAGCCGATGGTGAGTGACACAGGGACTTCGATGATCAGGATCCGTGGGTGGGTGCAGTGAAGAGGTGAAGACAACGAAGACTCAAAACCCACACGACACGGTGATGAAGACGATGATGGCGAAGATGACGAAGAACAGGAACATCAGGCAGGACAGGATACAGGAACACCAACACCGAGGACATCAATACAAACGATCTGACAATGATGAGGAAACAGTGGTAAGAATATATGGAGTGTTGAGATTGAGTACAGCCGGTGATGAAATGATGATCAGCTGGAGCGGATCAGGAGTGCCAATCATTCACGCCCACACGCACGTGCAATCATACAACAACATAAACACGAGACTAGAAGAGACCAGAAAAACATCTACCGTGACAGGAAAACTTCCACCGTCTCCTGGTCTGAGCTTCTAACTTTTCTACAAAGAAAAAAGGTTTACAACAGATGCTGCCGTGACCCGGATAGAATTAACTTCACCTGAATCCAGATTGGAAGTCAAGCTCAAAGATCTGACTGCCTTCCAGAGAATCTTACCTGAATCCAGAACTGAAATCTCCACTCAACAAAGACTGAGTTCTAGAACTGAATCCTGAAACATCAAAGCTCAACAAAGAACAACCTTTTTTTTTACTGAGTTCCAGACGGAATCCTTTCCGTATAAACAACGATTTGGTGAGTCTCACTCTATTCAAAGAACCGCTGAAGACCAGTACAAATCTCTGCGCCGTCAGAGAACAGTTATCAGACAGCTGCAGTGTTTGTTTAACAAAGTTACCCTTTAAAAGTTTATTTTAAAGATGAAAGTATAGCCTCTACTTTGCTAGAGAAGGTATCCTCTAAAGTTTTTCTGTTAGAGATGAAATTTTATCCTCTGTTCCAGGCAGGGAAGATTAGCATTACGTGTTAATATTTTGATTTTACCCTCTGTTTCAGGCAGGGAAGATTAGCATTACGTGTTAATATTGAAAGTTACCCTCTGTTTCAGGCAGACAGGGAAGAAAGTTTTACCCTCTATTTCAGACAGGGAAGTTTAGCACTTAACTTCCCTTTCAGACAGGGAAGTTTAGCATCTTATGCTACTGATTTAAATACCCTCTGTGCAGACAGGGAAGACTCAGCCAAAGTTAAGTGTGAAGGGTTGGTAATTTGGAAGGTTAACAAGAATTGATCTGTGTTAACAAGTGTAACCTCTGCTGAACAGAGAAGTTTTTAGTTTTTGATTGTGTGATAAAGTAGCTCACAAAATGTGTGAAAAAAACGCTAGACTGATTCCATCAACTGAGAAAGGTGGACTAGCTACCCCTTTATGGACAGACAGTGAGTTTAAGTCATTGTTAGGAGAGCACATGGACTCCATAGTGACTGAGTCAGTCAGATTGAATTTGACAAGGAAATTTGGTATTCACCCAGAAAAAGTATGGTCTATTGAAGAGTGCAAGAAGGTGTTAGGTGCATGTATCAGGAAGAGAAACCTAAAAGGCATTATCTGTTGCCAGAGAGAATTTAGCTTATCCATTACACAAGAACAAGCTAGGTGTATAGTGTTGTGAACTTTTTCTTTGTAGAAAAGTTAGAAGCTCAGACCAGGAGACGGTGGAAGTTTTCCAAGCAGAAGTTCTTTATTGCTTGTCGTTGCTGCAGTCATTCCAACATCGTCTGACTTCTTGAGTCAAACATTGTAATATATATACATTATAAGAGGGAGGGGTTACATTGTGATGGTGGAAACTCATATACAGGTTCAGGAACTTGTATTAAAAGAGAAAGGGAAAAAACTTATTCAAACCCTGAGACTCCAGAACAGGAGTGACAGGACTCTCTCTTGCTAAGACAAAAGCTTGCGAGAGTCTCCAAGAGTTTCATTAACATGTTTCATTTAACTTACAATAGAAAGAAAACCTGTCTGACAGCTGTATATAGAGACACAGAATAAGACAGGAGTTTGGTGCTCCACAGCTGAATGCTAAATTCAATTTACAGAACTTTCTCAGTTTATATATGAAACTAAATTAAACATTTGACAAAGTTGTATTCCTTCAATAGCTAAGCTAAAAGAACAGAACAAACAATTGCACACTAAGGTGGGCCATAACAAGGCCTCAACCAAATGTGACTCAGAAGACCAACAGTCAGATGAAACTTATCTTGATTTTCAAGCTTTCTTTGAAACAGATATAGCTCTCCAATCAGTAACTGATAAGACTGTAAAAAATGCAGCAGCATCCTTTGAGGTCAACACAGAGAAGCAACAGAAACGTAAATGTCCTAAAAGAGAGGGCAGTTGTTATTACTGTGGTATGCATGGACATTGGAGAAAAGAATGTAGGAAATGCAAAAAGAACTTGAGAGAAGTTAACAATATTGCTCAGCTCCTACTCAGTCTGCCTTCTAATCTGAAGCAGCTCCTGCCTTCATCAATAATGAGTTTAGGTCAGGCTGTAAACATAAAATGCCCTCCCCCACCTACAGGGACAGAATAGGACATGGAACATGAGGAGCCCAGAGAAGAACCGAACGCAACAGGCGTCGGAGCAAACTCTGCGGTGAAGACTCCCTCATAGGCCTTCCCCATCCATTAGTCCATCCTCTGCAAATACTGCTCTCCTGTCTTTTGTTTTCTCTCTTCCTCTGTGCAGGTACCACTTGATGGATGTCCCGAGACCCATACGCACTGGCCTCCTCGCCTGCGTATGAAGACACAACCCTCAAGAAACAACTAGACCCACTTCCGAGCCAACTATCACCAAAGAAAAATACACAACGCAGAGACCCATATATGAAACCTTCAGTCATCCATCGACATGATCAAGATTGTCATACTACTACACATCATGAAGATCGCACAAAGTCCGGACTCCAGAAACAACATATTCTTAGAGCTGATGAATATGTCAAAAACGCCTTGTTTGCTGGAAAGAACTTTGCATGTCACATCCGAAGATGGCTGCATTCCAGGACTCACTTGTGCACAAACATGGTGGTCCAACAAGACATTCTTGATCTTTCAGCAAAATTACACTAAGATGACTGAAGATAATTCGGTAACACTTTAGAATATGGTTCCTTCGTTAATGAATAACTACACAAGAACTAATGAGTAACACAATATTAATAATCTAGTAACTATTATTAACTAACAAGAAACTCTGATTAACGAACTAGTAAGTAATAGCGCACAGATGAAAGTGGTAGTTCACTATTAACTAATCAATAACTATTATTTTTTAATGCTTCCCAGAGAACTACTGAAAAAGTTTATTAAAGGGATACTTCAGGATTTAGCATTAAGCTTTGCATCAGTAGAAAACCAGTAGTATTTTTGAATTACCGTGCTTCCCCCCCTCATATCCCCCTGATATGAGAGATTTATGTATTTTTAGTCTGGGAAAAATCCTCCGATGACGCAAAAATCATCATTTTGCGTCATCGGAGGATTTTTGGGCCAGAGGCTTAAAACTACAGCCAGTACTAGTAGCTAGTTCCGCATGTTTTCACCAAGCCCATATGGGGCGGGATCTCACTCACAGAAAGTAAAGATAGTGTCAGCCATCTTTCTGTTGAAGCTAAGCTAACAGGCTCTTGCTCTGTGTAGAAAGTTTGTATAGTAGTCTAATCACGATTTACGAGTTTTGAAGTTGAAATAGCAGAAGGGGATTTCGAAGATCTGTTGCGCGAATCTGATGCTCGCGGCTACCTGTACGAGCCGCAATACAGCGACGAACAGTTTCGGGAGATGGAGGAACAAGAGGCGGCCGGAGCAGCTGCTGCAGCAGGGGAGCAAGACCTGACTCGAGCCCGGCCAGACTCCAGCTGGGGCGGACTGGTGGTGTCAGTGCTCTCGCTGTGCGCCTATGGAAACAGATAGAGAGTCCTATTGCTGTCGCGAATTTCAGTGATGTCATTTTCTTCTGGACGAAATTGGAAACGCCAGCCAAAGCCCGCAGGGACAAATGGACGGCTTAGTGTAAAGTGAGTATTTGGTTTGTTTTTCTTTTTTTTACTAAGACGTAATGAACAGAGTTTGGACTTTTGGAGTTTGGACTCTCGGCATTATCACAATGTTCTTCACGCGTAGTCAGCTGAGCTGTTGTTGTTATATTTACTATGCTAGCATACTGTATGTGCAAATAGTTCGCATTGCTAACGTTGTGCTTAACGTTACTGTTTTGTAGAAAATATCGCCGACGCCTAACAGCCTACCGTCACTTTATGGAATGGGTCCTGCAAGGCGAGGGACATAGTAAAGGCAATCGTCTTGTTTTGTCCACCTGTGTTGTCCAGGATATAAGACGGACATATCCAGCCTCCTGACGGGCAATATTGTGAATAAGGAAACAGCTGAAGCTCTGGAAGAGCTTTGAGTGTAAAAGTGTTAATATTCTTTATATTTTTAATTAAAAGTTATAACTCACATTGGTTGTGGTTCTTTTTATAAACCTTTACTCTTACTAGAGTATGTATTAGCCTAGAGAATGTGTGGAATTTTTTTTCGGATACTGCCGCCTGTAACCGGTAGGCGTGGTTAGGGAGCAAAGCAAGTGCATTCTGGGAGTTGTTGTCTTTCAGCCACATGAGTAAAAAATACATTTTCTGCCTTTTCTCACTCTAGAATGCTTCAATTTCAAAAATAATTTCACATTTCTACTATATAAATGATCACTATTAAATACACATTCATCTTCCCAGAGCTGAAGTATCCCTTTAACAATCTAGTAACTACTATTAACTAAAAAGAAACACTGATTAACGAATTAGTAAGTAATAGTGCACAGATGAAAGTGGTACTTCACTAATCAATAACTACAATTTTTTTTTATGCTTCCCAGAGAACTACCGAAAATTTTCATAATTCATACAAAACTAATCAATAACCAATGCAGGATAAATGACTAGCACTACATTAACATTTGAACTGCTACTGTAAACGAATACACATGGTTGTTTACATTATCGATATGTAATAGCACAGCAGACTTATGATTTGGGAAACCTATTAATAATTGGCCTATGCTGTCTATTTATCAACTGAATAATTTTAAAGAAATGGATTTTTAAATGCAGTTGTCAGGACCTTACTTGTCCTGTGGCCAATTTTCCGGCATTCCTCTGGACTGGCATTGAATCACTAGAGTCACGGTGACGACTGGAACATATTGAGTCATCAGCCATCCAAATACCATATAGAGTGAATTTATTATTTAACTTACCTCACAAAAAAATATGTTTTTATGTATGTCTACTAGCTCGTGCGTGTGTGTGTGTGTGTGTGTCTTGTGAGTGAGAAGATTCTACACTTTATTGGCTTTTCTGTTATGTGGATAGCAGATGAACCCAAGCGCAGACGGTATGCAAACACACAACATTTATTATAAAAGAAAAAAACAGGGGAAAACAAAACCCACGAGGGGGCAAAACAGTACAAGATAAAGTAAACTACTAACCACACTAGACTAAGACTTTGACATTAAACTATACAGGAACAAGACAGGCTTTTACAAGATCGCAACTTTTAGACAAAACACTCGACAAGGTACTCACTGGGTATTGACATGGCACGTAAGGCAATGAACTGGCACAGGACAGCAAACACAAGGAGATTATAAAGGGAACACTAATGATCAACAGGTGATACAGATAAGGTGATGAGGACAGAACGAGGATAACAAGGGGGGCGGGGCAAGGGAACGAGTTCACCAAAAATCTCAAACGCTTGAAATGACTTTTGTTTGGTTGCACAAACCATGACTAGATCATGTAGTAACACTTGAGTCATTACTAGTTAGTTCCCATTATCTTCACTTTAAAATACGGATCCAAATAATTAGTAATTCCCATAGACGTATGAAGTACCACTTTCATCTGTGCATTATTACTTCCTAATTCGTTAATCAGAGTTTCTTTTTAGTTAATAGTAGTTACTAGATTGTTAATAAACTTTTTCAGTAGTTCTCTGGGAAGCATTAAAAAAAATTTTAGTTATTGATTAGTTAATAGTGAACTACCACTTTCATCTGTGCGCTATTACTTACTAATTCGTTAATCAGAATTTCTTGTTAGTTAATAACAGTTACTAGATTGTTAATATTGTGTTACTCATTGGTTCTTGTGTAGTTATTCATTAACGAAGGAACCGTATTCTAAAGTGTTACCGATAATTCTTCATGGTTCGGAAACTTGATTGGTAATGTGCATTTCAATGAGGAATTTATCACTTGCCGCAACTGTGAGTAGGAGCAGGAAAAATATGGCACACACTGAGAATGATTGTGAATCAAATTACCACAGTTGAAGTCTAGATGACAAACTGTATATGACAGAAAAAAAAGTTCAATCATAATGAAGAAAGAGGTACAAAATGAAGAAATTATCATTTTGGATTAATTATTAAACTCACTCTTTAAGGGAGACTTTTGCATGGGGTTGCACCAGTTCCCATTTACTTTAGAAAAATGTAAATCTTTAGCCTCACATTTATTTTTGCATTTGGCTAGATGCTATTATTTAGGTTTAACTGTTAACTACAAATATTCTCATCATTTTTGGTAGAAAGCTGAAAAGGCGCTGGCAGACAAACAGCTGAAGATTGATGAGATGAAGATGGAAATCTTCCAGAAGGAAAAAGGAGCTAGTGTCACGAACACACACACAGACAGCCTAGATCCAATTGCAGGTATTTATTAAAAGGGGTAATCCGTACTCACATCCAGTCCAGGCAAGGGTCAAATTCCAACAAAGACAGTCCAAGAATAAGGTCCATGGAAAGGGAACAGAAACAGGGGGTGATGGTTTAGCCGGGGGCCAGGGCGAAGCAGACAGTCCATCGGGCGGCCAGGGCGAAGCAGACAGTCCATCTGGCGGCCAGGGCGAAACAGACAGTCCATTGGGCGGCCAGGGCGAAGCAGACGACCCATCGGGCGGCCAGGGCGAAGCAGACGACCCCTTAGGCGGCCAGGGCGGTGAAGACCCCTCGGGCGGCCAGGGGGGTGAAGACCCCTCGGGCGGCCAGGGCGGTGAAGACCCCTCGGGCGGCCAGGGCGGTGAAGACCCCTCAGGCGGCCAGGGCGGTAAAGACCAGGGCGAGGGCGACCATGGCACAGGAACAGCAACAGACACCGGCTCATGAACAGACACCAGCTCATGCACTGGAACAGGCACTGGCTTTGGAACAGACATTGGCTTCAGCTCTGGAACAGGCACTGGCTCTGCCTCCGGCTCTGGAACAGGCATTGGCTCTGCCTCCGGCTCAGGAACAGGCATTGGCTCTGCCTCCGGCTCTGGAACAGACACTGGCTCTGCCTCCGGCTCTGGAACAGACACTGGCTCTGGAACAGGCACTGGCTCTGTCTCCGGCTCTGGAACAGGCACTGGCTCTGCCTCTGGATCTTGTGACGACGGATTCGTTCTGTCACGAACACACACACATACAGCGTAGATCCAATTGCAGGTATTTATTAAAAGGGATAATCCGTACTCACATCCAGTCCAGGCAATGGTCAAATTCCAACAAAGACAGTCCAAGAATAAACGACAAAACACGAGAAAGCAGCAACAACAGGAACGGAAGTGAGGGGACATTAAACAACGAATCCGTACACATACTAACACAGACAGGGAATATATACACAGATCTAACAAGACTAACAATGAACAGCTGGGAACAATGATGACGGGGAACAGTTGAGTGCAATGAACTGATGAGTGACAGTGACAGACAGAATGCTGGGAAATGAAGTCAATAGTGAAGGACACCGTGATAACGAGGACCTCTAGTGGACACCTGGGGAACACAAACCCAACACTGTGACAGCTAGATACTATCTCTGTTTTCCAGCCTCAGGTAAAAACGATTGTAATATCATGTCACATCCTCTCACTTTTTTAAAGCTCTTCGCGATCTGTATAATTTATTAAGTGTTTTTTTTTGTGAACACATTACAGGCAGAGATATATTCCTCAGACTTCTACACAGAACGAGCAGCTCGGGAGAAGATTCACGAGGAGAAAGAGCGTTTGGCCACTCAGCTGGAGTATGTGAAGAAACAGAACAGCCAACTTCAGGAGGAGATGGAATCACTTGGCAGGTACGTCACAAACTTAACTTACCCACTCACATGTGACCTCTGTGCCAACTTAACAGAATTGTTTTCATGCTTCAGGCATTCCATGAGCGAGATGCAAAGGAGACATGTGTCGCGTGGGGCAAATCCACAAGGCCCCACATCTCCACGCAACCTGCAAGGAGGTAGAAGTAGTCCCTTACTTTAAAGAGCACATATTACACACTTTCATGCTACTGTAACAGCGAGAGGACAATTTACATAGACCTCTTTCTTTCTCAGGTGATTGGCAGCAGCAGAATATTCCAGACCATGCTTGTCCCAAATGTGGGGAAGTCCTACCTGACCTGGACTCCCTGCAGATCCACATCATGGATTGCATCATATGAGCCTGTTGCCTCATAACCATACCAGATCCCCCCTATATGTGAATGAGTGGTGTGATAGCTTTACCTTCAACATGCTGAAACATAATGCTTCAATAACACAGGTCTATAAACCCTGTATCCTAAATATACTGTACATTATCAGTGTGGATGTTTTCAGATCAATAGAAGTTACTGGTCGAGGATGAGAATGAGCATTTAATCTGAATGGTTGGATATGATCTAAATATGCCCTGTATAATAGAAACATTCATTTAGGCTGTTTCAAAATGAGAAGGAAGGCTTGCTGCGCTACTGTGATTCCCAAACAATCCGGTGCAACCAGGGCAGGACAAGACAAGGCAGAAAAGGAAAATCGCCGGTGCAACACATAAATCTTCTTAGTAATCCATTTATTTGAGGTAACCAGTGACTAACGTTTCGATGTAAAGTTACATCTTCATCAGAGTCCTTGGAGATCATGGGTAATGAAACCATTAATAAGGATCATCAACAGGTGTGTAAAGGGGGCGTTAACCACCCAAGACGCACCCATCTACAACAAGGTGCCACACTCAAACAATCAATCATTTAAGGGGTAAATGTCCAAACACAAGAAACATACATGAAATGTGCACAGTATAATGGGAATCGAAATATCTACATCGCACAAAATGTACTACTATGTTTAAAATATTTAGAAAAAGCATGATAGAGGCTCAATTCTTCATTTAAACCTAGAAGTTCAAGAGTGTTAAGCGTATGTATCCAGAACGCTTCCCTGCATAGAAGTTTATTGATAATGTCAGCACCTCTAGATGGGGGTGTAATTTTCTCAATTCCCCAAAACTTCAAAGATGCAGGGGAACCATGATTGGCCTGCTTATAATGCCTCGCCATGGCATATGTTATATTCTGGGTACGAATTGCTGTTTTATGTTCAGCTATTCTTAATTTCAATTGACGTTTTGTTTGACCTATGTATACTAGTCCACAGGGACACTTTAACATGTATATTACGTGAGTACTATTACAATTAATAGATGAAGAAATAAAATATTTCTTACCAGTACGTGGATGTGATAAGTCCTTTGAATTGGTCAAATTGGAGCATTGCGCACAGTTTGCCACATTTATAAAAGCCCAAAGGTGGGCTAGGGAGCCAGGTGGTCTGCGGTGAAGGAGTCATATCTGAGTGGACCAATCGGTCACGAATGTTACGCGCGCGTCTGAATACAAACCTGGGTGGCTCGGCGCAGATGTCTTTAAGTGTAGGGTCACTGTTAAGAACATGCCAATGTTTGCGAATTATATTTTTTCATTCTTCCTGCTGCTGGAGTATAGCTAGTAGAAAAGAACATTTTAGATGTCGTGTGAGGCTTAGATTTTTTCTTTAACAATGAAGCGCGATCTGTATTTAGAGCCCTATCCCATGGTTTACTAAAGTCTGATTTATCATAACCTCGTTGTTCAAAACGACGCGCTAGATCGATTGCTTTAGACATAAACTCACTTGTAGTACTACAATTCCTTCGGACTCGCAAAAATTGGCCCACTGGTAGGCTATATTACGAACCAGATGAGGCGAATGATTACTGTCTGCTCTTAACAGGGTGTTCCTGCTGAGAGGCTTGCGGTAAATAGTAGATTGTAAAATATTATTTTCATCCTTAGAGATGGTAAGGTCTAAGAAATCAATGGACAGCTTATTATATTCCATAGTGAAAGACAAATAGTCTGCGGTAGAGTTTACAGAAGTCAGAAATTGAGACAACTCACTCATTGTGCCCTTAAAAAAACATCATCTATGTATCTGCGCCAGAGTGATAATTTAGAATGGAACGGGTTATTTTGCAGACCTGCATCTTCAAAGGCCGCATTTGAAGGCCGATTGCGTCACCGCAGCGCGAAGGCTGTCCCAATTGACCCTTCGCTAAGCCCCGCCCTCCTTAGTTACTGTTGCTATGCCTGTCAAGCTTTCGAGTCTAGTACGTCTATTACAGTGTGTATGCACCGGTATCATACATTCCCGATGAGATAATTAGTAATTTTTGGCGAACATGTGAAATATCTGAGAGAGCAAGACAAAAGGGACTGCAGTATGCATTCGAGGGATATATCCACGACATAATATGCAACCGATTAGAGAATAATTTCATAAAAATTGAAGCTAAAGCCTATATATAGTCGCAACAGCCACCGCCTCATACGCTGACCATTCAAATGGGAAACACACAAATTGAGGAACAGATATGTTCGTGCACAGAAGGCTAAGTGAAATGTGAAACTAATCTAATAATTACAAATCAAACAGTTTTAACATAAATCAAACATAAATCTTGTGGAATAACACTAACACCGGGGGAGCCGCAATCGGATTGGTTTAAAGGTAGGCTACTCAGTCAGGGGTAGTAGCCCGTCGATTAACAAAATGCTGAAATATATTTTAAAGTATGTCAGTGAGCCTCCGATCACATACAGCTGGTCCGTCTTGTCTTTAATCGTCTTATTTTACGTTAAAACATGTGCATTATGAATAAAGAACCGTACTTCCAACTTCCAAGGAATAGGTGTTTTTGTAGGGTCTCCACACTGCTTGATCCACATCCGTCATTTCTCCTCTTGGCTTTTAGATTTTCGGGAAGGAAAAAAATTCCACTCCCCCGTCCAAACTTTTAGGATACCGGGTATCAGATTTGCACAATCCATACGCACAACGCTTGGACATGTTTCCCTCGCTCGAAAGCTTGCCAGACCTCCCGTGCCTAGTTACGGTTGCTAAGATAGGATTGGCCAGTGGCGGTTTTCGGGCGTGGCTTAGCGAAGGGTCAATTCAATTTCGCATCCTTCGAAGGCCGTATCTCGAGTATACATGAATATCAGTCACATGACCTCTTACGTCATCCGCTCTTTTTCCAGTTGACTGACACCATCTTGAGTACCTGCCGAGTAGCCTACTGTCTACAATACTGACGGCATTAGCTAGGAAGCAGATTTTCTCTGTTTTTTTCACTTTATACATAATCAACTTTGTTTATGTAAACCCTGTGTGTATTTGACAGTATTCGCGCAATAAGACTAGAAAGATAACTTCGTTCAGTAACCTGTCGCTGTTGTTAGACAGGCTTAGTGCGCATGCGCTTCGGGGGTACGCGCTCAGAAAAGCGCTCGTTAGAACCACGCATCAACACGTGAATGACTTTTTAGCACATGCAAATAATGAACTTATGTGAACTGCATTGTCCCGTTCCTTTGCGTTAACATTTGATGTGAATATACGTCGCGTTGTAGCCTATGCTGAGACGGAGGCGCCAGCCAGAACTGCAACTGATAGAATGCACGATACTACGACATTTCTGCGAAAGCAGATGGTGGATATATTTTAATCCACGATCATAAATCGTGATATCGCACACCCCTAAGCTAGCGTAAACTCATTATCATTTACATCCACTCACCACAGACAACATGAACACTGCACAGAGAGTTTGCACACACAAACCACTGTTATAACATAAAAGCAAGCAGCTGCGTGCATGGTTGGGCATGATATGATTGAAGGATTTTGACTGAATGCGCGCAAAGTGCGCTCCCTTAATAATTCCTAAAAAGCTGACATCAGTTAATCGCAATCTCACATCTCTGTTAATATCAATTAAGCTGACTGCACAATGAATCTTTCATAATATATACACTTTGTTTGTTACAATTAGAGGATTTGTCAGCATACAGAGCTCTGAACAAAAGGTCCGTTTTGAGCATAGAGGTTTTGAGCAGTGAGGGGAGTCTATCTTAAATGCTTCTGATTGGCCTTTGCGTTGAAGAAATCAACACAGTCTGTGATTGTCTACATTGCTTAACGCTGCAAACGTGTTTTAAAAGGAAACTCTGGCCTGTAAATTGTTTCTATTTTGTTTTAGTTCTTGTTGCTTTTCTGCAAAAATGTATTAGTTTTTACATGTTTTATTCATAGATATTTATAGTTTGCGGGAGTCCCGCGAATCGTTTTATTCTCCCTGCAATGCACACACACACACAGAGTGCATTGCCGCTCGCACTCGCCATCAAATTTAGTCCCGAGCCGCACTCTTTTGCCTTGGGAATGCACATCTCTAGATCAAGGGCCCGGCCCGAGGATAGTGATGGGAAATATCGGCCCGCAAGTTTGGGCTCGGCCAGAGAATAAGCTCTAGTTCCTTTGCGACTGACGTATCGATCTTGCCGAATCAGGTACTCAAGATGGCGGAAGACAAGTTTTAGAATTGAGTGACGTCAGTGAGGAGACGTTGGTGACATCATCTGATATTCATGTATAGAAGAATCTTCTGTTTAGTTTTTTTTTATTTGTTCGTTTAAAAGTGGACATTTCAAGCTTTTTATAGGTAGGCTATATTTTGTTTCAGTTAATTTTTGAGACGCGTTCCAGTTCACGGGATCATCCAAGCGCGCCTGATTATTTTATTTTATTTTACAAAAGCACAAAGTTTTCTTGTTATTGTGAGTTTACACAAATAAAATTGTTTATTTTTATACATTTATGTTTACACATAAAAAATATTTTTATGTGTTTTTACAGTATAAATATTAGGGGAAAAATATTTAAATATTTTTACAGTTTATAAACTGAATAAGGGACGGATTGCACAACCGTCGCCACGGATTGTTTTTCCCCCCTCCATAATACGGGGTTGAAATATATACCATATTCATCATTTATATTGTCCATTTATGCTACATAATAAAAATAATACACTAGTCTACAAAATCGCATCAAAGATATAAGTGAACATTTGAACCATGCCCATGTATATTTTCTTTTCTTTTCATTAGGCTACACTATTTAAGTAAGTTAACACCCAGTACTTGAACAGTTTAAAGTGTAATCTGGCAATTCAGGAAGCAGCTTCTGAATCGGGACGCAGCAAACCGCTCTGGCCATGATCTTGGCTATGAAAGCCGAAAATACATGACTGCAACATCCTCACCATGTATTCCAGTAAAATATAAACAAAACAAAAAATGACAATAGCCAATTCTGGATCCATAGCTGTTTGTTGCAACCCAGGCTCATGGAAATACGTCACTCTGCCTACATTTTTGCAAAACCTGAAATACGTACCTCCAGGTATGTTTCCCTGCACTTTTCGGGTGAAAAGTCCACTAGAGGCGCTAAGTGGTATCATTTTTTCTCCGTTCCAAATGGTTAAATAAAGGTTATAAAAATGACAATACCAGTAATGTTCAGACTTCTCAGTAGGCCTATACACTCATTTTAATATAAATTAGGAATTATTTCCACGCTTTTGAGGTGCCACACAGCCCAGTCTCACGGCAGTTCGTGATATGGTCACGTCATTTAATCTACTGGTTCGTGATACTGACAGTTTATTTCGTTATTTTCGTGATATCAACATTTTTATTTAGCCTATTTATTTTTTTACTAATGTAATGCACGATTCTTTCTGCCAGTCGGACTGCAGCAGAGAAAGCTGTTTAATCGACATTTATTCACGATATCTTAAATCATGTTTATATATGTATCTCTTTTAATGTTATTATTTCGTTCTTATTGCCAGGGAAGCTGGACTGCTTTGCTGTTTATTGATTTAAAAAAAAAAAAGTAAAAACGACTACGCGAATTGTATCAGTAGGAAATCGCGTTGAAGAAGTCCCCTTCCGAACACATCGCGATATTTGGCATCAGTTCACGTGTGCCAGATGTTGGTAAGTAGCAACATACAATGTCCTAATAATGTTTGATTTAATGTCTTTTCTGATGGTCGAAATTTATCAGATTAGCTCATGTTCAGTCACTGCATTATCTGTCATCTCTACGGAGGCTTTGCGTTTCATTGCTTTCTAATTCAATACAGGGTGATTATGTTGGGGATCCGCGTTCACGAGTCCGCAGTGACGCTGATGACGTAAGACGCTGCTGACGTGTATAGGTGCGTCAGTGTATTCGGGTTCAAATAAATATGTCTGGGCAAAAAAATGCAAGTCTTCCTCTGTGTGGAAATCCCTAGACATGTTTGTGAAGATTTTTTTGTTTCCAGCCTGCGTCTCCCTCAGACTGTAAACGAAGCTCGGGCGCACCAGACACACGTCAGCAGTGTCTTACGTCAGCAGCGTCACTGAACGCGGATCCATAACAGAACCGGAAGACAATACAATGCTGAATAAAGTCCTAGTTTTTGTTATTTTTGGACCAAAATGTATTTCCGATGCTTCAAAACATTCTAACTAACCCACTGATGTCACATGGACTACTTTGATGATGTCTTTATTTCCTTTCTGGACAAGGACAGTATACCGTTCATACATTTTCAATGGAGGGACAGAAAGCTCTCGGACTAAATCTAAAATATCTTAAACTGTGTTCTGAAGATGAACGGAGGTCTTATGGGCTTGGAGCGACATGAGGGTGAGTCATTAATGACATCATTTTCATTTTTGGGTGAACTAACCCTTTAACATCTCTTCTCTTATCGTCTTTCTGTCTTCACACAAGTTTCTGGAAGAATTAACCTTAATAAACTCATCTCTAAACATTTTTGCCTTCTCTTCATCTGTTACTGCCAACTCATTTCCCATTTTAAGAACTGGTAAATCAAATTCCTTACATATTCCTCTCATTTTCTTAATCATGTTCCATATCTCTTCTACTGGAGTACTTCGCCCTATTTCATTACAAAAAGATCTCCAAAACTCCCTTTTTGCCTTTCTTGCCACTCTCCTTACCACTGCTTGAGACACTATATATTTAACTAAATTTAGAAAATTGTGAGTTCTCTTTAATATCCTAAATGCTTTCCTTTTATTTCTTATTGCTTCATTGCAATCTTCATTCCACCAAGGAACCATTTTGGACTTCCTCATTCCTTTACCCCATGGGATATATTTCTCTGCTGCCCCTTTAATTATTGCAATGATCCTATCATTTAAAACATCAATACTATTTCCTTTTCCAGCATACTCAATTCCTCCTCACATTCTCTCATAAATTCTGCCCATTTAGCCTCTTCATATATCCATCTCCCTGTAGCTCCCTTCTTTTTCACTTCTTTTCTTCCACTCCCTATAACATTGATTAATATTGGGTAATGATCGCTACCCATAGTGCAATTCTTCAAAACCTCCCATTCCGTTATTCCTCCTAACACTTCTGATACCAATGTTAAATCTAATGTAGACTCTAACCCAGATGAGACATTTATCCTTTTTCCACCCCCATCATTGAGACAAACTAATTTTCTCACATCTATTAACTCTTCTACTACCTGCCCATTTATATCCACTACTTTCCCACCCCACAGTGTATTATGTGTATTAAAATCTCCACACCAGATAACTTTTTAATCTTCTTGTGCTTCAATTTTTTCAAATTCATTCAATCCTAATCTCTTACATGGGTTATACACATTTATTATTACATATTTCTTCCCTTGGTCCCATACTTCAACCACTACATACTCACTTGTTTTCCCTATCCCTACCTTCCTATTTGGAATACCTCCCCTAATAAAAGTTACACATCCTCCTCCATTACCTTCTTCTCTATCCCTTCTCACTGCAGAATACCCTTTCAGTACAAAATCAAGTCCAGGTTTAAGCCAAGATTCCTGTACACAAATCACATCTGGTTTCTCTTTCATTTGGTTAATATATCCTTTAAATTCCAAACCATTAGCCAACAGGCTCCTTGCATTCCACTGCAATATCAATATCATCAAGATTAATGACCAACCCATGTTTCCTGACTTAGCTGAGGCTCCAAATTTAGACCATCTCTAACATTCTCCCATGTGAGTCCTTTAACACCTAGAAATCTTGCCGCTGCCTTTACAATTATTTGAATCTTCTCTGTTCTTTTATCCGTTTGAGCC
The DNA here is from genome assembly GCF_051911475.1 of Siphateles boraxobius. Taxonomy (NCBI): domain Eukaryota; kingdom Metazoa; phylum Chordata; class Actinopteri; order Cypriniformes; family Leuciscidae; genus Siphateles; species Siphateles boraxobius. Next base: position 30,941,297 of record NW_027508799.1, on the reverse strand, counting down.
GAACAATTTATAACTTCTGCCAAAAACAACACAAAATTCTTCTTGCTTACCACTAACACATCTTCCCTGATCATCCCTTCTTCCACCCTTATTTGATCTCTCGGCTTACTTACATTCTGCCCCCCTTTATTATCATCTTCTAGCTTCTCCTTGCTCTTTTGTTCCACTAGCTTCACTGCTTCAGCATATGTCATATTATTTTTATTCTTCTCATTCTGAACTTCTACTGCTTTCTTCCTTATTGCGCAACCCCCATATGCAACATTGTGTGAACCCCACAATTGCAGCACTTTATCTCCACACCTTCCTCACATCTCCCATAGTCATGTTCACCTCCACATCTCGCACATCTCTTTTTTGCCTTGCACACTTTTGCGATATGTCCATATCTTTGCCAATTATAGCATCTCAACGGTGCCCTCACATAAGCTCTTACTGGAAAACTTATATATCCAATTCTAACCCTCTCTGGTAACACTTCCTCTTCAAACTGTAACATTACTGATAAACTATCCACCCTACTTCCATCTTTGTTTGTTTTCAATCTTCTAACTTCTCCTACTTTCCCTCCCACAATATTTTACTTTAACTCTTCCTCTGATACCTCTAACGGAACTCCAGAAATTACTCCACTTACCCATGTCTTTTCCCCTACTTGTTTGCAACTCACTACCTCTTGTTTACACACCTTTTTGACTCTCATTATTTTTTTCCCTTTGCTCCTCATTAACACATATCACCAACAATGCTCCATCCTGCAATACCTTTGCACTTTTTATCTCACCTATCAACATTTTTAACTCATTTGTCAAAGCTATTGGACTCACCCCTATCATTACATGACCCTCTTTAAACCTAACTATTTACTTAAACTCTTCCCTTCTCCTTTCTATCCACTCTTCTTCACCACTTTCCCCTGAATTACTTGTTGTCTCTTCTTTATTTTTCCTTTTCCTTGTCCTTACCATTGTGAATGCTCTCCTCTCCTCTACATTTTCCCCACCTACCTCCATCCCATCTCCTTCCTCTGACTCTATACATTCCTTTGTCTCATGATCAGCCACATTCTTTTCATTCAAGATCTAGTCATCTCTCTCTCTCTCTCAACGTAAAAATCCAGTAGAATGATTTTGTTGTTTGTAATATCAAACTCCGCGCCGAAAATCATATATGATGTGAACGTCACTTCCGCCGGAACTCGCGTTGGCGTACTTTTTGACCCTCTCTGCTATTATAGTTTTTCAAGATGGCAGAACTACACGGAGGCCTCCGTGGACCTACCCGTCCCATGTATATAAATATAATAAATTCTTTGTTTACGAGGATAAATCAGATAATTGGCAGAGGTATTTGTACACCATTGGGGACATATGTATGAATAAAAATATTGAGTTTAGAATATAAATTACCTAAAAAGCTACTTATAGTCCCTTTAAGAGATATTATTTTTACATTTCAATGCTTGTGTCGTACATCTCTGTAATTGAACCTGTATTCTTTCTGACAGATGGCAGTGTTTTATGATCTTCGGCTGGTGTCTCTGGCTGTGCTGATGCTGGCGTCTCAGCTGGACTCTGCCAGTGCTGCTGTTCGGGTGTTTGGCTTACGGGCCAGAGACCTCACCGGTGATGCAGCTGGAAACCCACCAGATCCATACTACCTCAAGGTCTGCGTGGCTCTACTTTTGGGGGGCAGACATCATATATCAAGAATACTGCTAAACCTATTTGGAATACAGAATTCTACTTCCCAAATTGCAGAGCAAATCAAAACCTGAGGGTGGAGGTGTGGGACAAAGACCTGAAATATGGTAATCATTTGGGCACGTGTAGCAAAGTTTACAGTTATTGAGCGAAATAAATCTGTTCTAAATCACTATTTTGTAAAGCTACTTTGAGACTGATAACAAAGTTGAACCATTTTTATTGCTCATATGTGTGTGTTCTGCATTGACTGATTGAATAGGCTATATTCATTTACTTTTTACTAAAATGCTTTTAATCTATTTACTACAAAAAAATAAAATAAAGTGCATTCACAATACAAAACTAATAAAGCCATATATCAGATAAAACTAAATTCAGTGTGAATTAAAAAGTAGAGGTAACTAATACTTGAGACTTCAGTAGGGATAAGTTGATTCAGAATCATCTCTCATTCTCAAAATGTTGGTGTCATATCAACCTTGCTTCTATTCCTACTCACAGATTTGTTTCCCAATTGCAGCAAGTGACAAATTCCCCCATTACAGTGCAAATCACAAATTTTATACTTGTAAAGATTAGTATTTTGCACACATATTTCTGCTTTAGAACGGGTAGAGTATACTTAAATGCATCCCTAAATGATGAGCCAACTAGAACTAGAAGGTCTCGGTCTGTTGCTTGATCCTTAAGAGAAAAAAAAGCAGATGACTTAAAAATGTGGACTATTAAAGAGATAGTTCCCCCAAAAATAGTTTTTTTTTAAAAAAACAAATTTGACGACTTTTTATTACTTACTTACCCTCAAGTGCCAAACATGTATGAGTTTCTTTCTACTGTTGAACTCAAAAGAAGATATTTGAAAGAATGTTGGTAACCAGACAGTTGACGGCACCCATAGACTTAGTACTTTTCCTGTCGTCAACTGTCTGGTTACCAACATTCTTTCACATATCTTCTTTTGTGTTCAACAGAAGAAAGAAACTCATACAGGTTTGGAATAACAATGATAAATATTTTTGGGTGAACTATCCCTTTTTCAGAAGTTTCAGAAGGGAGCCTGCATTCTGACTTTCTTTCACTCATTTTAAGTGCAGCAAGGATCCTGGGCCTTGATGCTCAGGAAGAAGCTACAGCTCCAGCCTCCACACATGGTATATGGACGAGTATGTCCTGTGCACAGCCTACTGTGTCTATTCCTTTGGCTGAGGATTATTCCCAGATGCTGAGGAAAGCCTGGAATAATCTAAAAGCTGCACCCCAGTTTAAGTTTGTTTGTTAAGTTAGATTACCCCCCTGAGAGTAGTATGGGGAACATGTCATCAGTGGAGTGAGATATCGTAGCCCTTACCACTTTGGGACCTGATAAGGTTATGACAACCCTTGTTGTCCTGGTAAGGAGTGCCAAAAGACCGATCAGTTATTGAGCCAAGAGTATAACACAGCTAGCCCGATCAGGAAATGCTTTAGCAATAGTTTTGGCTGCTTTAAGGAAAATTGTCAATAAAGAAGAGCGTGCTGTGATGAATTTGAGCACTCATCACACACTCACAGCTTACTAGGAAAATTGGAGCATCTATGTTTTTAGCAATTTTAGCCAGAAGAAAAATCTGGTTAGCTCAGACATCTTTGCCTGATGCTATTAGGAAGGACCTGACTAATATGCCAGTGGTTCCAGGTCGGATTTTTCAAACTGATTCACAGTCTTTACTGGATACTGCTGATCAGGCAAGACGCAGAAGAGAATAAGTCCAGCAAACATTTGGTGGACCTTCCAAATAAGGCCATAGAGCTGCTCATTCCTTTCAGCCCTCACACTTTCCTCGTTCAGAACCGTGTGGGTATGACAGAAGGCGAGCTAGGGGTTACCAATTCCATGATCAAGGCACCAGACCGTTTAACCAGGCTCCCCAAACTGACCAGTCTCACACTCCAGTCAGGGGAGGATCACTTAAGAGACGTACTACCAGGGGTTTCAAACCCCAGGGAGGCCAGGCATGGCAGTCCCAGAGTCGCCAGGGAATGCTCCCAACTATGCATGGACAGTTGGGAGAAGGTATCATCAGATCCTTGGTTTCTAGATACCATCAATACAGGATACAGGAAAATACAGGTTCTCATGACATTCTTCTTAGACATAGGTCTACAGCCTACTTCTAGAATATATCTTTTTTTGTAGGCTAAGTTATGCCATCATCATTGTCAGTTTCATAATATGTCTTTGTTTTGCATTTTGTGATGTTTCCACATTATATTCATCATCATGTAAAATCTGTTTTAGATTCGATGAGAGAGCTGAAATCAATGTAAATAAACTGGATCAATAGATTCATTGAAATGATTCATGAGCGATAAATGATTCATTCACAACAAATGTTTTTTTGTTTTTTGTTTTATTGCCTATTTAGAACTTGGCAGTTCCAGGGATCATTCACATTTCCACAGAAAAAAAATCAAAGGACCAAGAGACCTTTTATTGTAAATGGTAAAATCAATTATGTACATTTGATGTATACTACACTTTCTATAGCATAAAATGTAGAGTAAAATACTCATGTTTACAAGTATGAAAAGTGTTATGTGGCGTGATGTGATGTGCAGGTTATGGGGAATTTATCGCTTGCATCAATCTGTGAGAAGAGAAGCAGGCCTATATGGTGCACTATTTTTAATGAAGTGCAAAAATTAAAACTAGATTCAGTGTGAACTGAGAAGCAGAGACAACCTTGATTTATGACATTCATTTGTATTTTCATGTTGCTGTTAGTAAAAGCATTTCACTAAAGAAGAAAAGTATGTTAGCTGTAGATTTTAATGAACATAATAATGCAAAACATACACGTTATATTGCATATTGCTAAACTTTATTCCCACCAGGCTAGTTACAGTTTGTTTCAAAGCTGTTTAGAAAAGGTTTATTGTTTCAACTCGACCGTGTAAAACAGACTTCCGGGGTTCAGATGACAAGTTATGGAGACAACCCCATAACCCATCAAATGTTTGGTACACGTGGCGAAGTGTTCATCAAAAAATAGGTCACTGTCCCACAACTCCAGCTTCAGATTGTCATATCGATTGCAGTTTGGGAAGTTGAACTCGACAGACCAGGTAGGATAATTGTTATCATCTTGAATTTCTGTTTGCCCAAAAGAAGATCCACACCAGATCTTGAGGTATGGATCGAGAAAGTCTTCAAAAACGTCACCGGTGAGGCCGCTGGCATGTAAGCCAAACACCCGAACAGCAGCACTGGCAGAGTCCAGCTGAGACGCCAACATCAGCACAGCCAGAGACACCAGCCGAAGACCATAAAAGACCGCCATCTGTCAGAAAGAATACAAGGTTCAGTTATAGAGATGTATGACTCAAATATTGAAAAGTAAAAAGTGGCAAAAGCTGAAGTGTGATTCAGTGTTAAAGATGCCTTACCTTGCTTGTATTAGATTGAGTATGTATAATTCCTGATCCTCACAACCTTTATAAAACTGTCCAATCAATAAAAATCTTCCAAAGGTCTTCAACAGGTGGTTCAATGACATACGTATCTGTGTTGTTTTCACATCGACCTAGTTACATTTGTAAAGATGCCAAGAGTGTAAAAATTGTATTGCAAGTAAGCATAGAAGCAGTGCATTAAAATAATAGTTCTCAGTCCTACAAAGCTACAAAGGCAGAAAACACTGAGCCAATGATGTACAAGAGTTATAAAGAAAATCAATAATCTTTTGAAATATCTTATCAATAAAATATTTTAAATGTGCTGCATTCTTAGAAATTAACTATTTAATGCTGGTTTAATTTTTATATTTTTTACTTTTAAGACATTTAAGAAAAGTTTAAAAAACTTATTTTATAAAATGCTTTATATGCCAAATTAAATGTGGTCCACATTTAATTTGGTAGACAAAAGCCTTTTTAATATGAATAAGCAGTGAAGAAGTTTTGTATATATAATTGCGAGAACAGCTTCTGTGTGAACGCAAAGACGACCTGGGATTGATGCCGGGATCGATGCCGGGTTGGGGACCTAGTAACATTGCCGGGATCAGTCCCCGGAACGCGCGCTGTGTGAACAAAAGCCGTAACCAATGCCGCGTTGTAATGATGACGCTGAAGTGAAGTGAAAGCAGGCTACAGAAACGGTACGTAATGCGCTAGTTTATGACCGAATAAGAGAAAAAAAATGCACAAGCGTGGTTTCTCGAGAGAAGAATGGTTTATGGTTTCTTCTCATAAGCAAACTACAGACGCTGCTGAGACATTACATTTCACATCGATGTCACGTGTCTTTACGGGATTTTTACGGGTTGTGTGTGAACGCACTCTCTGATTCCGGAAAATCACTGGCAGTGTGAATGAGTCAAAATCAAACGAATCCGGGTCACTATCGGTGTATTTTCCGGAATCTCTGTGTGAAAGGGGCTCTATACTTAGTGCAAAAAAGACAGCTAAACATTGCAGATGATTCCCTACTTGTTTTTGTTTGGTTTTCATTTTAAGGGATTTTTTTTTACATTTTGTACAATGTTAGTATTTAGAATAATAAACCAAAGCACTTACAAGAGTGATTTGACCGACTGCTACAAAGAGAGAGAGAGAGAGAAAGAGTGAGAGAGGAGAAAGAGAGAGAATTTAAATACACCTCTATTTTAAACAATAAAGTGTTCACAATAATATTACAAACTCAAACAAGAACCATAATAATACTATTCATGTTAAAATGAGAAACATTTTAAAAAACAAGCATTAAATCACCATCATCCTCTACTGTGCAAAGGACCTAATTTCCGACGATGGTTCGGAGAGGACCATACTCCTCTGCGAGGCAGCAAATAAGCTTGGCCTGCGTGGAATTCCTGAGGAACTGGCCTTGAGAACAATAAGGCAAGAAACCCAAGTACTCCAAGGAGCATCTGTCTCTTTAAGTGTTTCCCCTGCCTCACAGCCAAACCGGAATTACCACATTAGTGGAGCATTCACTGCTCAGAATCTGGGACTGGCTGATCATTCCTACCAACTAACCGTCTTGCAGAAAAGGTATAAGCACCTCAGAGGTTTGCAACTTGAGCCCTTTGATCAAGTTCACCCTCTTCTTCTCATTGGAGCTGACCAGCCCCATTTGATCACTCCAACAGAACCAGTGCTTTATGGACCACCGGGAGGACCGGTCGCTATACGGACCAGGTTAGGGTGGACATTACAGGGCCCAGCTAGGGGTCTACCACAGCATCCTAGATCTCAGAACTGTTACCTGGCCTCAGTAAACTCTGAAACAGCTGAACTTCTGAGAAATGTGGAGAAGCTGTGGCAGGTGGACACGCTACCATTCAAATCAGAGAAACAGGTAACTAGATCACAAGAGGATCAAGAGGCACTCTCACTTCTGGAAAGTAAGACGATCCGTGTTGAGCATAACAAGATTCAGCACTATGCGGCCCCTTTGCTACGGAGGATAAATACTTCCCCTTTCCATGCAACCAACGATGAAGTCATGCCAACCCTCCGAGGTATGGAGAAGCGACTTGCTAAAGATGAGGACAAAGCCTCAGCATACATCACAGAAATTAGCAAGCTTGAACTGGCAGGCTCAGTGCGTAAGCTGACTGAGGAGGAGGCTGCACAGAGTGAGGAATCATGGTTCATTCCCCATCATCTGGTACAACATAATGGGAAGAACCGCCTAGTATTCAATTGTTCTTACCAATTCCAGGGTTGCAACCTCAACGAATCTCTCCTTCCTGGGCCTACCCTTGGCCCATCACTCCTGGGGGTCTTGCTTCGCTTTCGAGAGCATGCCGTCGCAATAAGCGGGGACATAAAGGCAATGTTTCACCAGGTCTGCCTTCTGCCTAAGGACAAGCCCCTTCTTTGGTTTGTGTGGCGGAATCTCTGCCGTGATGTGCCTCCTGTGGTCTATGAGTGGCAGGTTCTGCCGTTTGGTACCACATGTTCTCCTTGTGCCACATTTGCCCTACAAAAACACGTGCACGATCACAGCACCGAGGGAGAAGATGTCAGGAATTCAGTAGACATGTGTTTCTATGTAGACAACTGTTTACAGAGTCTATCATCAAAAGCTAATGCCAAAGATTTACTTGATAAATTACATGTCCTGTTGGCATCAGGGGGCTTCGAGATCCGCCAGTGGGCCAGCAACGCCCCTGACATCCTTAGCCATCTTCCTCAAGAAACTCGCTCAGATAACGCTGAATTGTGGCTCACCCAAAATTCTTCTGATATTCAAGAGTCTACCTTAGGTCTAAGATGGCATTGCCCTACAGATACCATCGGTTATAAACATCGACTGGACGATTACGGCCCAACCATAATGCGCACTGTGTACCATACATTGGCCAGACAGTATGACCCGTTGGGGCTAATATTACCATATACAACTCGGACTAAGGTGATTGTACAGCGACTCTGGGATAAACAACGAGAATGGGATGACCCATTACTACCTGAGGAGCTGCTCCAAGCCTGGAATACATGGGTAGCAGAACTGCCTGAATTATCTCACATCACCTTACCTCGCTGCTATGTTCCAACAACTATGGATCAGCCAGACGTGATACGAGATGTCCATGTGTTCTGTGATGCATCTGAGAGAGCATATGGATCAGTGGCCTACCTATGCTCGGAAGATGCTGAAGGTGGTGTTCACTTGGCATTCCTTCTGGCCAGATCTCGAGTTGCGCCAAAAAGACAACAATCCATGCCAAGACTGGAGCTTTGTGCAGCAGTCACTGGAGCCCAACTTGCAAAGTTGATAGTCAGTGAGCTCACCTTACCAATCAGGAATACCATCTTGTGGTCTGACTCGACCACTGTCCTGACATGGCTCCAGTCAAACTCGTGTCGATTCAAGGTCTTTGTGGGAACCAGGGTTGCTCACAGATCAGCAGTCATAGAGGTACGTGAGATCAACACTTAACCCGGCAGATGATCTGACCAGGGGTAAATCATTGGTGGAACTAGCACAACCAAATAGGGGATGTCAAGGTCCATCTTTTCTTTTACGACCACCTGATGAGTGGCCAGAAGCTCCAGCAGGGTCCAGTGAAGAAGATCCTACCGAGCTACGACGTTCCTTGTTCTGCCATTACATCTCAAGTTCTGATAGGTCTGTCCCTGATTCCAGCAGGTATGCTACTTGGAGTGAACTGGTGGAGGCCACAGCAAGCACCCTTCAGCCTGAGGAAGCAGGGCAAGCTGCTCCATCTAGTGCAGCAACTTATCAGCAGGCAGTCTCCCTCGTCCTTAAACAGTCCCAGCTGGAAAGTTTCCTAGAGGAATATAACCTTCTCAAAGCCAAGAATTCAGTTCCTTCCAGTAGCCGCCTTCTTGTTCTGGCTCCTGAGTTTGATGCAACAAATGAGGTCATTCGAGTTGGTGGACGCCTCCGAAGAGCAGAGGATTTGGATCCTTCCTTCAAACACCCTATTGTGCTGGATCCGAGCCACTGCATCACCAAACTGTTAATCCAGGATTTTGACCAGAGCTTATGCCATCCTGGACCAGAGCGGGTCTTCGCTGAACTCCGACGGTCGTACTGGATATTGAGAGGGCGTGAGGCTGTTCCAAAGCATCAATATGCTTGTCTGGAGTGTCGGAAGTTAAGATCCAAACCTGTTTCACCGAAGATGGCTGACTTGCCTCCTGCCTGACTTCGTTTGTTCAAGCCAGCGTTCTATTCCACTGGGATGGACTGCTTTGGGCCATTCCATGTGAAGATTGGCCGGCGTACAGAAAAGAGATGGGGTATCATATTCAAATGTCTTACCACTCGAGCAGTGCATCTTGATGTACTTACCTCTATTGACACAGATGCCTTCTTGATGGCAGTACGGAGGTTTACTGCACGTCGTGGTACCCCTGCTGAACTTCACTCTGATCAGGGGACAAATTTTAGAGGGGGAGAGAACGAGTTGAGAGAGGCTTTCACTGCCATGAGTCCTAACCTGCAAGGGTTGCTGGCGAAACATCAAATCAACTTCCAATTTAATCCTCCAGCAGCTCCACACTTTGGAGGAATGTGGGAGCGAGGGATTCGCTCTGTAAAAGCAGCACTTAGCACCACAATTGGAGCACAAAGCGTTCCTGAGGAAGTACTCAGAACAGTTTTAATTGAAGTGGAGGCTATTTTGAATTCCAAACAATTGAGGTATGTGTCAGCTAACATCGCAGATGTTGACCCAATAACACCAAATCATGTTTTGATGGCCCAGTAGTTCATTGCCGCAAGTTGTCTACCAAGATTCTGACCGCCTAAGTCGTAGACGGTGGAGACAAAGTCAGATACTGGTGGATCATTTCTGGGCCAAGTTCATAAGCTACTACTTACCAGGTCTTCAGCAGAGGCAAAAATGGCAAAGGACTACTGAGGACCTTACTGAGGGGCGTGTTGTAATGATGGTTGACACCCAATTACCAAGGGCTCTATGGTTAGTAGGCAAAGTGGTAAAGGTGTTTCCAAGCGCTGATGGACATGTGAGAGCAGCTGAGGTAAAAGTCAAGGACAAAAGCTTCACCAGACCTGTGGTGAAGCTAATTCAGCTGCCTGAATTGCCTACGGAGGATTAACATTCAATTGGAGCACATTAGCATAGCAAATGTGGGGGCGGCTGTTATAAAGGTAGCGCAAAGGCGCCATCTAGTGGCCATTAGCGGATGGGCTGGAAGTGATTGCGCACGAGAAATGCGCGTGATACAAACAGCTGCATTCTCCACAGCAAGACTGTTCAAGAAGTCGCGGTGCAGTGTTTGTGTTGAACATTAATAACTGTGTACGTCCTTATGAGAAAAGTGAGCTTTATTTATCCTTTACTTGTTTAGGATCGATTATATAAGTGAATATCTAGAAATACTCGAGTATTTGGGTCATAAATCCACTCGAGAGAAATGACGAGTCATGCTGTGCAGTTGGCAAAGAATGAACGCTATTGTAGTATGCTTATGCATGTTGTTTGTAACTGAGTTAAGTTTTATGCTTGCATTATTACATCATTACATTTACATTATTTGTTCTGTACAGATTATGTTAAGGAATGGTGACTCACAAGTTATTAGTCCCCTGGTTGAGCTGGTGTTAGACTTCATCAATAATGCTAGTTTATACAGTAGGCATGTAACCTTACTGTTTTGTTTATTTTCAGCTACACGCATACACTCAAGTACAAAATGTTAACCTACCATTTCCATTAATATAAGCTGAGAGGCAGCTACTACATTCAAATCTGCACCTGTAATTGCTGTCTAATGTATGTCTGTGCTGCTGAAGAAAGTTGAGTAAAACGTTCAATCTGATTCCTGCCTCCTGTCCTGCGTTCTGACCGACGCTCCAGGGAGAGAACTATAGCCTCCTAAGCACCTGTGGTCCTTTCTCTCAAATAATTATGTGCATCAACCAACTGCAATTCCATTAAATTAATTTGCTTTTCAAGTGTTTCAATCACATTCTTTATTCTACTACTACATTTGGCTGTATACTGCTGACAGATTTTTTTATTTGAGTGATACCTACATCCCATCATCAAGTTTTCAAAAGAACTCTTTTCCTTTTTCCAATCATCCCGAAAGAAAACAAAATATTCACAAAACAGCATCCTGCAGCAATTTCACATTAAAATGCCAGTAAACAGATTTTCGAGGTGTATTTGACATGTTCATTGTTATAATAATAATTAAATGATGATCAGAAAAACCCACAGGACAAATGCAACACTGAATTACTCTACTGTTAAAAGATTTTGACACATAGAATCTATCTAGTCGGGCAGCACTAACTCGATTATTAAAAGCCTTAATCCATGTATACTGTCTATCATTTGGGTGTTTAATTCTCCACATCCAAAAGCTGGAAACCTTTAATGAGTTTTGACAATGCACTTGAGGACTGTATATGAGGTTCCTCAGTATTACGATCTATAGTAAAATTAATAGTGCAATTCCAATCTCCACCAATAACAACACATCCTTCACTAAGACACTTTTTAAGACTCTCACTAAGTATATTTAAAAACTGTAGGCGCTCCTGTCCCACAGTTGGTGCATAAATATTCATCAGAAAAACAAGCATATCTTGAACTTGAGCTTTAACCACCAACAATCGACCCTTCACTGGTTCCTCTATACTTATAATATCCACCCTTATTTTTGAAGAAAAAAAAATGCCCACACCTCTACTTAAATTTGTACCAGCCGCTAGAGTTCTTACCAGAACCAGGAAGTACGACCATAATAGCCCGGTTCTGTCAACACTGCATTGGCTCCCTATTAAACATCGTATAAATTTTAAAATATTGCTGATTACTTACAAAGCACTAAATGGTTTAGCTCCCCAGTACTTGAGCGAGCTCTTAACGCATTATAGTCCTTCACGTCTATTGCGATCTCAAAACTCCGGCCAGTTGATAATACCTAGAATATCTAAATTGACTGCTGACGGTAGATCCTTTTCCTATTTAGCACCAAAACTTTGGAACAATCTTCCTAACATTGTCCGGCAAGCAGACACAGTCTGTCAGTTCAAAGCTAGACTAAAAACACATCTCTTTGACCTAGCATTCACATAACACTATAGACTTCTATAATTCAATATTGGGCTGCTTAGATTAGGTCAGCCGGAACTGGGAACACTTCCCTCAAATCCTGATGTACTCATTACATCATAAGAAGAATGGCATCTACGCTAATTTTAGTGTCTTTGTTTATCCCGAGGTTTTCCCGCAGGTGTAAAGCGTGCTAAAGTCTATGAAATAATAAAACTCATTGTGATTTGATGAATTAAGTTGAGTGGAATTTGTGGTGGAAAGGACATAAAATACTCAGTCATGGTCAAGTCAAGTCAAGTCATCCTCATTTATATAGCGCTTTTAAAGATGCTTTTGTGCAACTTTCTCCAATGTATCGACAACAAAGGTAACAATTTTAAATATCCCGCCTTTCAAATCAAATGACGTTTTGCAACGTGAGTTAGCGCATTTTGGAAAAGTTGTTAGTCCCTTTAAAAATGTTGCGCTTGGATGTAAACATCCGGCTCTCAAGCATGTTGCGTCTTTTAGACGGTACGTTTACATGGTGCTAGAATCGCCTGAGAATACACTGGATATAATTTTTCGTGTGAAACACGAGGGAAGATTATTTATGGTGTATGCAACTACTGGCAGCATAAGATGTTTCGAGTGTGGAGACATCGGACACAAGGGCCTGATGTGTCCACATAAGAAAACAGGTGCAGAAAACACGACAGGAGCAGAGGACGAGAGCGAAAACATAACGTTGATGCGGACCAAGATGAGGTTGTTCCACCAGTTGAGGTGGGTGGTGTGAATGTAGATGCTGTGTTACCGGCTGTTGACACGGGAAATGAGGATGTTGTAGCTTTTGTAGCCCCGGAGATTAGCATAACTGATCTAGTTTCTGATGTTAACAAAGAAGTAGCTAGTACCAGTGGAACTAAAACGAGGGAAAGTGCAAAGGATGGAATTGAATCGTTTTCAAGCATCTTGAATAATGAGGAAATGGAGGAGGAGCAGTCTGATGATACTGTAGTTAACAGGGAAGTGTATTTAATGCATCTCAGACAGGTTTTTCGGGAGCTTTCGATAAAGATTCGTGTCTGGAAGAAATGAACAATTTTTTGGATGAAACGTATGGTAAACAAATCAACATAAATGATTTCTTCTCTGATGTAGACAATTGTTCACTCTGTAACTTTTTATCAGAAGACTGTTGGAGTTGATGAACTTTGTGAGAAGAAGCGTTTTCGTTTGAAAAAGCTTCTTCGCACTATCAGAAAAAGTAAAGCAATGAGTAAGAGAAAGATAACATCTAAAAAATTGTAAACCATGTATTACACGGTGTCTTTTCTTTGCTTTTCTATCATACTTTGTTCTTTATTTCCCATCTGAATTTATATGGAGGCTTTGAGGATAGGCTCTTTAAATATTAATGGTGTAAAGCGTGCTACAGTCTATGAAATAATAAAACTCATTGTGATTTGATGAATTAAGTTGAGTGGAATTTGTGGTGGAAAGGACATAAAATACTCATTCATGGTCAAGTCAAGTCAAGTCAGCCTCATATATATAGCGCTTTTAACAATGTAGATTGTTTCAAAGCAGCTTTACAGAGATAAACATATAATTTAAGGTAACAGAGATTGGTTTGGTTTTATAGTGGCTCTTGAAAAATGTTTTTTCCAGCTAAAGTTAGTTTTGATTGATTCACTTCCGTCTAAATGATCATTTGTTATTAAATTAGGGGCCGCTAAGACGACACCGTTCTCTCTAAACAGACTTTAAACGTGAACCTGTGATAGACGCTGATGGCGTTCACATGCGCATTAAGAATTGATTATAGTTATGTGCGTTTGAATATATGTGCGCAGGTTTCCAGATCTGACGAAGGACTTTCGCCTGGACCTGATGACAATGCAGTGCTGAAGTGCCAACTAGCCTCTCCCTATGGAGGATCCCTATACCACTCTACAGATAAAGCGTTGTGGAATTTTTCGGTTCGCGTACCTACCCAAAGTGATAAGATAAAATAAAAATTCTGCATCAAAATTTATAGACAAGTAGTTTGTTTAGGCATGGTTTGTAAGGAATTACAAACCTGCACACATTCAAACGCACATAACTATAGAATCAATTCTTAATGTGCATGTGAACGCCATCAGCGTCTATCACAGGTTCACGTTTAAAGTCTGTTTAGAGAGAACGGTGACGTCTTAGCGGCCCCTAATTTAATAACAAATGATCATTTAGACGGAAGTGAATCAATCAAAACTAACTTTAGCTGGAAAAAACATTTTTCAAGAGCCACTATAAAACCAAACCAATCTCTGTTACCTTAAATTATATGTTTATCTCTGTAAAGCTGCTTTGAAACAATCTACATTGTTAACAGTAAGGGCATTTACTATCAAACGATTCACTAAATTTTGTTCCTTCAAAAAATGACGACAGCCTGATTTATCCGTGAGGCAGATACAGTGTTCTCGTGACCAATTTGATCGCCAACTGCAATTAACAGATCCTCCACTGTAGCATTATCCTCAGGAACACACCTAAAACCATTGAGGAGTGATAATGACGGCGCCTCATCAAGTGACGCCATCCTGCCACACAACTCAGGTCCGTAGCCAGCCTATTGAAAGGGGGGGTTCTTTTTTTCAAAAAGTGGACCTTTTTGGTGTTTTTCACCTCCTGTTGTATTTAATTATGAGGTTCAAATACTTAATTTTGGTGACTTTTTATACACTAATTTGTGCTGGATTAGCTTGTCTGCTGGTTAACGAGCACGCTTTTTGATGCACCTAAAATATTTACTGCATTGTCAAATTGCTTCCTCATGTAACACATTTGTCAGTCCATACACAGTTCATAAGTTTAAAGACCACACTAACAACAGAATAGATTTAATGAACTTTACTGAAATATTAATAATAATTCTTCTCATCATCATTTCTTGACTCTCTGTCAATGCCTCTTTGCTTGTTGCTGTATTTGTCTTGACACTTATGGATTTAGTACACTGGTCAGTTCCAATCTTCTTGGGTGCAATTTAGAGAATATATTCACAGCTTCATCCAGGTTGACTGCCATGTCATAGTGTGAATGGATGAGGGCCAGGGATGTTAAGCGGTCCTCTCCCATGCTGCTACGCATGTATGTGTTCAGTCTCCGGAGAGTGCTGGCCGACCGTTCACATTCACATTAGGTGACTGCCAAAGTACAAGCTATTTTGAGAAGCTTTAAGATGTTTGGGTAGATCAGCGCATCACATTGTTTGATTGCCTCAGCACATGAAGTTGGCCTTTGTTCTGATGGCTTGTTTTGCCACTTCAGTGTCCAGCGTTTCAGTTCCTGGTCAATCAGCTCTGGTGAAGGTAAGTCATCTTGGTAAAGTTGGACTACTTCAGAAATGTCCACTGTCACACCTGAGTTGCACTGTATAGACAGAATTAGACCCAGGAGCCTTGATGCGGTTACAGATAGAGGACTGAATCTGGATTCAAACTCCAAGATGACATGGTCTAGGAAAGGTATAGCCATGTTGCAACGATAGTAGTCCTTCACAGTTTCAGCATGTACATTTTCTCTGTGTGTCTGCCTTCCAGCAACACGTGGTTGACTGGTAGGCTGAACATCGACCTGAGAAGCCATCCGATGGCTTGCTTGTAGATCTGGTTGAAGTCATCCTCAATTGTCTCACATAGCTCCTTGTAGATATTCTTGACCTCATCTACCATGCAAATGCCTCCACGATGTCAACTGAGGTTTTTTGCAGCTTCACTGTGATGCCTGTAAGGTGGGACAAGACTTGATAGATGGTGAGGAAGGTCAGGATGAAACCGAAGTTTTGGAGCCCAGACAAGAGACTATAGACCTCTGCTTTGTACTAGCCCTGCCATCCAGTGGTGACATCTTGGATGTAATCTTCTGTATGGAGACCAAGTGCGATGACTTCTAGAGCAGGGGTTCTCAAAGTAGGGGTTGCGACCCCCCGGGGGGTCGTGAGACAGCGAGGGGGGGTTGCGAGATGATTTCCAGAAGTGTAATTGACAGAATTACTAAAAAATATTTTGCTACCTAAAAGTTAAAGATTTTTAATAAAACTCAAGAGATGGTGGATGTGTGGAATTTCATGAATTATGAGTGACGTTAGTCTAGTAGAATTTTCTAAAAAATATTTTGCTACCTAAAGTTTAAAGATTTTTTGTGTCACGCTTGCATGCATGTCTATTTCCCTCATATTAAAAAACGCATGTGGACTGATATTTTTCCAATGTCCGGACTCCTTTATTAACGGAGTAATAAAGGTGTGAATGGTCCATCAGTGCTTGAGTCACCATATATCGGAAAACATTTGGAATGGGTCAGACATAATTCTGACCACTTATTAAGTTTTGTTTTAAGTAAATTTAATTTTGTATAAATTGTATCTTCATTTTAATCAATGTTTTCATCAACAAATTAACTGGATTAATAAATTATCCAGTATTTATAGGCACCGGCGCGTGAACTGGAGCGCGTCTCATAAATGAACCGAAAACTGACAGAAAACACTAGTTTATTAATAAACAATTCAAATGTTTAATGCACAATCCTTACTTTGGCCGTTTCTTTGTGGCACGCTGTATACGTGCGTTGAGATGTGGAATAGGCAATATAAAAATGCTGTAAATTATAAAAGGTTTCTAGTGTCAATGTATTGCTTGTTTTTCTGTTTACATTTCATGTTGTGACACTTCTCTTCTCTCGAACATAATGCTGGTACGTCACAGCGACCAAAGCGTCAACAAGCTTTAACAAGCGTCAACAAGATTCAATAAGCTTCCCCGTACTTTTTAACAAGCGTCCTCGACAGGGCGGCCAGAGCTTCTTTGTCGCTCAAGTCGGCGGCGGTGTGAACGTACAGTTATGCTTCTTGCGGGGACTTTTGGGACTCAGTTTTGAACTGGTGTCAAGGCGCAATGAATGAAATGAACAAATGGAAGAGCACAGGAGCGTGCAATGACAAGGTTCAGGCAATGCCCATTACAGTGCATATACACTTCTTTAGGTGCGTCCTTCTTGATCAGAGCCTGGACACCAACATTTTCACTGCTCATGTTGCTGGCACCATCGTACCCCTGGCCTCTGCAATCACCAATCTCTATGTTGAGATGACTCAGCACATCCTTAATTGCAGTTGCAATGTGGCTGCCTATGATTCGTGGCAGAGAGCAAATCTCCAGCAATTCCTCCCTGATATTTAGGTCTTTGTCCACAAAAATGATCTTACACACAATTGCATCAGCTCTGCATTATGGGATGTCACCTCATCAGCCATAACTGTATAGATCTGTGCTTTTTCGACCTCGTCCACAATCTGTGCCTGAATTATTCGCTTTCCTATCCAGGCCCGCATTAAGAGCTCACTGGGCCCCGGGGCTATGAGTTACTACAGGTTTAGTAATCCCCCCCCCCCCCCCCCCCCCCCCCCCCACCACCACTGTAGGTCACCAACTACAGAGAGAGAGAAAAAACCCCACATATATTGTATAAAGAAATCAAATATACAATACATAGTTTTCACTATAAATTCAACATTCATTCTTATTTATTTTACAAAAGTGATTCAGTCAAGGGCAGTAAATTACTTTCCTTCTGATGTTTGATTAACATTATTGACACAAATGGCGACAGCAGCTTTATTAGCAGCTTCTGTCGCTTTAAGACCTGGGCAAGTGCTGGGCAAAAACCGTCTCAAGTTCACCATGGTCTCAAAACGAGCATTTACAAAATGAATTCTCTCCCACTGCTTACTGTGCCTGAGCTGTTTAAAATAATTTGTATCTAAACCACAATGCTTAAAAACGCGTTTAAATTATAAACTTACATCATGATGGCGCAGCAAAATTGACATATTTCTACCGGATATTATCGCCAGCCCTTTAGGCTAATATAGAGTTTGATCAAACACAAAAAGCAATATCATACATCCATCAAGTTAATAATCCAACTTACCGAAAATTGGTGGGGTCGATGATGACGCTGTGTCTTTATCTGCTCCAACATGTGCCCGGCCCACTTGCTGTTTCACAACTTCTCCGTGATCATCAGCTTTATACATGTTTTTTTTTTAAGATGACATTTTTAGCTATGCTATCGAAGACGAAGATAATGCGTGACAATTTTAAGAATAGTCTAGAATGAAGTAAAGAGTGGAGGCGATTGATTGGTTGATGCGTATATTCTAATAAGGCGCAGGCAGTCATCATCTGATAGGCCTACGTGCAGCAGCAGCTTGGTCGTTCACAAGTTAAATATAGAATAAATGTATTTGAGTGGTATATCAAATTAAAACGTGACGTTTCAATTCACCATGCCCTGCTGCCCACGGGGGTTTGATTGACAGGCGCCCTGACCAATCATAACACCGAATACGCAATTTTGTCCGACAACAAAGCTGTCAGTAGATTAACGTCGGTTGACTTGAACTTGAAAAAGTTTTGTTTAAGTATTGTTTAAATTACTTAAATGACAATATTTGAGAGTTGAGACTTTGTTTCATATCAACAGTAAGCTGCTCTGAGCTCTCTCTTGTATGTCGGCGCGTAGTCACTCAGTGTAACGTTAGTCTTTGCCCCGCGATGTATTTTTCACTGCGTGAGTGAGAACATGATGTGCGTGACTCGTGAGAGCCGCCTGGCTTGTCACACAGTAACTAAAAAAGGCGGGTTTTTGCGAACGGTCACTATAATATTAATGATAATGATTCCATGATAATGCATGGAATATACGGCAAAGCACCACTAAATAACAGGGCTAATTTGTGGGGGGCGTGGTAAGGCTTTGGCAATCAGATGGCTAGTAGTAGTCAATCTGCTCCACAGCCAATCACAGGCCCCCTCCTTGCTCGGGCTCCGGGGCTTTAGCCCCGCCTAGCCCTATTGTTAATGCGGCCGTGTTCCTATCACGTCAATCATCTGATTTTGGGTTTGGGGCGAGAGGTAGGTGGCATTTCCGAGCCTTGGCCGTTCCATGTGCTGCTTCAGCTTCTCATCATGGTTTGCAAGTAGTTTCATCGGGGCCAAAAAGTTTCCAGGATTGCCAGTAGTATTCTGCTCCTCAGATGTACCTCTAAGTGCAATGCACTGGCGACCACAGTATAGTACACTCTCTGCTACAGACTTGAGTTTGTGCCTGTTTTCTTTGATATTGACTTTCTTCTTACTGTCCATAAGGACAGAGGTTTGGGTCTGAGGTTATTCAACTGACTGGAGAAACAACTGAGCATTTTCAACTGCAGCCAAGTTATATGCTTTTGTTGAATGGCTGCCTATAACCATGCTTTTCTCGTGCCATTTTGTGAATAAGGCATTTACTAACACTCCCATTTGTTTTCTCTCTTTGGCATTGACAATCAGGGCACAACACACACAGAAGAGACCATCAAGGTTGAAACTATACACCAACCTACAGCCATATTCCTCCAACCATCTGAGTTTGAATGCCCTATTGACGCCAGCAAGGAATTAACCCTTCGCAAAGACCCACCCCCCTTAGTTACTGTCGCTATGTCCGACAAGCTACGTCGCTCTCACGCACACACCATGTTCTCACGCAGTGAAAAATACATCACGGATCAGAGAGGAGACTGACAATACGCTGACAGACAGGACAGACCAGGTTACTTTTCGGTTACTTTTGATATTAAACATATTAAACAAAGTCTCACCTTTCAAATTTGGTCATTTTTAAAAAGAAATGTAAACAATAAATACCGTTTTGTGGCTCTTTAATGTGTCGTGACAGATCACTGTAGAGCATCAGTTAAAGCTGCTCGTGAACCGATCATCTCTTCCTTCTAGTTCATTTATAGCATCAAATAAACATGAATGAACATAAGAAGGAATGTTGTTTTAACCGCGGAAAGGCATCAGTATATTCAGTTTTTCAAGTTCAAATCCTCCCATGTTAATCTACTAACTCTCCTGACTGCTTTGTCGGTCAAAATGGTGGATGGCGAAGTATGATTGGTCAGATCACCTGTCAATCAAGCTCCCTGCGAAGGGTCAATTGTGTTGGAAAAATGAAGTTTTTAGAAGGCTTGTTGTGGTTCCTGAGTAAATGGTATTTCTGGCCATCAGACATCTTACGCACACTCTCTAAGATTTCTTCAACCGATTTTGTGGCCTGAATGAAAAATCCTATATCATTAAATATCTCCTGACCTTCCATGACAGGGTGTGGGTCCTCTTGACCTTCATTGAGGTGTTGCATTTCACCATGACCTTCTCTGAGCTGTCGCATTTCACCTTGACCTTCCCTGAGCTGTCGCATTTCACCTTGACCTTCCCTGAGCTGTCGCATTTCACCTTGACCTTCCCTGAGCTGTCGCATTTCACCTTGACCTTCCCTGAGCTGTTGCATTTCACCTTGACCTTCCCTGAGCTGTCTCATTTCACCTTGACCTTCCCTGAGCTGTCGCATTTCACCTTGACCTTCCCTGAGCTGTCGCATTTCACCTTGACCTTCCCTGAGCTGTTGCATTTCACCTTGACCTTCCCTGAGCTGTCGTATTTCACCTTTACCTTCTCTGAGCTGTTGCATTTCACCTTGAAATTCTCTGAGCTGTTGCATTTCACCTTGACCTTCCCTGAGCTGTCGCATTTCACCTTGACCTTCCCTGAGCGGTCTCATTTCACCTTGACCTTCCCTGAGCTGTCGCATTTCACCTTGACCTTCCCTGAGCTGTTGCAGTTCACCTTGACCTTCCCTGAGCTGTCGTATTTCACCTTTACCTTCTCTGAGCTGTTGCATTTCACCTTGAAATTCTCTGAGCTGTTGCATTTCACCTTGACCTTCTCTGAGCTGTCGCATTTCACTTTGACCTTCTCTGAGCTGTCGCATTTCACCTTGACCTTCCCTGAGCTGTCGCATTTCACCTTGACCTTCGCTGAGCTGTTGTGAATCATCTGTAAATATACAGTATACGCATTGGTCAGTGATGTAGTGTAAAGTGAATCCAACCGTTTCATTATCTGAAATACACTTGTATATTATTTGGCATGGATAACCATAACCTCCCTACAAAAAAAAAATCACCACAAAGTTATATGTTCCTGTTATCCAGTAGCAGTTGGCTTCATACTTTTTGGAAGATAAACAAGGTAGGCCTACATTTAAAAAAAAAAAAAATTATATTAATAACAAAAAAATATTAGTTTCACATGATTTATATGTATGATTAGAAGCAGTTTAGCCTAGCCTATAACATAAATTAAAAATACTTTGTTGTTTTTATCATTTTGTGGTTTATAGATCTTAGATAGAAAATTCACTGTATAACAGGAACAACCTCAGCTGCCTTCTGCTCAAGTGGGGTTGGCGACTTTTAGCTATCAAATTGTATAGGTTATGTATAACAGCCTTACCCTGTTTGTCAGTTTTTTTGAACATATGTTCAATATTCTGTGACAATGACGCTGCTGCCTGCTTTCTCTTCCGTCTCTCCTGCTCTATTCGCCCCATACTCACTTACTATTTGGTTGTACTGCCTGACATAAAAACAGTCAAAACACCTTTTTTGAAGCTTTGTCAATGAATAAACACTCATTCATTAGATGTATGTACATCCAACTTCACTCAACTAGTACATACTCGTGACGTCATACATCCTCACACTATCAGTGAATCGGTGCAAAATAAACTCATAACAGTTAATAAATAAAGGATAACATGACACGCATAAAAAACACTCGGCATCACCAGCAAGCACCTTTATGCTAACCACGAACTCAGAGCGGATCATTAAGACATAACACTCTCACATATTAGGCATCGTAAATCAATTAAATCATTCCAGATAATTTACCTCAAGCGGTCTGCTTTGAAGTTCTCAGAAGAATAAGACACGCGCCGAAGGAGAAGCATTTCCATTGGCTCCAGTCTGCCGGTATTGGCCAATCACAAAATATCCTTGTGAAAGCGGATGGCCTCGTGAATGGCCTCGTGAACGTGGATTGACAACAGAACCAGAAGAGAATACAATGCTGAATAAAGTCGTCGTTTTTGTTATTTTTGGAACAAAATGTATTTTCGATGGTTCAAAAAATTCTAACTAACCCCCTGAGGTCAAATGGACTACTTCGATGATGTCTTTATTGCCTTTCTGGACAAGGACAGTATACCATACATAGATTTTCAATGGAGGGACAAAAAGCTCTCGGACTGAATCTAAAATATTTTAAACTGTGTTCCGAAGATGAACAGAGGTCTTACGGGCTTGGAACGACATGAGGGTGAGTCATTAATGACATAATTTTAATTTTTGGGTGAACTAACCCTTTAAATCATGTAATTGTTATAACTATTAGATATTTGAATGAAAGTGTGTCTAGTTTCCTATCAGTACGATCATATGTTCTTAATTCAGAAGATGGCTTGATTGAAATCTGTGATTTGTGAAATCTGTGAAAAATGTGTTGTGTTCTTATAATAGGAATCATGTCTAAATTGTAGGCTACCCTCTGTACTCGGCTAAAGCTGGAGAGTAAAGAGATCAGAGATAACGCATGATTTACGATGAGTCATGAAGAAAATGCCACCTCTCAAATAAAGACAGGGCCTAATTGGGTCATTCAATCAGGGCCTGATTGAGTCAAAACTCATCCAGGAGGCTGGACAAACATTTGAGTTTAAAATCTTAGACCCGAACAATGCCTTAGAGTTACGCTGAAGAGAGAGTTATGCTGAAGAAGATTCCAGAATGCATTAGAATAGATTTACATCATCATGAGAGCCATGACAGAGTAACAGACGGACGAGTAACCATGTAGACGAGCAGACAAAAAGAACCCAAATCAAGATCAGAAAAACATGGGTTTAAACAGCTTCATTCAAGTCATTTAATTAATCGTCTCACTTTTCTTTCTTTTTTTTAGTTCTCTTTTCTTTTCCGTTGAGAGTCTCGGTTCTAAGTTAAGTTTTGCTGCAAAGTTTCGGTAAAACGTTTCGACTGCAAAGCCGCTTCTAACTTCAAAGACTTTCCATCCATCCACCAACACATCATGTGATTGGCCGCCCAAGACATCTATCCAGGCACAAGGAGACCACCAGCCAAGCAACGGACCCGGGAAACCCCTTTTTACGCCGACAAAAAGAATCCCCAAAGGAACGCAAATAGAAGCAAGTAGCCTCCAGACTCTTAACTGAACTGCTGCATTGAGATACAATTGAATAACCCGCCTAAGAAACGATAGAAGTACTACCAGGGGTTTCAAACCCCAGGGAGGCCAGACATAGCAATCTCAGAGTCGCCGTAGAAATCTCCCAACTATGCCTGGACAGTTGGGAGAAGGTAACATCAGAGCCTTGGTTTCTAGATACCGTCAATACAGGGTACAATATACAGTCCAGACGGTGCCCTCCTACTTTTTCAGGGGTTCATATGACCTTAGTCAGAAACCCAGTCCAGGCGCAAATTTTGGCCAAACGAGATCACGGTCTTACTACAGAAAATAGCAATTAAGCACCAGCAAACAGCTCACAGGGTTCTATTTGAAGTATTTTCTAGTACCAAAGAAAGACGTGGAACTTCGACCCATTCTGGACTTACGACAGCTGAACAGATTCATAAAAGTATTGCCCTTCAAAATGCTGGCTACAGCACAAATTCTGGAATCCATAGACTTAAAGGATGCATATTTCCACATACCCATCTGTCAGAATCATTACCCGTTTCTTCACTTTGCCTTTCATTACTTATAAACTTTGCCCTTCATAACTTTCAGGATCCTTCTATTTGGCCTGTCTCTGTCTCCAAGGGTTTCACCAGGATGGTTCAGCAGCCCTTCGTCCTCTTCAGTGAGCAGGTTTGAAAAATTCTATCATACTTGGACGACTGGCTAATTTGTGCTCCTTCTCACAGTCAAGTCATGAAGGACAGAGAAATGGTGCTTCAACATGTCCAGTCTCTCAGTTTCAAAGTGAATTGGGAAAAGAGCAATCTAATTCCCAGACAACAGACAGTGTTTGTGGGAATTTTGCTGGATTCCCAACTGATGACTGCATCTTTGTCACCCCAGAGGGTGGTACAGTTGGTCAATCTAGCTCAGTCATTCCGTCTGAACAAGAGAATGAAGTTAATTCAATTTCAGTGATTGTTGGGTATGATTGCAGCGGCAGCGACTGTGGTCCCCTCGGCCTTCTCAGAGACCGTCTACTACAACTTACATCCCAAATTACACAGACATGTAAAGATAAAGGTCACACAAAGGTGTATCCAAATATTACACCCTTGGAACAAGAAGACATTACCCATCACAAGGGGTTCCTCTAGGCAATATCCCAGCGAGGCAGTCTGTGATAACGGCAGATGCTTCTCTAACGGGGTGGGGAGCAGTTTGGGAAGGCAGGTCCATCAGGGGACTCTGGGAATCCCCCTTGTTCCTCAGAGCACATCAATGTACTGGAACTCAGGGCAGTCCATCTCTCCCTGAGGGCTTTTCTCCTGTTGTTGCAGAACAACCATGTTTTGGTGAGAACGGACAACATGTCTCCAGTGTACCACATCAATCACCAAGGCAGCACCAGATCAGCGTGATGTCTCCAGGTGACAAAGGAACTACTGTCTTGGGCATTTCTGAAGCTCTTATCACTCAGAGCAGTGTACATACCAGGAGTAGCAAACAGAGTAGCATACCTGCTGTCTCGAACTGGACCTCCCCCGGGAGAGTGGTGTCTCCATCCTGAAGTGGTGAGATTCATATGGCATCAGGCAGTATGCGTTTCGGTATGGCGAAGGTCAATCTGTTTGCGACTACCGAGACAACTCATTTCGATGTATGGTATTCACTGAACAGCCAGGGAGGTCATTTGGGGATAGATGCACTATCTCAAGAATGGGCGGGAGAATTGTTGAATGAATTTCCTCCCTCTACCCTTGCTTCACCTGGTGCTCAACAGGGTAGCATTGGGCCGTCATAAGGTTTTACTTGTGGCCCCGAGGTGGCCAAAGAAACATCGGTTTCCGACCCTTGTATGTTTGGTCTCCGGTTACCCTTGGCAGTTACCGAAGAGAGACGATATCCTCTCCCAAGCGGAAGGCCAAATCTGGCACCAAAGACCAGAGATACTACAACTGTGGGTATGGCCTTTGCTCGGTCCCTCTCTAAAGACTTAGATGAAGCTGTATTGAGGACAATAAATAGTTCTAAGGCACCATCTACATGGACTCTAGCAAGTGGCGAATATTGGTGTAAAGACCAACGACTAGCTCAGGCCAAGTGTGACACCAGTTTGGTTCTTCGGTTTCTTCAATCATTGATGGATTCGGGGAAATCAGTTAATACCATAAATTTCTACATTGCAGCCATCTCCCACTTTCATGTGTTAGTGGACAGTGCAAATATTGGCAAACACTCTTTGGTGTCTAAATTTTTTAAGGGTGCACACCTTTTATGCCTAGGTAGAAGTATGAGATCACCTTCTTGGGACCTTTCTATTGTCTTACACTCACTGGCCAAAGCACCTTTTGAACCTTTTAGGGATGGGACGATTACCGGTTTCACTATAAACCATGATAAAATGTACTGACGGTTAGTATTATCGTTTAAAATTAAATTATCATTAAAACCGTATTTGATTATCGCGATTTTTTTAATAACTCACTATAAATCCTGTCCAGCCAGCAACAGTCTGACGCAGCGCGCAATGTTGTTTTTTTTTTTTGTTTGTTTTTCGAGAAGGAATGGCGGAAGGCAGTGACCGTGTTCGGGAGATTTTTCAGCCTTTTAAGAGGACCAAATCTGAGGTGTGGTCGTATTTTGGCATTTACAAAAATCCTGAGGGAAACTTAATCGAGAATGGTTACCCTGTCTGCAGAACATGCACAAAAAAAGTCGCTGTGATAGTGGTAAACACTTCAAATCTGCCGAGCCGTCCTGTGTGACCTTCACACACTGTTGTAGCGAACGCAAGGCAAGTTAACTTTGATCTCAATACTAAAACTACGTCTGGGAAATAATTGGGCACAAAATGTTGTTTTGAGTTGAAATATTTAATCTCACTCACTTGACAAACTTGAAGCATCCGCGAAGAAAAGTTTGCAGCAAGTGGTTTTTAGCCAAAGACGAACGAACAAGTTCAAACAAGACTATTAAGAGATAATAATGTATATTCATTGTACACTTATAACACCGATTTTTTTTACCACATAATTACGGGGACATAGGCTATTGAATAGAGATGAATGTCTCTATTCTTACCTGTTAAATCCATTTTGTACAGTGTACAAAACTCGTCCAGACAAGATGATCACAACAATATTATCAAATTCTGTAAACAATAAATCAACTGTGATTTCATTTCCAATACAATCAAAAACGGAGACGCAAGATGACAAGTTGTATCTGAATGAAATGGGAGCGCGCGTCCGTTGTGATACATGGATGAGCGCTGAGTTATAGCTTCATGCTATTGAAGCGTTGCTATTGACGACGGTCATTATAAGGAAGGAAATGCCACAGAATAGAATCTTACTTTAAAAAGTGCATAGAGCTGCTCGTTTTATTTTGTTGTTTGTTGATTCTCAAATATAAAACTTGTTGAAATGTTTTCAGTGTGAGCATCAGTTCTTTTTTAACACTTTCATCTTGTTTTAACAAAACCGTGATAATATTGATAATCATGATAATTTCGGTCACTATAATCGTGATATGAAATTTTCATACCGTCCCATCCCTAGAACCTTTGGAGCATGCCAATCTCAAGTTCTTGACATGGAAGACAGTCTTCCTCCTGGCGATATGTTCAGCAAAGAGAGTTGGTGAATTGTATTGCACTCTTTATAAGTCAGTGAAGAATGCTTGAGATGGAAGGCGGAAAAAACAGGGTTTTTTTTCTCTGGCCAAACCTGTCATTCCTACCCAAGGTCCTTAAGCCTAGTACAATAAATCAGGTAATTGAGCTTGATGCTTTCCATCCAGATCCCCTTTGTTCGGGTGCAGGGTTGGATAATTTTTCTCTATGTCCTATTACAGCATTGCACACATACATTGGGCATACTCATTAATTGCAGCAGTAACACACGCTACTATTCGCATGCTTTGACAAGAAGTGTGCAGGCAAACCTGTGTCTAAGCAACGATTGTCTCATTCCATACAATTTCACAAGCTTATGTCAACCAAAATCAACCTATCTCGGTGATCTGGTTGCTCACTCTACCAGGAGCATGGCTACTTCCTGGGCGGCACTCAAGGGGGTAGCACTCTCAGACATCTGTGCTGCAGCCTCTTGGAGCAGTCCATGCACGTTCACGAGAATAGACAGGGGAGGGAAAAGATACTAGTCCCTTGTGACCCTGGTGGTATAAGTCATCCAAGGTAAGACCAGGGTGATGGTCTGAGTGAGGTCGAAATAGATCGTAAGTTATGTATATAACTCTGGATCTATAAGACTGAACGATGACCATCGCCATCCCTTGTCACTTGGGACAAAGTGGGGCGTTCCAGGCAAGAGGAAGTGGTTGATTCACCCTGGATGTTATATAGGTCATTGTTCGGTCTCATAGATCTATAGTTACGGACATAACTTACGTTGTGGTGCGAATCTTGAATGGACCATTTAGAATCAGACCGGTTGTGTGAGGTGGATCAATCGATTCATTGAAAAGATTCGAACGTGCCATGGTTAGCTTAAACAAAATTGTATATTCTACAGAAAGAAAAAAAATCCAAGGAGCAAGACACCTTTTATTGTAAATGGCTTATCAATTATGCACATTGAATGTATACTACACTTTCTGTAGCATAAAAAGTAGAGTAAAATACTCATGTCTACAAGTATGAAAAGTGTTATGTGGCGTGCCATGATGTGATGTGCAGTTTATGGGGAATGTATCGCTTGCAACAATCTGTGAGAAGAGAAGCAGGGCTATATGGTAAAACCATTTAATGAAATGCAAAAATTAAAAAGAAGAAAAGTATGTTAGCTGTAGATTTTAATGAACGTACTAATGCAACACATACACGTTATATTGCATATTGCTACACTTTATTCCTATCACGCTACTTACAGTTTGTTTCTAAGCTGTTAAGAAAAGGTTTATTGTATCAACTCATACTTATAAAACAGACTTCCTTTGTTCAGATGACAAGTAACTGCGAAAGTCCCATATTCCACCTGTCTGGTACATGTGCCCAAGTGATCATCAAAATTCAGGTCTTTGTCCCACACCTCCAGCTTGAGGTTTTCATATGGATTGCAGTTTGGGAAGTTGAACTGTGCAGACCATGTAGGATTTTTGTTATCCTTGTGAAATTCTGTCTGCCCCCCAAAAGTAGAGCCACACCAGACCTTGAGGTACGGATCGGGAAAGTTTCCGAAAGCATCACCGGTGAGGTCTCTGGCATGCAAGCCAAACACCCGAACAGCACTTGCAAAGTCCAGCTGAGACGCCAGCATCAGCACGGCCAGAGACACCAGCCGAAGACCATAAAAGACTGCCATATCTGTCAGAAAGAATACAGGTTCAATTATAGAGATGTCTGACACAAATATTTAAATGTAAAGATAATATGCGTCTTAAAAGTGGCAATAAACTGAAGTGAGATTCAGTGTTAAAAATTCCTTACCTTGCTTCTATTAGATACAGTATGTATGTTTCCTGATCCTCACAACCTTTATAAAACTGAACAATCACAAAAATCATCAGCAGGTGTTTAAATCCCATGCGTATCTGTGTTGTTTCTGCATCGACCTTGTTACATTTGTCAAGATGCCAAGAGTGTAGAAATGTGAACCAAGTAAGCATAGAATCAGTGCATTAAAATAATGTAGTTCTCAGTCTTACAAAGGCAGAAAACACTGGCCAATGATGTACAAGAGTCTCCATTATAAAGAAAATCAATAATCTTTGAAATATCTTATCTATTGAAACGTGCTGCATTAGAAATTAACTTAGAAATTAACTATTTGATGCTGGTCTAATTTAAGAATTTTTTAAAGAAAAGTTTATATTTTCAAAGATGCTCATATATATACATAAAATGTATATATATATATATATATATATATATATATGAAGTTCAGATGCAAAAGCCTCTAAGTACCATCTGAAATTTTCTTCTGGAATGATTTTTTATCAAGCTTGTATATTTAAGTTCAGTAATTTCACTTAAATGGCAATGAAAATTACCTATTAATTGTCATTTAAGTGAAATGACGGAACGTAAATATACGATATATGTATATATATTGGTTAAGCCACATTTAATTTGGCAGACAAAAGCCTTTTAAATATGAATAAGCAGTGAAGAAGTTTTGTATATATACATGGCCATGGGTGTTTGTAACAATTAAAAAGTACAAAAGGATATGGAACTGCAATTCCTCAATTGATTGATTTGCTGGTCCAACTCAGAAAGAATCCAATGTTTTACCAATATGAAGAAGAGGGTCTTATCTCAAGGAAAAGAAATGTACTGCATGTACACATCTGGAAGGACGAGGCACAGAGTGCATGTGCACACATGGTGTCATTCACACCTTTATCATATAGATGCAAATAACACTCAATTTGTCCTGAAATGGTAGGGTGCAGTGTTGTATAAAGTACATATTAATACACTATTTTATCAACAACGAAAAAAAAACCTCAACGTTCTCTTTGTACATCAGATGCAGATTTGCTATTTGAACAAATAATTATTGGACATTCATGACATATTAAAGGTGGGCACAAATAACACTCTGAAATGGATCACTGATAATACAGATTGCAGTATTTAGTAGTTCATGAGAGACATAATAAATTAACTGAAATTAAATGCACTTATGTATCAAAGTATGTCATCAGCTCTATTGCTCTAAACTGCATGATAACTAATCCAGGATCCAGTATGAATTGATAAGGAGAGGCAAACTTGATTTATTTAAATGACTTTTATTAAGTTTACAAATAAGGTAACAAATGCTGTTTTATTGGAGCGCAAAGCGCAGTTTTATGAAGCTTGAACATCCTATACTTAGTGCAAAACAGACAGTTAAACCATTGCAGATGATTCCCTACTTGTTTTTGTTTGGTTTTCATTTTAAGGAATTTTTTTTAACATTTTGTACAATGTTAAATATCATACGGAGAAAAAAAAATACTTAATGAAAGTCGCCAGAAGAAAATCTAGAAACTCAAAAGACAGCAAAACAAGCGGATCAGATAGCAGTAAAAAACAAAATAACTTAATGACAGGTCAGTAGCATTAAGTAAACATTGTTCTGTTGTATTTCTTTCCACAGGAGAGCGACTAGAAAGGAGGGTTTCATTCAATAAGATACTTTTTTAGTGAGCTTGTGTGCATTTTTTCTGTGTAACTGAAGTATCATGCAAAAAAAAAAAGTTATAATCACAATGTGTATCGATACTGAATGGCTCATTCGCACATCCGCATGCTACAAAAACAATTTTGTCAAAGTAAAGTGAAGGATAAAGAAAAAAAAGAGGTTTTTGTATTTTTCAAGGTGCTGTTATCATTTACATCAGAGGTCAGAGGTGAATCTCATTTAAATGTTGAAGGTCCTGCACTGCAGTTACATAAGCGCCCTCTACAGTCAAACAGGATGACCTGTTTCTTACAGCGAGGGCAAATTAACACTTGGATCTGGAACAGGGACATGGCACTCAGAAGGTAGTATTACAGATTTCATTAGTCTGAACACTGAGCAGATGGAACCTCTTTGTTAAAGACCTTTTGATGTGTTCACAGTTTGAACGAACCGAACGACGTAAAGTGGGTAAAAACGAGCTGTCTACAGGTAAAGCGTTGTGTACAAAGCAAAAGGTAAAACAAACCTATTTTAAATATAGAGAGCCAGTTGAGAATCTACATTGTACAGTTGACCTAAAGTGTCGTTCCTGTGCCACACGTTTCACAGAAAGCACATTAAGCAGTACGTAACCAGTTGTAATTAAGTCCTTTCAGTAGTTAAGGTGATAAGAGCATCTTCTCCACTATGCTTTGTACCCCAAATAAAATGCTAGTTTCTGGTGAATCAGGACTGTTCTCTTTTCATCGGCACAGTCGAATGTGCAAAACGTGAAACTAAAGAGTAGTCTGACGTTGCAGGTCTAATGCAGTTAATAGTATTTAGAATAAACCAAAGCATTTATAAGAGTGATTTAACCGACTGCTACAAAGAGAGAGAGAGAGAGATCCCCCAAAAGAAGCTACTGATCCGACATTAAACCGAAGGCCGTTGACATGAGTACAGTGACAGGAGAACTTATATGGGCAGTGTGAGTTAAAAAGAAGAGGTTTGATGAGAAATCAGTGAGAATTACTCTTCAACTGTGCTGCTTCGGCAGAGAGTTGCGCGCTCTTGTGTCGGTGAGGGTTGCTAACTGTCTTTTCTCACCTTTCTGGTCCTTTTATGGCTCGTGAAGTTACACTTGCCGTCACATCTGTTACTAAACGAGTCA
This sequence comes from Siphateles boraxobius, assembly GCF_051911475.1. Lineage (NCBI taxonomy): Eukaryota > Metazoa > Chordata > Actinopteri > Cypriniformes > Leuciscidae > Siphateles > Siphateles boraxobius. Next base: position 30,909,623 of record NW_027508799.1, on the reverse strand, counting down.
AATGTGCCTGTCTACACTCACCGGAGAGGGTTTGACACTGGATGGTGTCAAAACCAATTAAGCAGTGCTGCAAAAACATCTAAGCTATTGGAGGTTCTGAAATACTTACAACCTAACCCTAAACCCATGCCTACTAACTTCCCTCATCCTGCCTTTCTATCTGAGCCGATCCCTCACTTTCACAAGAACTGCTCATGCGGTTTAAGAATCCATCTGTAAAATAAAGACACCGTGGTTATGCTAGGAAGGGTGCACTGATGATAGGCAAACTTACGCTTGCATACTTAGACCGATCAAAGTTTCTAAAAAACTCAACCCTCAAGTACTTTCACAGCCTTTGAATGTGATATAATGGCTGGATCATGTATTTGTACACTTTATATAAGAAGCCTTTTGCAACTCCGCCTAAAGGCTAGGAGTGTGCCATCAAATGGGTTCAGACGTAGCAAATTCAAAACGACATCTCGTTTCCGCAATATATTAATATTCACCCTCTGTGAAGACCAAAGACCACCACTCCAACCAAGCGCAATGCTTGAGACTCTCCGTTGCCTTATATATCAAACCCTGAAGCAAAAAAAATAAAAAAAAATAACGCAAGGCACTAGAATCTTCAGAAAGCTCACTGGGCATAGAGAAAAAGGGAAAGATTTGTTTTTTCAAGTACATTAATTGAATCGATTTTACATTCACATTTATCTAATAATATAAAGAAAGTAGAACGGGGAAAAGGGTTAAAGTGTCTCCAATAAGATGTGAAAAATGAAATAGCTAGCCTTACATCTCATGAATGCTAATATCCCAAACCCTCCAAAATTTCATGTTTTTTTGTCTACTTTTCTTTTCAGCTAATGTTGTCCAACAACATTTATAATAATCACAGTGTTTTAACATCAAAAACTGATGAGTAAATACAGGTCCATACAGAACACGACTTCTTATTTGAATGTCTCGATTAAACTATCGTAAGAGGCCCCTAATGCTGCCATGATTAGAAAAAGCTGTTACATTAGTCATAGATTTAAAGCTTCACGGGCCTCCGTGGCAGAACGTGTGTGATTTCACAGTCCTGCAACCCCTAGTTTCATATCCAAACCCCAATCCAACTGATTGTATCCACTATATTACACGTCACCTTGTGGTGTGGCCCAATGAGAAAACCGATAGAGGATTGTAAGCGTGTGAATGTGCTGCAAAGCATGCTGGGAGCTGTAGGAGCTTGGCAGTACAAACCTTGGGGGCAGATGAGAGGCCTCTGAACACATGACAAAAAAAAGTCCCTAACATTCTGCTACACAAGGCCGGCTTGAAGGGCATAGGGAAAGAACAACAACCAACCAACCAAGCAAATGGAATCAAAACCCTAATAACCCAATTTAAAAACAAAGGATATCTGTACATTGTTTTTTTTGTTTTATCTAATGAAGGCCACTTCCTGTGTTTTAAAATGGGCTTTTTTCTACCATTGTAATTATTGCATTATTCCATGGCATTGCAGCAGAGGGTTTAGGGCAAGAGGGGAACAAGGACACTAGGTTCGCTCACCAGCACCCAACTGACCTCTATTTGGTGATATGCTTGATGTATGAATTTATCAAGAGGATATACAGATAGATGGATTCTTGGATGGGTGGAGGTGGCTTAGGTCAGCAAACCTCTAAACACAAGTCAAGCCCCTTAGCAAATGTTTGGGGCTGGGTGGTGAAGGATGCACACACCTTAATAATAAAAATGGTCACACCTTCTTTGGCCACGTAACATTGTATTCAAAGTGTCCATTGTTTTATTTTCATCTTCTCTTATCCCTTGGGTCGTTGTGCATCATCCCTGTGGCGTATCCGTGAGCATGCAGGATGATTCTGGCGTCTATCCTTCTCAATCACCCAAAGGAAACTCTTATCACAGAATCTCTGCAATGCAATCAAATACTTGCTTAAGTCCACTTTCAGTCCGCCCCCCTCGCCTCTGACTGCCCCCACCCCCAACTCGAGAGTTATTTAGGCCTGGCACGGCTAGGCCCTGCCCTACGTGGTCTTGAGGTTGGGTCCACCCGGGTGGCTGACTGACTTCTGCAAAGTGCTGATGTGGAAGGTCTGTAAAGGAGCGGGCACCTGGGGATATTGGCCCAGGGATTGTGACGTGGCCAGCAGACCGGCCTGGGTGGGCGCAGCAGAGCCAGCCCACTGGGTGCTGTAAGGAGCGGAGGGGTAGCCGTACTGTGGCGTGGGACACAAGGAGCCCTTCCGGGTCCCCAGAGAGGTAGCGGGAGTGTTGGGCAAGGGCGAGTGGCCACTCAAAGTTGAAGCGATGCTCGGGCACAGCTGGCCCGGAGCCGAGTACTTACGGCCCATGTTGGCAGGCGGGACCATCTGAGAAGAGGAGGAATAAAAAAAATAAAAATATAAAATAAAAAAAGAGTATGTCAATCAGGTATTATAACTTCAAATTTAAGTGTGAGGTCTGAGTGTCTCAAGGATAAAGTCTTACGTCGTAGCTGTGACCCTGAGGCGCCACTTGTTGTTGGTGCTTGGAGCCTCTCTTGCCCTGTGACAGGTTCATAGCATCCCTGGCCCAGTTGTCCACCAATTTGTGCAGCTCGTCTGTGAACATGCCCTTGCAGCTCTGGGACTGAGAGACAGGCGGTTGGTTTTGATTCTGACCAGTTCCCACCACCGTGTTGGTGCTGCTCGTCCCTGAGCGGAGAGGAAAAGAGGAAGAGAGAAGACGGTCGTAAAGAGGAAGTCTATCTAATTAATGTCACACTGAAATATCTGATACAATCTGAATTCCACAGACTATATCAATGTGTACATGTATATTTTCATATACAGTTCCTCTCATTAGTTTACATACACCTTACATAATCAGCAAAATGTTTGATCTAAAAATAAGAGATGATTTTTTATTTTATTACGTTCGGCCCTCATAAAACAATTTGAAATAACAGATTTGAGAATCAAAAATATGAGCTGCTATATAAAATCTTGCATTCAAGTTAAACCTGGAAATAAACAAAGCTAAAAAAAAGTTACAAATTTGTGATTGTGATCATGTGAACTCATTGTGAAATGCTTTTTTTTTATCCATTGAAGCACAAGATGCTCTTTGGATCATCTCTAATCATGCTGGAAAACATGATCATCAGGTTTTATACGATATTGTTGAGTACCAAAATACCTGTTTGGTAAAATATAAGGTTCTTCAAGATTTTTTTTTCATTATATTTATCTCTTCCAATTTAAATAAATGCAAAACATATTACATATTATACAAAGGGTATGTAAATTTAAGAGCACAACTGTACATATAATGTCATGTGTATACAAAAACAAAAGTCATGGCAGTGAGGCCCTATCGAGCACCTGGGCGTCCGCTCTGAGGCTAAAGTGACACTTTTATCACTCTGACTCCAGCCTGCAAAACAGGTCACGATGACAACATTAAAACACCATCTCTGGCTTTCCATCGGAGCACAGAAAACAGTGCTTCGCATCTGCCTGGGCTTTATCATCATGCGTGCCATGGTTGTTTTTATTGCAACACAAGAGGGCAAAAGGGTGGTGAAATGGAAATGGATTCACCATGGAAATTTTCAACACTTACTATTTAGAGACTTAATGAGATAGTTGATTAGTACCATTAGCTAAACTAGTACAAAAATGGTCAAAATCTTGTCAGCACATTAATATTTGTGATAAGTATGAGTAAAAAAGCCTCTTTCTGAAGAACAAAGCATAGCAATGAGGATTACGTGGTACATAATAAAAGAAATAAATAAAGAAAAAGCTATTTAATGAGCAGTTAATACGAAGAAAAATGAAAAATGAGTGGAAATGCTTCAGCTTCTTCATAAGACACATCACACATGTCTGTCAAGCAACAAAGAGCTGAAGCATTTAAGAATATACTCCAAGTCAAAAATGGAAAAAACACATTTTTCAAAATCAAATCTTGCACAGTAATTTCCATTGGGCACAAATGTCTTGCCAAATATCCAGTCCGCCATCTGGCGACATAGATAAGAACTGTTAGGATGGTAAATACGTCCTCTCCAGAAAGCAGCAACAGAAAGATGAAATTGCGCCAAGACTGAAGCACCAAAAGGTATTCTGGGTGATGTAGTTTACAGCAAGCCATGCTTAGAAAGATAGCTACTCCTTTTTCACCATGCTGGTGCTGGTGCCAAAGCCAGTAACGATTTGGCCCCGTTCCATGGATTTCCATTGAAGGAAAAATGGTTTATATTGGCCCTTAAAACTGAAAAAGTGTTCAAAACAACAACTATATATACTGTATAGTTTGTGGTCAGTATGTTTTTATTAAAGAAATTATTACTTATATTCAACAAGGATGCAAAAACTTGATCAAATGTGACAGTAAAGATACTTATAATGTTACAAAAGATTTTTATTTCAAACCAATTCTGTTCTTGTGAACTTTCTATTCATCAAGGAATCTTGAAAGAATGTATTACTGTTTCCACAAAAAATGTGCAGCACAAATGTTTTCAACATTAAAAATAGGATCTGTTTCTTGAGCATCAAATCAGCATGTTAGAATGATTTCTGAAAGCTCATGTGACACGGAAGCTTTGCCCACACACGAATAAATAGCTTTTTAAAATACATTAAAAAGAAATTGTAATAACATATCACAATATTACTGTATTTTTGATCAAATAAATGCAGCCTGTGTGAGAATAAGGCTTCTTTTAATCATAATATATTGTGGATGTTAGAATATTCATAAAACTAGACCACTCGCCGAGCACCAGCACCACTTGTTGGTAAAGGAGTGAGGGAGAGGTTGCGGCTCCACACAGCCGGACTTCAGCATTTACTGGATGACTTCCATTCACTTTGTTCAATAATATGAATATGGGAGGATCTTGGATTCCTGGTTGTGAAAACCTACCTTTCTACATGCAAAATGTGAGCTGTACACCCTTAATAATGGTAGCGTGTGCATCGGACAGTGATTAAACCTTGTGCACAATGAGGGGGAAAATCAGCCAGGCCTCATTATATCCTTGTAATGGGTGAGAAGAGAAGCTCCATCCAAACAGGATGAGGTCGATGTGTAGTAAGCGGGATGAGTCTTAAGGGGATAAAGAAGAGTGCAGAAGGGAGTCTGGGGCTTCAAATTGGCTTGTGCATAATGGGATGAGTGCTCAGACGGGTCCATTTAGAGTGCATTAGTCTGTCTGATGCTGAGTGTGGCGTCGTCGCATGGCGAGTGCCACCGGTTTGAAGAAACATTTGCATGCATTTTCGGTAAACAATTTCCGGTTGGAGACACCCAATCTCGTTTTCATGTGGAAACCAAATTTAGGGTAAGGTGTTTGTTTTTGTTTGTTTGTTATGGGTAATGTTTGAGTTAAAACATGTGACATGCCACACTTATAAAAAACATGAATGGGTCATCACAGGAAAGAAATGCTCAAGTCAGCCTGAGAGCTTAGTAAGGAAACTAGCTTCAACAGGCCACAGGACATGAAGTGAGGGGTGATGACAGGAAAGAGAAGGAGGGAGGGAGTTGGAGGATGTAAAAAAGAGAGATAATTACTACAGAGTTGGTTGCAGGGGCACACTTTTTTCACCATCTTCCCTGAAGCATGGAGAGAACGGTGAGATTGGAGAGAATCAGTGTTGCATTAACTCCACGTCCAACACAGTGCATTATGGGAGTGTATCAGAACATGCTAGTCTAACACCTGACGGCTGTTACATTCATACTGTATTCCAATAACAGTGAAGGTGGGGTGAGTGGAGGAAGGTTCTCATGTGGTTTTGACTACTGGGTCTGTGGTCAAAGCCAGTGATCAGGTGTATTCACATTGTGAGATCTGCTAATAGAAGGAAGACTATTGCAAAGGAAGACTGTGCTGAGATGAGATGATGTGTGAAAGTACCTGAGCTGAGGGATGCGAAATCATTTTTCAAAATTTTCAAAATCAAAACAAGACTAAGAGAAAATTCAGCAGATTGTAAAATAGATGTGATGACTTGCCTAGAATGCCTTGAGTCACTGTGTCAGCTGTTCACTTAATTTTGAAAGTGGGTGTAATTATTCGAGGAAATGAGAATAGTAAGTTGCCGGTTCACACTGCATTTGTCAGAAAATGAAGAGCCATGTTTCAGCAGATACATTGACGTGTCAATATTATGTGATCATACTATATGGCTAACACGTTACAATAAGGTTCAATTTGTATTTGTGTTACAGCAAGTATCATGAACTACTCTGACAATCAATGCTACTGTTAACTAAAACTATTAAAAATCAATTTTCAGTAACAAATAAAGTTAAATAAATGAAAATATAAATATTAGATAAGTTTAAGTTGTAGTACAATTACTAAATCTAAAACTGAAAAAAAAAATTAAAGCTAAACACAAATATTTAAAAAACTAATAAAAATGACAGAAGTAAATAAAACCGGCTACAAATTAAAACAAAAAAAAATTAAAATATAAAAAAGCTTATTCAAAATATTATAAATACCAATTATACAAAAATAAAACTTCTTACAATAAACAATTTTTACACTTTTCCTTTTACACATTCTGCCATGACACTCCAAAATCAGAATAAATTGTTTAAGCTAACTGAGAACTGCTAACATACAAGCTTCGGGAAACTGTCAAATGCAGCATGTAATTAATCTTTTCAATTATTAGTAATTCATTTATCTTTAGCAATTTTGTTATTATGTTAAACCAAACTTGAGCATAAATGAGGGAAAATATTTAAACTAATAATACAAATTACAAAATGTCCATCATAAACGATTAGAAATAATTAAGTTAGAAATAATTATTGGACCACAGGTTACACTAGTGCATTATTGGATATGAACGAAAATAACTGTTTAGTGATGAACATTAAGATTCATGACACAATGTCTGAGATGATCAGCCAATCAGACGGCTTGGCAGAATCAAGAACTAAATCACATGACATAGTAGGAAAGAGACAAAATAAAAAGCGTTACACACAAAGAGCCAAGCAGGGCGTACTCAGAAAACGCGTCCTTCTGCCACCTGGTTTGAAGGTCACTCTCTCCGACCCACAGCTGAACTTTACACAGCCTGTGGTACAAAAAGAGGGAAAGAGAAAGAGAGATGGAAAAGAGCAAGAGACAGTGAGAGAGTGATAAAGAGAGAGAGAGAAAGAGATGGAGCAGATAGGAGAGAGAGAGAGATAAAGGAAACGTACACAAATACACAGTGAGAATGGTAACAGAGGTCAGTAAGCCATGAATTCCTGATAGATAGAGAAGGTGAAGGAGGTGAAGAAGGGGAGGAGTGGCCCTGGGTGGAGGAGCAGGGGAGGAAAAGCACCCCCTGGAGGCACAAGCATCAGCCCTGCAGCTTCATCCAAATCAAAGCGTGCGCTTTCTCAGATGGGCAAAGCAAAGATTTCTACATTAAGATTTAATTTCATTAAACCTGAACCACCAGAAATAGGGCCGATATACGAAACACCACAAAATTCATAGGAATGTTAGGGGGAAAAATAACACAATTTTAATGACAGCTTGACAAAAGTTTAGAGATCCAATTTCTTCCCACTGAGTGATCCTTAAGTTTTCTCCTCAAATATGGCAGACTCACAGGAAGTAGGCCACAGTTGCTATGTGTAACTAAAACATCCAAAATGACAAAGCCAACAGAGTATACTCTGCAGGCATGTGATCAGCTAAAGACTAATAAGAAGGAAACCTGACCACGCCCCCAACCCCCCCCCCCCCCCCCCTATAAATTATTTATCACATTTAAAAAGATAAATGTCTTCTATTGCAATACATACTATTGTACTGTAAAATTATTTTTTTTTGCATTAAATAACCATAAGAATAATATATTATATTATAATACAATATATGTTTGTAATAAAAGTATTAATAGAATTGTAATTATCATTATTATTACCATTTTATCTTACTGAACAACAGTAAAATTACTAATATTTATGGCTGTCTTAATTTCTGTGTTTTCAAGCATTACACCATTAATCTTTTATTTTGGCGGAAAACCGCACGGAGACCTTATTGCTTCTCTTTGTTGACAACAACAGATTTATAAATGATTTTCATGACGAATGTTGCGTTCCTAAATGCAACTTATAAGCAACTCAAACACACGGCACTTGCAGAGTAGCATTAAAGACATAGTTCTTCAAAATATCTCGCCTTGTGTTCAGGAGAACAAGGAGAACATTGATTCAGGTTTGGAACAACTTGAGGGTGAGTAAACGATAACAGAATTCGAATTTTTGGGTGAACTATCCCTTTAACTGTGAAACACAGTGCTGTTACAGTACTTTGAAACATGCAGCGTGTCAGACTATATAGGTGATCACACTAAGCCTATCATTTCAACTGGCAAGTAACACCGTTTCAATGCCTATTTTTACTCGCATTTTCCACTTTAAAACCCTGGCTAACATGATAATGGTGTCCCACAGATGGCGGCGCAAGCTCATGCAGCGCTGTCAGAAGCAATCCGTGCATGGAATAAATGTATTAGAAAACTTGACATTTTGCAGTTTATTTGGTCATTAAGACCATTTCACGATTTCAATCATCATACAGTAACCAGCACACCCCCACCTAACCCCAATGACCACCACCACAAAACCCTTTTTTTCTCGGATTTACGCAATTCACGTGTGTCACTTTTCAGGGTGGAAAATACGGAAATCCGTATAAAACGGGGAAAAAACACATCCCTGATTATGGTTTTTAGGAGTGAGTGATTTAAGAGTTGAAATTAGTTATATATAAATATATATATATCATATTCTGGGGATACATCTGCAAGGAAGAGGGCAAAGCACCAACAGCTGTCCCTTGTTTCAAAAGCAAGCAAATGCTTACCCCATTTTTAACTAAAAACAGAGAAACCTGACCTGTCAGAAAAAAAAGGTCCACAAAACAATATTTTTAATTTATATATTTAAATTACATGTAAAAAAAATACTTTTATAAATACATTTTATTGCAATTACTTTAAATTATGGTTTAAAAGTTTTATATTGCGATTTACATAAAAATGCGCATAGTGGACAATTGTTATCGACGAAAACTGAGAATGTTGTGAGAATGTTTTTTTTCTGTTAATTGCCAACCCTTAATGTCACTTTATCATTTTACTTTGTGTTAAAAAAAGGAAGAGGGGCTGTGATGTGTTTCTTTATTTTTACCTTGCGAGGTGACACACAGACTGGGCGCAGAGAGCGTGGCGTCACTGGTGTACGCAGAGCACAGGTTCTCATTAGAGGGGGAGGGCTTGAAGGATTGGAGCAGAGGGCTACTCCCCCCATCTATCATCCCCCCAGGGCCCAGGAAGGCCTGCTGGGGAGGGTACACGGAGGGAGCACTCTGCGCTGATAAAGTGCTGGTTGCTGTAAGACCACACACAAAAACATATAGAAGTGCTGATCAGAGCCAGAACACAAGACGCAAACACAGATTTGAAGTTGTTGGAACCAGATTCACAAAGATTTTTTGAAGAAAGAAGTTCAGAAATTTTATAAAAAGTTCTAAGAAGAACACTAGAACCTTTATTTAAACAGGTTGTGTACTGCGTTCGCCCAATCAATGACACTGACACCACAAATATGCAAATATGAACGTTAGCCCAGGGCTTAAGAATGTACAGTGTGAAATATCAGCGTATGAATAATCAGGATTAATTGTTAACCCTGGGTAAATTATCAGCAGTGTGAAATGTGAAGCAAGATAACCCAGAATTCTGTTTACCCGGGGTTTAGAATGACCCAGGATTAACTATTTAAAGTGTGAAAAGCCCTATTGGAGACTATCCTAACTTTAACCCTTAAACAGGCAACATGCACCACAGGATACAAAGTCTTTAATCTCTTGTAGGGGGCATGAGAAAGAAATTTTCATCCAATTCTGTTATCATTATCATAGTTGAGTCTGTTTGTATGTGGGTCACATGACTTGGTTCAGTAGAAATCTCGTTCCAGGGCTGGGGCCCTTAGGGAAGATCCTTATATGCCCTCCTGGCCTCTGGGCCCCCTGTACACAGTCCCTCTTCTCAATCTATGTATTTTGAGTTAAAAATTTTTGCAAATATTATATTCACATGTAAAACTGATATTATTACGCTTAGTTATCTACATCTTTGCATTTTTAACTAGATATTTTATTGCAGGTTTTCACACAGCTCATTTTATGGTATAACAGGGATGTCCAACCCTGGTCCTGGAGGGCTACCGTCCTGCAGAGTTTAGCTCCAACCCTGATCAAACATACCTGAAAAATTAAACCAAAGTCTCCAGGGTTGATTAGAAAATTATATGTTGTATCTATATTGCATTACACGATTGATTAGGGATGGCGCTTAACCCTGAGGGCAGTGGACCTCAAGGGCTAGAGTTTCCCACCCCTGAGGCTGAAGACGAGACCGTGTGAAAATACAAGAAATGTGCATGCCTCAATTTTAGGACACTTAGACTTGTCATACATGCAGCATAGTTTGCATTATAAAAATATTTTCTGCATCGAATAAATCATAGAAATATTGATTACTTGTCTTTTTTATACCCTAATAGGGCAACGTATCCTGGGAGATACAACTCATAAAATCCAAAATGTATCAAATATTAAAAAAATTCCTTTGTATATGTTTGACTTAAGTCCAGATGATATAATGAAATGATTGCTGATCATTTTCCACTTTTGCCTGTTTAAGGGTTAACAGGTTATTTACAATATTTTTAAAGAAAATTATTTTATGGAATTTAAATTATCTCTTTAAGGTTTGTCTTTTTACTAAAAAAGCTAAGAACGATCTTAAAGATATTTTGTATTCCCAAAAAACATTGTCAATTGATCTGCACAAAAAGGCAAAATGGAAAAAGTGAATACCTGGCTGTACAGGACTCTTGCTGCCCTGGGAGCTACCGCGGATGGATTTGCTGCTTTTGCTCTTGGTGGGACGTCGTCTACGGCCAGCTGGGTTCACCACGGGTGGGTTGACCATGGCGGGTGGAACTTTGCCCAATCGGGCAAAAAGGGAATCAATCTCAGCCTTCTGCCGAGTGTAAAGGGCCTGACTCTCCATCATGTGCCTGGGAGAAAAACATAGAAAGCACAATTACACTGAATATCTTTCGCCTAGGTTACACCGTCCCAGTTCTTGTTACAATGTCTTACAAAAACAAACATACTTCTCCCTCAGCTTGCTGACTTCTCTCTTAAAATCATCATCTTCAAACTCAGAGTCATTGTCGCTGCTGAAGTAGGAGCTGACAGAGTTGTTGAGGCTCCCAGGACTCTGGGCTGGACCGTTGCCCACGGCTGGATGGGCTTGAGGTGCTGGCTGGGGTTCTGGGGGTTGTAAGCTAGCTGCAGGGGCCTCGTCCTGTGCGCTGCTCACTGAGAAACGCCCAACCTTCGTGTCCGTTTTAGTGGTGACCTGGAAACGGCCAATGGTAGTGGGCTGAGGGTGGGTTGCCATCCGGTTGGGAAGAGCAGGGAGGCCGTCAACAACATCTGCTCTCGTGTCTCTGAGGGGAGAGGAGGTACGGTGCAGTGTGTTTTCAGGGCTAGAGAGAGGGGAGGAAGATGATGAAGAGGAGGTGGTGGTGGAGGAAGACGACGTGGAGGATGAGTCAAAGGAGCCTGTGTGAGCTTGTGAGGCGTTCTCATCAGGAGTCACTGACACCTGAACGAGAGAGGGAACAAGAGTGTCATAAAATATTATGCACTGACACTATTGGATGAGAAATGAACTGAGCTGGACGATGACATCACTTTTTTTCTGCAGAACTGCTTTATAGATGAAATGAACTAATTTAATAATTGATGATCTTTACAATGTAACGGAATTAACACTGAACTGACTTCAGCTGAACAATGACACTATTTTCTTTTAGAGCTGCTGTACAGCTGAAATGAACTGTTTGCATCATTGAATCAGTTATCACTGTAAAGCTGCTTTGAAAGAACCTGTATTGTATAAAGCGCTATATAAATAAAGGTGACTGGACTTGACTATGAACATCACATTGCGAATGCAAAGTACCTGAAATCGTCCCAGTTTGTATCCTCCTACTGAAGGTGCAGCTGCTTGCTCATCATCCAGAGAAAACGGAACTGAAATGGTATCATCATTAATAATAATTGAAGCTTTTTGCTAGCTGTTGTGCATTTGAAGAACAGGTAAAAGTAAAGTAAAACCTCAGCACATACCTGGCTGTCCTCCAGGTGGCATCCCAGTAAGAGATGACTACAGGTAAGAAAAAGATGTGAATCAGAATACAGACATGTAAATAAAGCACAATATAAATTATTTAATTATTCAAAATGTATTTAAAAAAGAATAATTTAAAATACCATTGTAAAGAAATATTAAATAGTGTAAATATATATAGTAAATACATTAAAATTAAAAACGGTAATTTTCAAATTATTTATATCAATTATTCATCTTGAAGCAAAAAGTTACATGCTTTCTCTGTTACACTTAAGATTTGTGGAGTTAATTCTTTGGTTTATTGCTGTATGGGATTTAAAAACTTCTTCTTTTATCTGTTCTTTGTGTATGGAAAGTTCCAGTGTCAAAGTTTAACTGCAATAACTTAAATCAGACAGATCTGGCACTTAATACACGTGTGCTGGTGTTTTTCGGCCAGTCCCCTGTTGGTGTGCGTGTACCTGGTGCGTGACATTGCTGATTGGGACGGTCTCTGGACTCAGTGCCCGTCTCAGCTGGGCATCTAGATCCTCCAGGGGCTGCTGGGACTAAATAATACATTTCAGCAATTAGTCAGGTTCACTTAGCCCCAAGAAATATACACACATGCGGGCTCGTACAAACACTTATTACTCATGGCAAGTGCACACAAATACAGCAGGGGAACTGTGTATCTAATTAATTTCTGCATGAGACGATCTCTTACAGTAAGTAAAGGGTCAGATGACCACTGCCTGGGAAAACTGAATGCTTTTAATCCAAGCTGAAGCTTCCTTTCATGTTCCACATGAAATGGAGAGTAAATCCTTTAATTGGCCCACGCTCTGCGGTTCCTGAAATGTTTTGTTCAGGTTGGCTCGCGGCTGAGTGCCATCACAGTAAGTTTTCAATTCAAAAGTGATGGATGAAAAATATCACATCAAATTTACAGGATTAGGAAAAAGTCTCTTAGATTTAGTATGAATCGCCTTAAGCAGAAGGGAAGGACTTTCTTTGAGTATGACGGGAATGCAAGCAGGGTTCAATTTGGAACGAGGAAAATATATGTTATATAACATCTAAATTACTGATTAATCGAGAATAGTCTGAAATCGAAATTCATCCACAACATGCTAAAAGATCAAAATGACATGATAAAAATTTAAGGGTGATTGTTTGATTAGAGCCCCTTTTGATTACTTGAAATCCTTAAATTTAATTAAAAAAGGGGAATTTAGAAAATCTGGGTATAGGACAAGTTAAAAACAAAACAAAGGGCAAAATTAACATGTAAACGTAAAAAATAAGGGAAATAATTAGATAAAGAGACAATAAAAGAGTTTAAAGCAAATGTAATCTACTCAATCAAACTACAGTGACTGATATTGTAAAACAGCTTTTTCTTTTAAATTTCACAAGGGGACCGAAAAGCACCGCCCTTTATATTCCCTTTACCTTTCATAAAATGATTATTATTAACAAATGAGTTTGCTGTATTTATTACATTCCCAATAAAACCAGAACATTAGACAAAACACACTGAAAATGTTTCATGTCTGATGTTGTTTTCTTAAAATCACATCTTTCCCGTTCTCCACCCGTCTACGGTAGAAAAAAAGAGAAAGGCCAGCAAGTCAGAGTTAATGAGTGTCACAGGTCATGCTCCTAACAGGCCTCAAAGGAAAGCTATGCCATGCAGTGGTTTGATTCTTATGCGATTAAAAATCTTTCCTCATGCTCTGCGCGTTTTACAGGAATGAAACTATATAAAAACAGAGTGAGACAGAAAGAGAAAGAAGAAAGGGCACCTGAGTTAAACAAGGTCCTGGGAAGGGTGGTAGGTGCTCTGTGGGCGGCGTGCCAGCCTGATCTGTGCCGACAGGCAACACCTAATGAATGAAGACGGAGGAGAAACTAAAGCACTGTAAAGAACGAGAGCTGGCAGAGGTGCCAATGAACCGCCACAAGCAGCCTACGATTGTGTGTTATGTTTGGGAATTATTCAAAGCTGTACACAAAATATGACTAGAGCTTGGTTGTAATATTACAGAAAAGTGTCAGTTGAGTTATATAGTATTCATATAGGATTACTATGTCATGCATTTTGTCAGTAATGAAACTCTACAGCCATGCAGAGATTGGGTTTAAAAACACTACAAAATCATCCAGTTTTTCTATACAGTAGTTAAGAGGATTGAGATAAGGAGGTTAAATGTGATGTTAAAAACAAGAAAAGTGTTTTAACCATGTACCATGATGTCAAACTTGAGCTTATTTGCATTATGACATTATTTTCATGACTGTTGATCAACCGGTCACTCACCGGTAGTCTTGATAGTGGCACTTTGGATGGAGTCGTCTGACTATAGCCGACTGGGGTGGAGCCATTGCCCATAGAGGTCATTGGAGAGCCCGTGGGCTGACCGGAGGGGTTGAGGGGTAAACTAGAGGGAGGGATAGGGGTGCCACTTGGGGTGGAGCAGGCAGTTGGAGAGGAGGTGCCGGGGACACTTGGGGCCACCATGGGGTCAGATGTGACATCAGACTGGGCAGAGGGCAGACCAGAGCCCTGGTCCATGAAGAGTGACCGCAGCTTCTTATCCAGAGCCTGGATGTCATCAACGCCTTTTCCCTGCGGGTCACTGTCACATTCCACACATTGAGCGTGACTCTGATTGGCCATGGTGGAGGTCTGAGGCTGGCTGTGCACGGGTGTCAGAGCTCCAGAGACGGGAGTAGCAGTGTCGGGGATGGTGGATGGTGCGAGCTGCGTCGTCTGGATGGCGGCTGGTGTGAGCTGAGCTGAAGTGGAGGGGATGGATGGCTGTTCGCCACTGCCACATCCCATAGGAGCCGCAGGGTGTGTGAGTGGGGCAGCAGTACTAGCAGGTACAGGAATAGAGACTGAGGTCTGGGGGAATGATGTGGCGGCAGGCACAGGTGGCATTGGCAGAGAGGGAGGGGTGGAAATAACACTGATAGCGGCAGGTACAACCTGACTTTGAGGAAGGGGGAGTTGTGAATGGGATGGAGGGGAAGTAACGGCAGAGGTGGGAAGGGTAGGAGGAGACGACGATGAACCCGCAGGGTTTATGGAGACAGAGGGTAGAGATGGTGAAGCGGTCACTTCAGAAGACACTGGGGGAGGGACAACCGAGGCAGTGCTAGAGGGCAAGGGTGTTGCGACAGGAACCAGAGGGGGCATGGAGACATGGAGCATTGGTGGCGCAGTGCTGGGACCCGGGTCGAACCGGCCTTGACGCATCTCAGAGAATGCCTGCTGCAGACTGACTGCAGACGCAGACACAGAAAGCCCCAACACAGGCACTGCAACTGACACAGCTGATAAGGATTAGAAGTTCAAGACAAAAATTAGTATGCGGTTACATAATTTGTCTAGACTATTTGTATTGGGTATGAGAGCATACATTATAATAAGAGACAATCAAAAAGGGATTCAGTACTGTAATACACTGTACAAATGTATTATTCAGTATTTTTATAAGAATCAATAAAAACAGCTAATCTAAAAAACAAGATACATGTAATGGATAGTATGCCTTTTTATGACACAATTTAACCTATATAAGTATATTTTTATATATTAAACTCACAGGATAAAGGTTCTTCCCGAAGAGGGATTGTGGGTGGGGGTGCACTAAAGAACTGATCCTTCAGTCTGGATTCAGGCACTGGACTGACGATAAACCTGCGGCCTGCGGAGTGCACCACCTGTGCGGTTGAACTAGGCGCCACACCTGGGAGAAAAAGTGGAGGAGAGAAGACCTCAGTACTGACACATCATTAACAGGGGACATCAACTTGCTTTACATGCTGAGACGTGTAAGCTCTACCTTGTGGCACTGATGTGGTGGGCATATGCTGCTCGTGATCACTGACCATCTGTAAGATATTGTTTACTGTGATGTTACAATTTCACACAAATTGAGAGAAAAAAAACATATACACAGATAGAGTACAAAGGAATGTCCTATTGCTCTGTTTAAATAGCAATAAAACAAGATTTGATGTTTCACCAACTACATATGACAGATATTAAATATTATCTAACATAAAATGGACATATTATGAAAAGTAGCTATTTTTAAACACATTTTTTTAATGTCATGCTAGAAAATAACAAAAATCACCCAAAAATGTACCTTGTACAAAATAAATGTAAAATAAAAAAGCAAATAAACTGTAATAATTAATCAAACCATTTTGTTAATCATTTTCTGATTTCACTAATATTTTATTGAAAAATATTAAACAACATTTTTTTTATACCCAATTTGTATACATGGTCTTCCATGCAAGCTTTTCTATACTTTCTGCAAATGGCAATTTTATTTCACTGCTAGGCATGGAAATACTGGGTATAATACTGTAGGCTGTGAAGCTTTTTAGAAGGACGTACCTGGCTGCGCTCTCTCTCCACACCTTTCTCATCGGCTGTTTCTATGACCTCTCGAATCTGATCAATGAAGGACTCGCGCTCGGTCTCTAGAATGAACTCACTTTGTACCTAATATGATGGAAAAATACCTCTTATTAATGAGTATTGGCAGTTCAAAGTGTATTTTGCCAACAGAAATATTTAATTCAACACCAGCTTTTTGTCAGATAGATCTCGATCAAAAGAAATAATTTAATTAGCATATCTGGTAAGTAATAAAAACATGTGGGGATGGTGTTTCAAGTTACCATTATCTGTGCAATTTCCTCTGGGTTATCTCCATCAAGATCAAACTTGAAAGTCACCATTTTCCTGTTGTGCGTTTCTAATTGACACTCTGCAACTCTATCGCCCATGCTGGAGATCTAAAACAAACATGAGAGATGTTTGTTCAGTGTCTTTAGTTTTTCCACCACCATCAAAACCAATAAAGAAAAATAAAAGAAAAATGTCAATGCATTGGACATACATTAAGTACATTGAGCTTGGCCTTAGAGGTCTTTTCATGGCGTGAACGGCTGCGAACTGATCTGCGCTGGTGACGTTTGGCAGAACGACCTTCATGCCTGCCACCCGTTACGCCTTCATTGCCATCACTGAGCCCAGATGCCACATCAGAATGACTGCTAGAGGGAAAAAGAAATTAAAACACACGATGACTTCAGTAATACAGCCCAATGTATTCTGGATCGATTGTGCTGCGTTTTCCACTGCTAAATAGTAATTCTTACCTCTCCACAGCAGGTGTTTGGAGTTGTGACAGCTCGGTTGTCAAAGTCTGAGAGGCACTATGAGATGTCTGGAACAGCAAACAGCAAAAACAAAAGGATTTATAATAGAAAGAGACAAACAAACAATCAAATCATAAAAGACGAAATAATAGAATGCATGTCTAAATAAAAAGCACAACTGCTTCAGGCAAAGCCTGTATGTTCTTTGTTGTGTTTTCAAAAAATAGGTCTTATTTCACAGTCAAGAAAAGAAAGGACGCTGTGTGAAGACAGCATAGCAGCTATGCTTCACAGACAGACAGAGATAACAAGAAGTATGAAATGTCAACACAAAAGCTTTTCCTAAAAAGCAAGCAAAAACTGCCTGCACTGATGCGTTTGGGGCCAGTTCGGTCCGATCCAGGTACCTGCACTGGGGTGTTGGCTGGCAAACATAGACGTTCGGATGGGGAGGGGACTGTGGCCACATGGATGGTTGGCACAGGTGTCACTAGAGGTGGTACCAATTGGGGTAGATGGGGCAGCAGCACTGACGGGGACATGGCTGGCGCAGACACGGCTGCCGGGCACATCAGCGATTCACGCACTGATTGCTGCGGAAACGGGGCAACAGCTATAGTTGGCAAGAAGAGAGCCGCACTGCAAAGCTGAGGGGAGGTAGGAGAGGGGTAGCTGGGTCAGATCAGTGGTTGGGAATATGGAGAATGAGGGAAATACGTCTGCAAGCACCGACCGGTGAAGATGGAGACAGCAAGGCCAGTTTACGTGTGAGAGGAGCGATGTCTTAATAAACCGCAGGAAAACAATCACAAGATCAGACCACATGGCAGAGACATGCCACAGGCTAAACACATATGAAAAACAAACTATCATTTTAGTGCCAAACGGTTATTGGATTAAGTTAGGAGTCCAACACCACATCAAATGCATATAACCCAATTTAGTTATTTGCAACTGAAGAAGATCAACAAGTAAACAACTTTTTGTGCCACTACAGTGTATCTGCACTTCCAGCTAAAGGGAAAACAATTGATCAGCACTAAACATTGGGAACCGAAGAGAAGGATTCATTTCACTACAACGCAACTGACAACCATGCAACAAACAGGCAGAAACATACCAGAAAACATCAATCAATCAAACAAACAAGCAAGCAGAGCTGAGGCACTTCAGAAAGAGACAGCCACAGTGTTTTGACACAGAAAAAGAGGGAAAGTAAAACAGAAAGAAGAAAAACTTCTGCGCAGTAATCTACAACATGAATGAATACACAACCTAATTTACTTCTCTACAAATGTGATTTGTAATGTCCCATAGAGCAGAAAGATATTAGAGAGCAGAGAGCAGAAAGATGTATTATTTTACATTACTACTGAAACATTATTATATTTAATGTATAATATTTATTACTATATATATATATAGTAATAAATATTATAAATTAAATATAATAATGTTTTAGTACTAATGTAAAATAATTCCAGGAGAAATGTTTTAACTTCCCTGTTTTCTCATGTCATATAAAATTTAATTAAGATGATTTATTTTATTTTATGTTGGCTTCTATCTTGATTTGCTCACAACACATTTGATTGTACCTGTGTGGGCTGGGGGCCGGGCTGGACTTGCGTCTGAGAGCTGCTCTGAACTACACTGCTGGAAGGCTGTTGGGGTAGCGAGACACCCGGTTGGGATGTCAGCACCAGAGAGGCCTGTTGCGGAACACCAGCCTAAAAAGAGAATAAGCATTCTCACATTAAGCGTTTACTTCACCTCTTGATATTAGGCTCGGAGGCTCTTTGGAAACACCAAGTCTAGGAAAACGAGTACATTTTAGGATCACATGCAGTCTGGTCTCAACCAACTCATCCCACCAGCTCATCATGTGACTTAAAGGCAAGTACTAGGTTGAAATTAATTCTATAGAGACAGCGTGCCCAAGACAAAAAATAATTTTGACTCATCCTTTAGTTTGTAAAAAACAAACAAAACATTTACATTTTCATTCACAGCAATGCACTTGACATGCAAGTCCATGGAGAAAGGGATTTCACACGAGAGTAATACAGTAACACAAAGTATTCAACCACCTAGAACATAATTTCCAACACTAAAATAAGCACTTACAAAAACCCTCCAGAATGTCTTGCCCCATAAACTTTCATTGTAATCAAGTGCATTACTGCAAATTTAATTTTTGTCTTCACAAACTAAAAGGACAAAACTATGGTCTGTGGTCATCAACAGATGCTGTTCATATTGCTAAAACTAGAACATTTCTATACATTTATCAAAAAAAACTTTAAATAACTTACCTTTGGAGAACAACTCAACATACAAACACTAAATCTTAATTTAAATTCAATTAAATTACTACACTAAGTGATCTTGATCTGGGTCTTCAAGATGTGATATTACTCACATCGACAAGCTTCCTTTCCAAGCCTTGCCAAGTATTTTAAATACCTCATTATGGTGAAATGACAAAACTAAAGAGGGCAAGGCTAAGAGTTCAAAAAGAAAGGTCAGTAAATGTGAGAAAGAGGGACAGAGAAAAAGTAAAAGAAGCAGAGAGAGAAAGAGAGGAATGGGGTTTTTCTCTACCTGCGAAGGGAGTGCTTGGACGTAGTAAACTCCATACTATAAGAAACAAATACAACACAGCATAAGAGAAAGCCTCCTCTGATGTCCAAAGCTTTCACACGCAGGAGAGAATCCAGAGAGATTCAAACCAACAAAAATAAGATTCAAAAAGGTCTCTTGGCCAATATTGAAGCTCCATTTATGCTAATGAAAGGGGGGAAGGTGATTCTGATTGGTCAGACACATTGATCTTACCTGTTGTGAAGCAGAGGCGGCTGCTGGGGTGCTGCAGGAAACCATAGACATGGCACTTGTAGACTGAGAGATGGGGACCTGCACCTGTTAAGAATATGAAAAGGAATATGGGGGCAGGCGAGAAAATGAGAGAGAAAGAGATATGGCAGTGGTGGAGAGATGAAAAAAAAAAAAGACAAAGTCAAAACATGTTGGTGGCTACAGTAAAAACAAAAAATTACTTTCAAATACTGACCATTCATACACAAAATGTGAACACTCTGAACAATGCACTCAGGTCACTATTCACTTTTTGTGTATGCCTCACACATCTCATGATTAAACAACAAACAAACATCAGGTGTTAGCCGGGGAGTGAGTAGACTTCATGCATGTGACTCTACATGATTTTGTAACTTGGGTGAATGTTATAAAAAAAAAAAAAGCTCAGGAAAGCATTTAGAGTTGTTTGTTTAACCAAGGAAGCATCTGATAAAATAGACCTGACCACTAACACTGCTTAATTGAACCACTTTCCCCTCCACAAGGAGAGTTTCAACAGAAGCAACCCTTAGAAAGCTACAAGTATACTTGTCCTTCAATTTCTCTTCTACAAGGTACAGACAAGTATAGTTGCTCCAGACGTAGATCACCTTACCTTGGCATTACACTGAAGAATGTATTCATTATTAGCAAGAGGCTTAAAGAGCAGTAGGAAATAAGAAGCCTTGGCCGATAAGAGGATGAAAATAACAGTGGTATAAGAGATAAAGTGAGGCAGAAAAGGTGTATAAAATAGGAGCGGAGAATGGGACAGCAGGATGACATTGATAATGCCAGCCTTCTAAGGGTTAAAGATGACTTCTCAGCTTTTGAAGTTAAATGTCCTAAAAGTAGCCAACAAATGTTGGGTTCATGTGCAGGTAAGTCTTTACTGAGGCTGTATCACAATCAAAGGCAACTGTTTTAACCATTTCCAGCCAACTATAATGTAGCAGAAGATCTAAAAACCAGCTGTTAAGGTAAAATAAAATAAAAAATAAAAAAATTAAACCGTGATATTTTTTTATGTAAGAAACATTAAAAGCTAGATTATAGGTACCTTAAAGAGACAAGCAAACCTGTCTAAACCCCCTGTTTGTGTTGTATGTGTTTGTATGTTTGGTCATACAAATCCTGCATTCAAGCCTCTTTTTAGTGCTTTGAAGTAAGTATCTTCCAATCCTTTAAAAAACAGATATTTCCACTATTTTATGTTGGTCTTTATCAATAAATTAATTTGAATGAGGCAAACTAAGTTTCAGATTCGTATGTCATGTAAAGATATGTAGTTTTACATGATATCTGTACAAACACACAAGTATCATATAGACCATTATATGAACATACACACAAAATAATACTTACATCGGGCATCTAAAATGAAAATAAATGGAAATAAAACAAATCACTGTCTAATGGGAGATACATAAATGTCTTGGCACAAGGGGATTTAAAAAGCAGGTTTAAGCTTTTTTTGCTCAATGCAACTTGTGAACCTTTTTGAGCTCTAAATTATGGCTGGAGAGGGTTAAAACCACAACCACGGGACAAAAAAACAACAAAAAAAAACAGGTATCTGAGAGCGAGACAGGGAGGGCTTGGGAAAGGTGGACGATAACAAGTATTTCTAGGTACCAAGGTAGCTCCCTGATGGGACAAGGCAGGCTCGTGGTATGTGATGTCCAGTGGAAGAGATGGTTGACGAGCCCAGGTACTGTGCAGAGCACTGATGTGTGAAGATGGAACAGTGGACGATTCAGAGGGTGGAACAAATAGAAACATCGGTTGACTGGGTGGGTGTCCGTTGCTGACATTGCTCCCTCCATCTGTTTTGTAGTAAGAAGTTTGTGGGATGGATTGAGCTGCAGAACAGTCTTGAGGTTGATACAATTGATGAGGCGGAGGTGAGAGGAACTCCCCAGCATCGGAGGAGGTCATGGAGTCGCTTGAAGGCTCAGG
The DNA here is from genome assembly GCF_051911475.1 of Siphateles boraxobius. Classification (NCBI taxonomy): domain Eukaryota; kingdom Metazoa; phylum Chordata; class Actinopteri; order Cypriniformes; family Leuciscidae; genus Siphateles; species Siphateles boraxobius. The sequence continues at coordinate 30,887,406 of NW_027508799.1, read as the reverse complement.
ACTGAGCTCTTTAGGTCCATGGAGAAGCAGGCTGCCTGGAGGAAGGGGCAGCTCCGGGCTCACATAGCTGTACAGTTCTTCAGTGACGGGCTGCAGTCGACTGCACAAGCCCAGGTTTCCAGCCGCATCCTCCAGGTTAAGGTCCATGGAGCCCCTACGGGCTCGGTAGAGTCTGGATGCCAGCATGGCTGGGTCAGCCTGTAGGTTGTGCATGTGGAATTCAAAGGCGGTGCTTGGCTCGGATGCATGAGCCAGCACGGGTGGTGCGGAATGGGGAAACGAGTGGGGCTGATAGCCTGGATCTGCAGGTACGGTTTGCTGGGGTGCAGTGGCGGAGTTAGACACACTCATGGTAGGCAGTTGCGGGATGGGGCTGTGGGTTAAGCGCATGTGGCTTTGGACATGAGGGTGTAAGTAAGCTGTCCCAGGCTGTGATTGAGTCTCATAGGCCAAGCTGGCAGCAGCAGCAGCAGCTTGCATTTGCTGATGGAAGCTGATCTGGCTTATCTGATGTGCAGTCATAGGGTAGCCACCGTAGGCCATGGCTTCAAGATGGTCCATTAATGCAGCCTGGTTGAGGCTGAGCCTGCGTACAGTCTCCTCTTGCTCAGCCCTCATATCCTTATATCCATATAGCGACTCCGCTGGGGGCTGTAGGTGGAGTGGCTCAGCCAACCTTTGAGCTGCTATCCCGGGCATCATGAATAGGGTGGGTTCAACGCCGGCACCAAGGGACTCCACGCCAGAGAACGGGTGCAGGCTGCTGCCGTAGCTACGGTGGAAGGCGGGCTGGAAGTGACGAGTGTGGGCCTCTAGGATGGAGGTGCTCTTGCGCCGCTGCACATTGAAAGCTTTAGGCGTGCAAGATGGCGGAGGGGAGAATGAGACGGGCCGTTCCGGGATGGTGGGGAAAAAGAGCGGGGACTCGACCAGACCTGAGCCTCCTCCACCATACGGCTGACTCAATGATTGTGGCTGCAGTGACAATAACATACAGCATCTTTGTGAGGAAGTAGAAAAGGCAGCATCATAAAATTCACAAAGCAAGAAGAAAAACAGAAAGAGAGAGAGAAAATAAAAAGATAACAAGTGAAAAAACAGCAGATAATATTCATCCCATCAGGCAAAGATGTCTCAATGTAAATAGAATAAAATAAAGAGATGTTTAAATGCTTAATGAGTTGTAGAAACATGACAGTGACAGATTTTCAATTAAATACAGATGCTTCACAAACTGTGGGGCCAAGGAACCATGTTTAATGATTGCAGTTCATGGCAATCTGTATTTAATGTGAGCACAGGGTTCCAGCGGAGTGGGCCAGGGTAACACGGGTATTTGAAAGGGGTTTTCAGATTGACCTGTAGTGAGTAAAAAAGCAACCCTGAGCCTTTAACTTACAAGAGGAGATATAAATAAGCTATTTACACTTGTAATTTAGCTTATAGCTTATATACAGCTAATTTGTGTAATTGCATTAAATTGCATAACACACCAGTTTTTGCTAGATTAACGGTAACATTACTAAGCGGTTAACATCAACTGATTTGGGACAAGGCAGTTTGAAAAATGGCTGCTGTGTGCATTTTTAAGTCCAATAATAGGTTTAGCGTTAACAGCGTGATATAGCTTGGCATTGGGAGATAGTTGGGTTTAAAATTCAATGTTCTTGGATTCTGAATAGCACACTTTGATTTAATAATATAGCAAGTTGCCATTTACGGTTTTTAGATCACACCTTTGGTGTTTCTTTTGCTGTGTGTGTGATGTGAACATTTGCCCTAACCACAATTAAATTATATTGCATCAATTTAGATTACATTGGCTTTTCTTATTCAAGTATTCTTTACAGATACTTGGGTTGTACCCAAGTCCAGCTCAGTGGGAGACCCTGGTTCACTGGGAGACACTAACATACAGGACTGGCAAAGATTGCTGGGAGGCTGGCACGGCGACGGGGTGGGGCCGAGTGAAGGGGCAGGACGCTCTCCAGTGCTTTAGACAATCGACCCGCAAACGTCTCCCCATCTGGCCTCCCCAGCCGGGGTGAAAGTGGGGCTGATGCGACTGGAGGAGGCGTGGAAGGTGGCTTGGGAGGGCACGACAGAGCAGAAGTGGTAGAAAAGCAGGGCACGCAAACAGACATGCTACGACCACGACGACGGGGGAGAGGTTGAGGAGGCTGGAGACGAAGGAGGGGAATTGTCTATTAACCACCATGGAACACAAATGACACAAAGAACAAAAGCCAAATAACCAAAAGGAAACTATAAAGAAATATTTGATACAAGATTAAATATCAACATCACATTCTAGGAGGATAGACAGTGAAAGAACGACATTGGTCTACAGTAAATCTTGACCTACAAAGATTCAAATCTGCTGTCGAGTAAGACAAAAAGAATGAGCCTGGTTCAATCGATGATTCATGATAAAAAAAACTAACAAAAAAAAAACGTTTTACTATGACCAACCTGTTAATTCTTAAACATTTATGAAATGATTGCATGTGACAGAATACCAAAACCTGATTCATGAATTGCGAGCAGATTTTGTTGCAGATTGTGAAATTAAAGTAATACTTTTCTGACCTAATCTGAGATTAATTGTTACAGAGAAACTTGGTTTGTTAAAGACTGGAAAATTGCTTAAGCAGCATTCAGACTCCAACAAATTTACAGCATACACAGTTTACTATGTAGATACAAACTGCATGTTTGCAATGTATGTTAGCAAAGTCCATAAAAAACATCACAGAAAATCCATCCAAATCCATCTTCTAAGATTTTTTTTAATGATAAAGAACAACATAAACAGAAGTATGTATTGAATATATACAATAAAAACAAAGACCACAAACAGCATATTGTGTATAAAAACAGAAGAAGAAAAATAAAAGTAAAATAACAGTTATCAGTGCCATGCAGACTTCTAATATCGATTTGAGTCTTAAGAAATAAGCACCATTACAAGTCAGATAAGACTGTATTTATTTATAAAAAACATTGTTATTAAATAAATAATTAGAAGTTATAACCAGAGAAAATTTGAGTAATAAAGAGATATAAAGGTGTGTGCAGTATTTCAGGCTATATGGAAAATGATGCAAAATAATTCAAAACTAATGAGTGAGAAGAGATGAAAAACTTAAAAAAAAAAAAATTATAATTCCCTGAGAAAGCTCTATGCATGTCTTGACACTGGTGAACCAAACTGATCATGGTTTAAGTGCCCAGGATCTCAGGACAACATACAGCTTGACACGTAAGAGAAACAAGAAGTGATGGAGGCCTACCAGTCTGCACAGCATGATATACTGCTACAGTACATGGCACTGCCTTTTTGAGACAAATTAAAAATACTGATATAAAACAAACAAAAACAAATAAGGTAAAGTAACCCAAAGAATGTACTAAAACGCAAAGTGGATGAAGAGGGAGTGGCAGCTCAAATACACGTGGGGAGTGGAAATGCACACCCGGCAGTGAGTGAGTGAGAGTGAGAGAGAGAGAGAGAGAGAGAGTGAGAGAGAGAGAGAGAGAGAGAGAGAGAGAGAGAGAGAGAGAGAGAGAGAGAGAGAGAGAGAGAGAGAGAGAGAGAGAGAGAGAGAGAGAGAGAGAATGTAGAAAGTAGAATGTAGACATTATGGTTTTGCTCTCCATTCTCATGCATCGTTCATTTAGTGTCTGATAATGACAAACTCTAAACACATGCAACAACAAATAAATCATATTCAAATGCCAAACAACAACTGATCATTAGTTCATGATTCATTTGTTACTCAATCAAGGCTACATGATGCTCATCTCCGTATTGCTTCATTAGCTTACCTTTGTACAGGATGAAAAATTATGGAAACTGATGCAGACATTTGAACTAAAGATATTGAAGGTAAATATATGGCCACATGATTCTGAATTAACCTGTCAATAATAAGGCCAGTTTTTTCCTGAGCGCATTTAAAGGCTCAGTTTCTTGTTTTCCATTGTGTTGTCATTGTTGTTGTGTTTTTAATTTATTTTAAGCCTGATGTACTGTTCATTTGCATTTCTTTTTATATGCTTTTATTATATATATATATATAATCTTTATTTCTCTATTTAAATGTTCCAACATTAAGGAATATTCTGTAGTGAAAAGACAGAGATAATGTTGAAATAATAAAATGCTAAAAAAAACAAAGTCAAGGTGTAATATTGTATATACAGTATAAATTGAATATTTCTCTTTTTTCCCTGTAATAAATATTGTTTTTAAACATACAATTCTTGAAACTTCAGGAATAACGAAATTAATTGTGTGTCATTAATTTAATATATTAATACTCAATTTACGTTAATAAGTAATGCTTGAAAACAAGCAGCTTTGTCATAATTACAATAGAAATCCCCTAAATATCGTATACAATATTCACCCCCATTGAATATTGTATTGGACAGTGGGTGGCCTTTGAGTCAAAAAGGTTGAGAACCACTAGTTTAAGCCCAATTTCAAAGCTGCTTTGACTTTTGCTGCACCTAATTAGAATATCTGCTTTCTGTACTTCAACAGCTTTGTGCAACAGTGACATTTTTGAGAAGTTTTGTGGTGTACTGTTCACTGTTTTGGGTGGAAAATTGCTAATGGAATATTGTAACATAGTAAGTTTGGAATTCGTCAGTAGGCGAATAGTAGCTTCAAAAAACGGCCCCACAGGAGCAGATTAAGGATGCAAATATGTGACCTGCTGTGATTTCAGTTAGGTGATGAGTTCTTGACTTGGCCCTTCATTTTCTGGGACTTACCATGGGCTGCTGGGGGTATCCGGTGTGCTGTTGAGGAGCTTGACAGCTGGGAGGGTAGGCGCCCTGTCCAGGCACCTGCTGCTGTTGTGACGTTGTAGGAGAACTATACGACATGCTTAGCTGGCTGAGGTGAGGTTCTGAGAACACGGATGAACCCTGACCACTCTCAAGCGTCACGTCAGCCGCTGGGAAAAGATATGACATTAAAAATTAAATAGGAATTACAGTTAAATCAATCCAAATGAGTTGTATCTAACACTTACAGGTCATTCCACTTTGCATGTACTGAAGCTGCTGGTCTGCATCAGGCTCCTCACACTCGGGCTGGACAAAGCCAGGAGTTGGAGGCTGGGAACCGCACGTACTCTGTGCAGAACCTTGAGTTCCTTGAGGGCCGACCACGTTCTTCAACGACTCGCTGGACAACTGCTTCTGCTCTTCCTCTTGCTTGCGTTTCTCTTGCTCTGCTCGCACCTGCTGCCGTTGCTCTCGTTTGCGGCAGATCAGAGACACACGGTCCCTGATGGCCTTCGCCATGGTTTTGTGGTCACCTTCGCAAACATAGCCTGACTCAACCTGCATTCCAACACAGCATATGTTACCACCTCTGTGTGCAACCTCAGATTCAGAAACTCGTTGATAAACCCACCATTTCCTGAGCCACATCTTCTGGGACATCTCGATGGAGGTCGAAGGAGAACTCAATGGCTTCATTGTCTTTGTATTTGCCTTTCAGTTTCTTGACATCTTCAATGCGCAACCAGAGCTTGATGGCGATCATCTCCCCATCATCTTCCTCAGCCAGCTCCACCCGCACTCCAGTCTCCTCCTGGAAGAAGGCATGGTTCAAAAGGTCCTTGATGGCGTATCTGTTAAGGAAGAGGCAAAATTCAATTAAGCAAACAAGGCAAAAGACATTAAATAAGGATAGTGATCAATAAAATAAATAAATGCAGAAGCACATGGCTGAAAAAGGTCAGCCAATCACATTTAAACTGATTTAGAGGCACAAGATGGAACATTGGAGTCACTGAATGGGGTTGATCCAGGGTAAGTGAAGACAAACACAATAAATTTGAAATATATAGGACCTGAGGCCTTGAATTTGATTGTATCATGATCAAATTGATCTTTAATGGGTTTCCAGACTTTCCCCATAAGGGAAGTTTGATAACTTGGTGCCATTTTATGGTGATGTTGCAGGAATTTCAATTTTATCATACCCAGACCGTGTGTTGATAAACATTCTATGCAACATTATATCCTGTTGCATTTAAATTTTATTGAACAAACTCATTGTCCATTCACAACTAAACAACTCATCACCTAAAAAACAGGAGACATAGAGGGAATCTATGAATATTTAACAAGGACTCTGAATAAGTGACCAAAGCATTAAACCACCAAGGAAGTGAATGTACAGAAAATGCCCAACTACTGTACATTTAAAAAGAGCTGATCCATATCACCTGCATGGAATGATAGATATAAGGGTAAAAAGATAAGATTGCACCATCTTTTTTTACTAAGACAGACCTTTAACACTGAGGAGAAAAAAAACCCTCAAGTGAGCTCTGTTGATTAGCTGGGTTACAGTAGACATCAGCTTTTCCAGTGCTTCATCAGCGGAACATCAGACGTCGTCTCACCTTACGCTCAACACGCTGTTTGTGATTTTCCATTAATTGTTTTATACATTTAAGCAAACCAGAACGTCAGCTTTATGACTTTCCACAAATAATTAGGAAAAGTACTTCAAATGGTGATCAAGGTCATTTAAATAAATTTTAGTTAAAATTAGGGATGGGCATCGAGAACCGGTTCTTCTTCAGAACCGGTGCCCAGTGAACCAATTCCTTGGAACCGTTAGTATGCTTAACGATTCTGCTTATCGGTTCCGCTCGTTGCAAATGTGTCATGACGTCACACACGCGCTGCCTTGTTTTGGTTCAGAATGCAGCAAACATCGAGGCAGAAGCGCTCTAAAGTTTGGTTATATTTTACGCGAAAGAACGACAATATGAGGCGCCGTCTAGGGCTTAAATCAAACTTCATTCACGCACAGTCGCACACATATATGAAACACTTGCATACACTTATACTAAGTAGTCAAACATACATGTACACAGCTGAATGCTCAAACAAATACATATGAAATGCACAACGACACACCTAAAGTCGCTCACGCACATACACGCAAACTCTACACACACGAGATGCGCGGAACTCGCGGAACTCTCTCTTCGCTGGCTTGGCGTGATCACGGATCTGTTTCACTGAGTGGCTTGATGCTGGTATCTTTCCAAAACAGCGACTGGGAATCCGCTTATCTGTTGCTACTGCGCACAGTTGATTCGATATACCCTCATGTCAGCACGAGTTCAGCGCATCTGCGGACAGACTCATGCCACACGTCGCTGAGAACTGAGGTATGACTAGATGAATGAGTTCTGTGAAAACAGCGTGGGCGTGTGTAGTAGGCACAGTCTTACCTTTCATCTTTGTTTTGCTGAATACATCCCTCAATGATCTCTTTCACCTCTGGAATGGCTACCTTGTCGAAACTGCCAGGTTTAACTCCCTGTGGGGTAAAACACAAAAGAACTTTAAATCAACATGTCTTTTATGCTGTGAAAGAAACCCTTATGGAGCTCCACATGGACTCCTCAAAAATACATATGGTGCATGCTTTATGCGCTTTAATACCTGCCAGGTGAAAATCATCTGATCAATCCCTCAACAAACCACACAATTTGAGATATATATTATACATGCCCACAAATGGCAGAAGATGAGCCAAAGTTTAATACATAGGGTTAAGAGTTTTTTTCAAATCCCTAAACACGCAACTATTACAATTAATAACTGTTTTTTTTTGATGGGGTAAGTGTAAATGTGGTTTGCATTATAGAAACCCATGACATTTTAGATACAGTTGCTTATCTGGCAGGTTATTTATTTTTGCTGAACAGTTACCTTTTCAGTCATCGGGAATGCTTAAATTCATTAAGCCACAAGTTTTCAAACTTGGAGGAAAAAAAACCCTGAAAAGCACTATACAAATAAATTTGAACTATGAATAATTATTCTGAATAATATTTTCAAGAAAATGTTTTAAATATGTATTTTGGCTTTATTACAATGACTTAATATTTATTCAATTATTCATTGATTTATTTTGAAAAACCCTGATTTGAGATAAAATAAAAACACTGACACAGAGTTGCTTTATAGATTAATTCAATATCTAATGCAAGATGAGGGTACACACAAGTAAGAGTTTTGCTCTACAAAAAGCCAATTTTAATATCAAATATTGTTAAAAACGTATCATTCACTTCAAACATTTAAGAATACAAGCAAAAAGTAGGTTATCTTGGTGTAAATGATTAGTCAATTTGCAATCTAACACCTCTATCATGCAACAAAACCAGCATCCTACAAACCAGTCTTACTGAATAAAAAATAATCTCTACTTTTCCCTCATTTTTTTTTTAATTCTGAAATAACCTTTTCAAAATCATTTAACATAAAAAACCTACCAAGAGCTATACTGTCAAAACCACCCAAGACAAAAGAGTGCAAGAAACTTACAAGTGAAATCCTGGAACACTGTGTTGCTTTACAGAGTGGTCTTCCTGAACTATTACTCTCCCTGTCTCAGCATTACCTCCTTATATAAGTCTGTAACCCCCCTCAAATTCCAGTGCCAAACTAAGTTAAGGATGACAGAGCATCTAACAGAATTAAGTCAGAATGGCGAAGTATTCCGATAACAAGGTGATATAAAAAGCTTGTTAAGGACGCTGTGAATGGGTCCCCTAAAGCCAGATACATGCTGTTCCTCTGCCTCCTACCAGTTAACAAAAGCAGAAAATTAGAAGCAATCATTTTGTATTTAACAAAGCAGAGAGAGAGGAAGGCTCCTGGAACAGCTGGAGGTGGATGAAAAAAAGGAACAAAAGCAATCTTCAACTTCTACTCTGTCCAACTCATAAGCATAATGAAGAAAACAATTTTCTGGTTGAACTCCTTCAAGGCCACAAACTGAAATATCTTTTCAGGGCTGGAAGATACAGACAAATGACTGGTACATTATATCCAAACTAGCACACCATAAGTCACTTTGATATTCTGTTTTTTCGACTGCTTTGTCTTTCATGTCATTAATAAGTCTCTACTCAAGCTGCACAATTTTAAGGTGTCATTCATGTCTGTAGGACAAATGGTGCATGCATGATATTACATCAAGTGTAATACTCAAGCACATTCATAGACAGCAAATGATTTTACACCACAAATCTGATGACATTGTTGTGACAATCCAATTTTCGAGTGAATAAACGGGAACACTCTGTTAGGGCTGCAACTAACGATTATTTTGATAATCGATTAATCGGATGATTATTTTTTCGATTAATCGATTAATCGGATAGAAATTAAATTAGATTTTTTTTATTATAACTAAATAAAACCGTAAATCAGGGTATTTATGTGTAAAAGTGTACTTTAAAAAGTGCAAAAGCCACACATTGAGTTTTACTAATATCAATATTTGCATTGTTTTTAATGATAATTGCTGATGGCAAGTTGACAAACATGATTATTGTCAAAAAAATGATATCCAACATATTATGTTTTAACACAATTTTTGTTAAAACAAATTTACACAGACATGTTGTTCAGATGTGAATATCTGAACTAAAAACAAACTAAAAACATCTAAAATATATAATTCATTTAATTTTTATTTAAAATTAATCATATATAAGGAATATAAGGATAAAGAATATAATATATATTATATATAATATATAAAAGAATAATATAAGGATAAATTGATTAAATAAATATAGAAAGACTGAAAACAATTGTGTGAACGTAGAGCCGCAGTAGATCGCGTTTGAAAAACAATTAAAACTTAGTAGACAAATGCTATAAAAAGAGAGAGACCTTGCGTGTGTGTGCGTACCAGTAAACGCTCCCCGTGACGTAAGCAGACCAACTAATCGATAATGACATTCGTTGACAACGATTTTCATAATCGATTATAATCGATTTTATCGATTAGTTGTTGCAGCCCTACACTCTGTCCAGCTGCAGTGCTATTGACATCGGCTTCACCTCTAAAGCCTTTGCTTTAGTTTAACCAAAACAATAATGAAAGGCAAGATCTACATTGCAGTCAGACCATTCCATGGACACAAAATGGTCAGCCCGAAACCACTCCATGCTCACTGCTTTGAGATTACAGGCAGAAATTGCAGACGCTTGGAAAGAGAGAACAAATCTAAACCGTTTCATTGTGAGCATTTACTCTGGGCCGAGATGGGAAAAGTCCCACATCTGTCTGTAAGGGCAACCTCGGGTCCACTGAGCTTAAAATGCTTTCTGATTGCGTAAAGCTTAAATTGCTTTTCTCAGTGAAGTGTTCTGCATGTGCGATTGGATTTCATGAGATTAAAAAGCCTTCAGGCAGGGTGGACGGAAGCTTTCCAGACAGCTGGACAAAACTGGAGTGGTAAAATATAGGATGCGCCGAGCACTTTCCAAAGCTAACAGTTAGAAAAAGATAACCACCTCTACAGCTGAGTTAAGAGTGCGGATCAAAATAAATTTTGCTGTACCACCATGTTGATCAGACAAAAGCACTCAAGAACCTTTTATATTCCAGCGTTCAGGACATTTTCTTTATCCAGAGCTGTTCTTACCAAGTTATGCAGTAAAAATGTACACTTTCGGTCATAAAAACAACAAGAAAACCGATGTTTTGATTAACAAAAACATTAAAGTTGTCTAAAACAGTCAAATAGACACAGGATTCAGTTTGGAGAATCAGTACTGCTCCCTACTGGTGAACCCCTTATTGGCTTACCACAATCCTCAGCCATTTGTTTACAACCTCTACTGATCATATTTTCAACTTCCAGCATCATATGATCACCCTATTGACCTGAACGAGAATAAAAAAGCTTATGACTGCCTTATACTCTCTCCTCATCCTCTCTGCCAATGATATAAAAAGACAGCAACGAAGGGAAAAACTGATTCAATTTATAAAGTGCAGTAACATGACTGGCCTTTTTCCAGCCTTCTAACAATGGTCTTGGATTCAAATTTAGCCGTACTCTCAGGAACATTAACCTCGATTGTTCTGACAATAACATTGTATATCCATAAATAGATGGACAATTTTAACCACTTTAAATGAGAATTACATCACAATGGCTTAAAAGAGGTCTGAAATAAATAAACCCCAGAGAAACTGAAAATAATTATTGTGGAATATTTTGAGTTCAAACGAAACTAATCAGTCAAACATGAAGCAAATAACATTAAAGCTGGAGAGACCGATTGTTTGAGCCAGAGTCTGACTTCATGGAAAGTCAACACATGACGCACTACAAGCTGATATCAGTGACGGCTATAAAGCTGATTTAATTAAAGCAAAATATTTTATTGCAGCTGGCAAAAGAAAAGACATCCAGAGGTTTTACTTTTGGACAATTACATCTTACTGGGTGGGTCTGGGATAAGGTTGGGCCATATGACAAGCAGAAAACTGGTCAAAATGAGGAAGATCTTAAGTGGTGTATCATAAAGTGAGTTTAAAAAAAATTAAAATTTACAGCAGCTTTGAAAGTGGCTCATCCAATCAGAATTTAAAATCACAATGATCAGTTTTATAATGTTAGTAATACAATTGAGTCTTTTGTTTCTAACTCAATCTTTGCACTGATCCCAGACTTATTTTTTGGTTTCCATCCCATCACAGGAATAAATTAAATTTTCAAATTGAAAACAGTTATTTTAAATTGTAATAATTTTTCCACAATATTACAGGTTTTTTTTTTTACTGTATTTTGACAAAATAAATGCAGTCTTGGTGAACATAATAAATGCAGTCTGGGTGAGACTTTCCAAAAATCTTACTTGTGTAGTAAAAAAGTAAAATTTTGGTCATACCGCCTACTCCTAGTCCAAAACTATGTATTTGTTTGACATAGTTATATGTTGCTTACATAATCTAATATGCAGTGTGACGCCCCAGCTGTGCGCAGGTTTCAGTGAGCGCAACAGAAAAAGCTGCTTTTATTGAATTATTTCATAAGCAGAGGCCTGAGGAATGTGTGGGCGTAATGACAGAGCTGGTGAAGATTATAGCGGAAGGAGAGAGAGAAAAATACCCAAAATGATAGAGGGATGGAGAGCTAGCAGAGGTGTGCGAGGGTACTCACACTGGTGACTCGGCGATAGATTTGAGCGGGGTTCTGACACTCGGAGTACGGGTACTCAGAGGTTGCCATCTCCAGCATGCACATTCCAAAGGCGTACACATCCACCAACTCGTCGTATTTTTCCTCGTACATCTCAGGCGCCATGAACTCAGGGGTACCTTAAATCAAAAGAACCATTCAGAACTCTCAGTGCCTGAGATCTCTACTCACCCCAGCAGGGCCGGGGAGAGGAAGGGAGAGAGGAGGAGGACAATGGCACTGTTGCTCCGTACGGCCCTGAGAGGAGAGAAAGAGGGGGAGCAAAAGATATGGAGAAAAGGACAAAAAAAAAAAGAGGAAGGGGGAAAACCGGCCTCAGTTATTTAGCAGTGAAAGATTCCAGTTTTTCTCTGCAAGGCCTTTAGATTTTCTATGTCAGCACGTCAGACTAGTGCACCAAGCAGCCAAGCGTCATCTCCCAAACAGGAAGTGGATTTAAGACAGACGCACATGCGTTGGGTGCAGGTTAGTTTTAGAGCTGATTGATGGCCTTAAAAACCGTGTTGATCTTTACAACACGGCTGTGCCGCCAACACATTTAATGAGGAACTGGACAGCGGTGGGCGACTAGCTATGGAACTTGATCTATGTCAACAACACAGTTATGGAAAAAACATGACCGACTCACCTTTCTGCCTGTAATGGGAGAATGTTAAGGAAGTTTTTGCACAGAGCAAGCCCATAGCTAGTGAGCAAAGACTCTCGTGCACTAGCGTGCGTTAAAAGGCCTTGCACAGAAAAACAAGCTAAAATATAGATTCATATTTTAAATATTTCCGATTTGGGGTAGGTTGCTTGTTGACTTACCACTTACTTGCAATTTTTTAGAATACTTACTGAACTGAAGGACATTAAATAATCCATACAGTGGAGTGAGACCAGCTGAGATTATAGCCCTACAGTTTAAAAGGAAAAAATTCTCAGAAACCAAAAAAATAAAAAACTAACAAAAAATGGAAACAAGTCAATTTTGGAGGAAACAGAGAGAAGGGATCCAGAAAGAAATGTATCACAATATCTAAACCATCTGAAAGGAAGAGGGGGAAACCCTGATGAGGCGATCAGGAAAACCTTTGGAAAAAGATGTTTGACATTACTGGCAGCAAGAGAATCTCTAGAATTGTAATAATTATAGACCACAGGTTCCAGACCAAAATGTTTATTCTGTTAATATCACATGCGAAAAATCCTCATAGCAGACTTACTAACAAAGCATTATCCACCATGTGGCTTTGTTGGTATTTTAAAGGCATATATTACCCAAAATACACCAGAGTTTATGGAAACTTAAAGTGTTTTCACCTGTTGTATTTACAGGCCAATTAGTTCCAGGTGGGAAACAGCAGGATCTAAAGGTGTTCCCCCAATTTATAAGAAGTTCTCCTCTGGTTTTCCCCCATCTCCACCCCTAATTAAAACTAGTGCCATTGACTGCCTGGAAAACTGTGGTCTAAGGTGAGCAGTGTAGCTCAGAGCTACAGCATGCCTTAAATATCTGAGCATAACTGAGAGCAAATGCCCCACCTTCCCAATTTCACCTCATTGAAAAGACAAGCAGTGACATGACACATATTTTGAATTGTATAAGCCATGGTGAACTGACTTGGGAGGTGGGGAAAGCAAGAAAGTTTGAATGCTGGGTCGTACCTATGACACTTTTAGCGAATGAAGAGCGCTTGAGGGTGGCCAAGCCCAGATCGCCGATCTTAACGGAGCCGGTGGGTCCGGTGATGAAGATGTTGTCACACTTAAGGTCCCGGTGAATGATGGGAGGAGCTCTGGTGTGGAGGAAGTGCAGGCCCTTGAGGATTTGTCGGCACCAGCTCCGCAACACCTTTATCTTCATCACCTTGAAGCGCTTCAGATACCTGAGGAACAAAGAGATTAGAGTTGTGAGTTAGGGCAACGTTCTTCTTCACTGAACAGCCATAATGGTTTTGTTTAAGACCTTGACAGAGTCGAAACAAACAGCAGATGCGTCAACGGAAGATGATACGTGTCTACAGCTTTGGCGGTCATGACTGGGATGGAAAATTTCAACCAATGAAACCATAAAGGGAATGAAAATCAATGAGAAAACTCTCCCCTCAACAACAGCTCAATCAGATCTCAGTTCAGCCCATATGAGGATCAGGGAGAATTAAACTATTTCATGATGATGGACAACAGCGTGAGGAGGGCAGTACAGCACTTTCGATAGATTAGCTTGGCCTGATCAAATCTTGGAGTCAAGCCATAGCCAGGATTTGGCCATGTAATCCTCATTACAACAATCTACTCAGTTCAGGAGCCCAATTCCTAGATGAAGATGGGCACAAGCTCACAAGCAAAACAGAACGTATACTCATTTGTTATGGGGATGTCACTTGTCTTGAGAAGAATCAGATTTTCTACAGTGACTTCAAAATATAATTCTTTCCTCTTCCTTTTCTGCTTCTCATAGTAATAGAAAAACAGCCGATAAACATAAGATCAGATGAAATCTAACTGGTTTTGCAGGCAGCATGTGAAGAGATATAGCAAGTCAAGCGTTTCTGTGTAAACATGTAGTTTGCTTAGTAAGACTGAATTGAGCTGTGAGTAGTGCTTTGCCCAATGGGAGGAGGTGGGTGGTGGTACAGGGCAGCTTTGATGGAGTGTGGCGGCTGACTGACAGGTCGGAACGGAGCCAAGGGTAAGTCCCGAGGCGATACAGGAGAGAGCAACAAAGCATGATTCAAAACCTTCTCATCACTCAACACACCCAGTGGCTCCCAGAGGGCCCCAACAGGCTGTTTTCCAGCTACACCAACAACTCTCTCCGCACTTCTTGAAACATTGAAGTAATTTAAAACAATCTGTTCTGAACTTCATAAACAGTCTAAGGCCTGAAACATTCAAGAAAATATTATGAATTTTGATTGTCAGATTTATCTGATTTAGTTTTCTTTTTTTTTCGTTTGAAAAGTCTGTTTATGTACATGTGAAGAGTATGTTTCTGTCCTAAATGTTGGATTTGAATCCGAACCAGGAAACCAGGACTTTGAACATAAAAGGACAGAAAGAGGTACAAAAGTCTAGTGAGTCTTTATGTCTTTGGCGACCCAGACAAAAATGCGAACACTGACTAGTTTAGGCATGACATGGCCATGTCTGTGGGACGCTCCATTTCTACCTGACCTCTTGATCACTGTTTATCTTTGCGGTGTAGGAGCCTGAACATTACCAGGATGCCAAAGCTGAATGACACAAAGCAAGGCTGACACGTTTTATCATTTTTCACTCATCTCCCCATTTCTCCTCCACTGTCTTTGTCTCTCCTAGCAGTAACAGTGATGTTCCTGTGAGCTCTGTGAAACATAGCTAATTGAGCATAGCTGATGCTCTGAGGATCATAGATCTTCGTAGGGACTTGTTTTATCCAGAAATGTCAACAAATGATTAAAATCAATTTTTTTTATATGTTCATTATGTTATTGATATGATATTATGTTAAAAGGACAACCCAGATTTATTCAGTATACCAATTATATTCAATATATAAATTATCCTGCATTATTCAGTTTCTCTCAGTGATGTCTTGTGTGCACGAGTCAAACTTTTTTTTTGTCATAATATTGCATGAAAACCTGATAACTTTCTATTATATGACCTTATCTTTCAGTCAGGTATCAGTATTTAAGTGGGTTTTCACAACTGTCAGTGCATGTCAGAGCCCACACATCCACAGGATGGTCCAGTATGTGTCTGAAGCTCCAGGATCTGTTCAGTATCCACAATGCACGTCTCATATGGAGGTGACATGCCACTCTTCGCCTGCAATCACTCTGGTAACTACTCTGGTAACAACTCTGGTGATGGACATGAGGCTGGTGAAAAGGTTGTTGATTTGAATGCAGTACCACAATAAAATATTAACCCCAGCGGAAGTTTTGGATTGCAAAAAAAGACACATGCGACAGAACAAAAAAAACGTAGTAAAAACATCCTTTACATAATACCACAATACTAACAAAATAAATTGCATGTATTTGCTGATTTTTGCATCTGACCATTAATTTTTTAGGCAAACATATGATGGACAGACAATATAATATGAAAGTGGAACAGACACATTCTACACACGTTTTTAGGGTTCCTGACGTCATGAGCTCCGTCACCAGCACGATGCACTTGCGGCCTTTGCAAGGCGACTCCCATGAGTCGTAAAAACGCACTATGTTTGGGTGTTGCAGGCCTTTCAACATGCCGGCCTCTTCCTTGAAGCGCTGCCGCTCTGATTTTGACAGCTTCCGATCCTGCAAGGACAAGAACAGAAAAAATACAAAACATTTAGCCACAAACTTCATTTTAATGTAATGGAAACCATATCCACCAGCCATTTATTGTAATTAATAATTTCTAAACTCAGGGATAAGTATTACAGATGTGCTTTAAATGAGATACCATGGTTTTATGTTCAACCACTACGGTTTAACTGCAGGGGATCCCACCACTCAACCTCAAATAATGTAATCCGACCCCCGATTCCTGCCAGGCCTCCAAAAGGGCCCCTATAGACAAGACATAAAGCACAGAAGGGGACAAGACTCATCTAGTTTAAACACAAAGTGGTCCTCTTATCCTGTGCTTAATGCCTGTACGGGCCACACACATACACACACCAAAGGCTCATTTAAGATAAAGAAACAGCAAAGCACGGTGCAAAAGGTTCAACATGACCGGTCATGGAAAACGACACTACATCATCTCCCCTGACTCTCTAACCTACTCAAAAAATCTCTGTGATATTCTATCCAGGAGAGCCTGACCTGCCCAATCAGAACAGAGTCAGGAAGACAAGGTTTTTGGATGGAAAGCACCTCCCTGTGCATGAGGGTATCCAAGCCTTGATGGCATAGTTCCTTTCCGGTCAGGCTGTGCCCTTATCAGCAGTTTAAACCGTGTGCGCAAGCCCAATCATTAATCATTATTATGACTGCTCCAGCAACCGCCAGTGATGAATTAATCCAGTGGCACTTTGTGGAAAAAGGCCACTTTACTGTGGCCTACTTTTTACCTAACCCCAGGGCTTAAATCATATGCATTACGTGAGCACTAATTCCATTCTGTGAAAGAGTCGCCCTGCATACCTGGTGGCAAATTGCAACATGCATCTTATAAAAGCTATACATAAAAAGTTCAGTGCATGAGGACATAGATTCCCGGGCCATCTGCAACCAGTCTATTTGGTGTCACTGATGTGCCACCATTCTAGAATGCTGACGGTGGCATTCTTTCTCCACAGTAATGCAGACACACTTATTCACTTCCCAAATGCACTAACAACCGCACTAGCTGCAGGCATCTGCAGCCCATTAAGTACCACTAATCCCAAAGGACAGTAGAGAGAGTGTACAGACACAAAGCGCTTTTCCACCAACATGGTTTGTGTGCGGATTCCAGGTCAGTTCCAATTCTTGAACCGTTCCACACGTTTCCAATGCATGAAAGGGGGTTCCAGGCCAGAAAGATCGTCTCTATGGTGGTCTTGTTGATAAATGTAATAATGTTGCTCTACACTGTCACTGTAAGTACCGGCAGCTTATATGAGAGCTGCAGGTACACTGGAATCACTCCAGGTACTTTGCAGTGCTGCACTTGTTTCCTCCAGAAACACAAAGATGAAAAATGTTTGTTTTCACACTGGTTATATAGTCAGGTAAACAACACTTAGAGGCATTACAGTATGTCACCATCCATTTTTTCTAGTTTGTGTGAAAAAACGCAGCCGGCTTTCAACCGGCTCTAGTTTGTCTGGATAAGAATTGGCCAAGAACAGGCTTCAGCTCCAGAACGCGAACCATTCTGGTGGGAAAGAGGTAGCGGAGAGAGAGAAACAAAGGGGATACAGCCATACAGTAGATATGGGAATGAAAGGGTAGCCTAAACTTTATTGACTAGGGTGAGTGCAATGAGATTAGAAAGGAAACATGATGGAGCGACTCAGTGTGAGAAAACATACATACTTACAAATTCAAATGCTTGGTCAATGCATTTCAAGCATGCATTCCTGTTGTGCAGTGCAAAACTGAGCTTGGAAGCATTCATGTACTTGCTCTAGTATGATTTTGGGCCCATAGATTACATTTAAAGGCCAAACTTTAAGGAAGGTTGTGATCTTGGCCATCTTATTTCCCATCTCACTGTGTCGGTAGTTAATCTAATCAATGCCTGATAACAGAAGACAAAGGAAGAGGTCTTCTGTAGCATGCAGGCTCAATAATTGCAACTTAAATGGAGGTTTTTCTTGCTGATAAGACACAGGAAGGATAAACAAGTGTGAGTGAGTGGGCGAGTATGCGAGAGAGAGAGAGAGAGAGAGAGAGAGAGAGAGAGAGAGAGAGAGAGAGAGAGAGAGAGAGAGAGAGAGAGAGAGAGAGAGAGAGAGAGAGAGAGAGAGAGATGCGTTTAACTTTGGCGCCTCATGCAAACTTGTCTTGGCAAACCACAAGCATAAATTTTAGCACCCCGTTTCTCAAAATAAAAACACAGGTGCTTGTGCTCTACTCAATCATGTGACGCAAATAATTGAGGTTTTGGTTCTAAGAGTAAACTCTGCTTAAACAGATAACATACTGTAAGCTACTATATACACCGCCAAATTAGACAAGTACTGTTATATATATATATATATATATATATAATTTTTTTTAAACCCAGGATACCCATGTTTACAGTAATTACTATTTTAAAGTGGAGAATATCAGAATAGTTTCTAATCAGACTGGCAGCTGAAAAGGGGCCTTTGAATTATAAAATAATATTCAATAATAATTAGCAACATAAGCAAATGTTTTTTACTCAATTTTGATTGAATTCTGCTTTTGTAAAAAGAAGCATAAATTTCGTTAAAAAAACAACATTCTTTTAAACTTTTGAACAGCAGGGTATTTGGGCGTAAAAGAGACCGTATATGTGCCCTTCTTATCTATTAACTAACTCACAGGCAAACAGGTCAGCTTTTATCTCTAGTTCTGCTTAGCCAGTCACGTGACCTTGTGCACAGACAGTTCAGTGAACAATCAGCTGTTTACTTGACTGTCGCGCACACAAAAATCTACACCTCTGGCCTGGCATGGATTTAAACGCAGCTGCCATACCCTCCTGTCTGTAAACAGTCCAGAAAATACTGCAGTAACCAGATACAGCAGTGAGCCTTTCTAGAAAACTCACCCCTGCTCTTTTCTGAGAAAATAAGCCTAATGATAATACAATAATGATAATGGATGCAATGCCAACTCTTGAAATTGAATCAGGACAGAGCTGCTCTGTATTTCTCAAAAGGCTGAGGCGTTTTTTTGTTTTGTTTTTACTGCAGTGCTATTTCTACAGAGTAATGTGTGACATGTAGTGTTTGGCTTGCCAAGCAGCATCGATGCAGATGGGAGTCTCTCACCTGACAGCGTTTTCCCAGAAGTTGTGTGGGTGCACAACAAGGTGCAATAAGACGCCCATGGATGTGGTGAGAACTGGATCAAAGCAGCTTCGACCACATCACAGAGAGCTGGACTAAATATGTAGTTAGAGCAAATCAAACGTCATTTCAATCAGGGGATCGAATCTGGCTGAGAAAGAGGCAGCTGTGAGAGTCGCCTCTGAATAACAGCGCACTTGAATAACCCCTGAGATTTGCATTTGTAAAAAGGCAAATAAAACGGATTGGCATGACTCATGTTAGCGGGTTGCAAAGCATTCGCGCAGGCAATGCCAGTGGGGAATGGAGCAAACGGTAGATCAAAGCTCTGCGAGATAAGAGCTGGCTTCAGCAAACGGTGCACCTCAACAGTTACAGATAAAACTAGAGGCTCCTGAACTCCGGGATGGTTACCAGGTGCGCAACGGGTCAGGCGATGCTTGGGTCCAAATAGACGTTGTGTGAACCGAAAAGAAAATTTGTCATTTACAAAAATTTATTAACATTTACAGATTCAAATGCTTTGTCATTTCTTTCTGTCAATGCCACATTAAAAAAGAAATGAATATATAAATTAATATTTCACATTAGTTAAATAAGACTACTTAAATAAGGGAAAGCATTTAAATAAATATATTTAAATATATAATAAGAAAGTTTACTTCATAAACTGAGGAAGCACTTTGAATGATCTGATCGAGTGTCTAGCTTGGTGTCTAAAAGCAAACAAAGTCGGCATACTTTGCAGCAGAAAAATTAATGTGTAAAAGAGTAAAATTAAATTAGTAATGTTCAAATTCTTAAAAAGGAGTAGAAACATGTTGCCAACCCACCTGAGATTAGAGCTTGAAGTGAGAGCTAGACAATAAATGTATTGCAATAACTGAAAGTTCTTGGTAGAATACTACTAAGCAGAATGAATTTGCAGCCCTGTTGCAAAAAACAGCTTGAGTTTTAGTTATAATTGCACAGGTATTATCATTAAGGGTTTTCTTAACTGAAAGGGTTTGTTGTAACAGGCTGCATGGCTCTGGCAAAACATATACAGCCCCCCATAAGCTCATTTTCACAGCCATAGGAGGAAGTGTTAGGTCTCTGAGCACAGACAGCTGCTGAGCTCTCAGTGTCTGCCAGGCTACAGATCTAATGATTCGCATCAGGCCACAAACGCATCTTTTTAAACACGGCCTGACGGTCTATGCTAAAGTTCACTTCTTCCCAAACAGTTTACAGAACAAACAGATGCTTTTCATATGCATCTCTCATCCATTTCTCCATTTCATGTTCATTTAAAACAGTTAATCCTTATTCAGAGTAAGCTAACAGCACAGAATGAAGACCACTTCCTCAGTTACGCTTGCACTGTAATATGTCACATCTGTCCAATCTCATGCCAAAAAAAGAACGGGGGTGGGGGAGACTGGCTCCAGGCCCTGGTTTCTAGGAACACAAATCCATATCTGTGACAGTACTTTTCCACAATAATAGGATCGAAGCTGAAGAACCTTGTTTTGGGCCTCTTGTTTTTTAGTCGGGCCAGATGCACTGCAAAGTGAGCAAGTGTGTGCTTTTTGCATTGACGTGTGAGGGTTTAAGGAGGTAGAAAATTGGTACTGAGAAAAATTGGTACTGAGAACAAAGGACAAAGCATATCTTATTGAAGGAAAAGAAAGCAAAAGCAGGCAGTTGCCTGTTTCAAATAATATATTAAGTTAACCTTAAAAATAGCTATATTAAAAAGTAATCTGAAGAATCTGTTCATGACTAATGATTATTTTAACGGCTTTACGATGCAAGCATCATTATAAACAATGTGAATACATTTATATGATATACTGTAAAACTGAACAGTAAAATTAACTTAAATGAGTTAATCTCACTAAAATATTACTGAAAGTTGAATTTGATGTAACTGATTTATAATTTATTTATAATTTCAGCCAACTTAGGGTTTTGTAAAATACAACACTCACTTTTATTAAATATGTAACAATATCTTAGCTCAGTTTCTCTGACAAAGGGGTCAGTGGCCTGCAAAAGGTTGAAGAGCCCTAGTTTAATGAGAATCTCAGTGAGCAAGTTGTTTAAACAGTCTACATTAAATTTTTTGGATTTTATGGCGTGACATTTGAAATCTATATACCGTTCTTCGAGTTTTGTTACCACCAGAGTAATGCAGGATGTTAAGTTTGCTTGTGTACATGCAATATGTTTGCCAAGCATATGCATACTTTGTATTTTTGTGGCCTTACTCTAGCAATCACTAAGGAGTCAAGCTTCATTATTCACCGGTGTACTTCAGTGATTGTGGGCATGCAGAGCACTTAGTCTGAGAGTTAATGGAAAGACAAAGATTCTGTCCTCCAGGGGGACCTCATTCCCTGCAATCTCTACAGGATACATATTTCACAAATACGGGCGCCAGTCAAACAGTGATTCTAAAAATACCATCTACCACACCTCCCCTGCTCGTCCATAGTGTGCTGGGCATCTAGTAGACAGTAGATATAAAATACCAAACCAAATCTATTCACCAAATACACCAAGAAAGCCAGATGATAGGAAATTACAACAATATACACTCTGCACCTCAAAGAGGTTAAACATGTGGGTCTATTAATTGTGCATGGGCTGAGTGAAGGAATAATCAGCTTAGCTGCTGTGATGTGCTTGATAACTGTATGAGCAACCCGGCTGATGGACAGACTGCATCACATGACTGCCTGAAAGCCTTTGCTCCATTTCCCAGCAGCACTTAGTAATGGCCATGACAGGAGTTAAATAAATCAAAACAGGTATGAACCACATCCACTAGGCATATATGCATCGTCTTTGTTTTGCATGTCTACTTGATAAAGTGGGAAAAGGGCAGTGGTTCAACATGGAGCCTTCTGGGTGTTTCAGAGCCTAACGGACGACTGATCATGGGTTTAAAAATCCCCAGTTATACAGGCTCAGCCAATGACTGCTCTCATGACTGCTGCACTCTCGCTATTGCAAACCATTGTAAACATCATAAGACTTTCATTTGACATTGGAACAGTCTGAATCAGTGCATGCCCTGTTTTCTGTCTGCAGGTTCAAAGATGCATAAAAATCCATTAAAGCAGAAATCACAGTTCTGTCTGTTACAGCTATTTAAGGAAAATATCTAATAATAGAAGAAAAGTTTCTGTAGGCGACAATCCTATAATAAAGTATTGTTTGTGTTGCAATAATTAAATCAAGTTATTTTCACCTCGCTATTTAAAAAAAGATGTTGGCGATTTGTTTACGAAATGTTTACTGGATCTCTCACTCCGGTCACATGAAGTCCAGGTCATTGGTTCAAATTTCCCAACTGACGCAACTCATGCCTTCTCATTAACCAAAGGCAACTATTTAGGACTGCTCTGAGAATTCCCTACTGTTCGTTTGAAGTCCTTCGCTCCATACAAAGTGTGTTGCAGAAAATGTC
The DNA here is from genome assembly GCF_051911475.1 of Siphateles boraxobius. Classification (NCBI taxonomy): domain Eukaryota; kingdom Metazoa; phylum Chordata; class Actinopteri; order Cypriniformes; family Leuciscidae; genus Siphateles; species Siphateles boraxobius. Next base: position 30,864,455 of record NW_027508799.1, on the reverse strand, counting down.
CCTTTTGTCACTATACACTGAGAAACACAAGGGGGGTCTGGGTGTTAAAGGGGACAAAATAGGATTTTCTGGATTCTTGCATGATAAGCATAGCGGTGGATCTTCATTTGATCCCCAGTGCAAATATTGGTTATTCAGACACCATCATGAAAATCATGAGCACATTACCTGAATTCTGGAGGGATAATGATATTTAGATATGGGCAATTATATCTCATAATAACTAAATATCAATAGCCATTCAGTATTTAGCAACTTAACCAGTCCTTAAGAACAACAGCATGAACTCATCCAGCCATTCCCTGGAGGTTAGCCAATCATGAGTCAAGGTTATTTACAAATCGAAGCTTTAAAAGCCACAAATTAGACTGTTGAATTCTAAGGGTTACAGAATAGGTGGAAAATGATCATGCAAAAGATAAATCACAACCAACATTATAAGTGGACTTCAGGGAAAGAAATGTTAGAAGTGTAGAATCCTTTAAGCAAAAAGTCTACTTGATTGGGTAAAAGAAGCACAGCAGTGCTGCTTGTGCTCAGCAGTGATTGCTTTGCCCTGCAAGCAGCGTTTCTGATAACCTCCAATGGAGTCTCAGTGCCGATCGAGTCGTTAAGCCACCGAGGTCCTGAGGGGTTTACAGAGAAGTGAAATGACAGAGGAAATGAAAAAGGAAAAGTGCAACAGTCAGGCATCTGCTTTAAATAAAAACGAATGAACAGTTGTTCCTTCAAACAGTACTGAACTTACTGCAAAAACCAAGACAGACTCATCTAGATCTAAAATAGGCAGCGAATGTTGGACCCCAATTAGAGAAGAAAAACTAAACCTTGATATTCTTTCTCACAAACCCAAAGGTTTGCCATCAATCATCACATAACAGACTGTTTATAACCAGCAGCATGTGTTCAGTGTGACCTAATTGTTGGGAACTACAGCTCACCCCCCAGGGTGATTTGGTGGAGAGCATGAGGTTTATAATTCTATGGTCTTATAATGAACATTTCAGTTGTCTTAGTTAAAGTTATGCTTGTTAGGAGGTAAACCAATGTCAAGTTGAGGGTCTTCTGGGGAATTCCAGTTGTTCTACCTCTGACAACTATTGGACATGAATAACCTTTACAATGAGGCTGTTTTACAGTCATTTCACTAGACACCAACTGTCGGTTAGCAGCTGCGTTATTTTAGTATCAGTTATTATTTTGTAATCAGTTTTTAGTTTAAATTTAGTAAAAATTTTAGTTCAAATTTTTCTTTGTCATTTTTATAAGTGTTTATTTTTTTATTTAGCTTTATTAGTCTTAGCTTTATTTAAGTACATCAAGTTAAACTTGCCAACTACCTGAAATAAAATAAATTTAAGTTTTTAAAATTAATATTAATATAAATATTAATTAATAATTCATATTTTATTACAGTTAAAGTAGATTTCAAGTAATGATTTTTTTTCTATGGATTTATTTTAATTAACTATGTTTAGCAGTACTCACAATTTCTTTTGGGTTGAAAAATCTGTCCTAGAAACAATTTTCCCAATGAATCATTTATTAGACTCATTGTTTGGGAGCCGGCAAGATTCTCTAACTGATATGAAGACATTTACCTTTTAGCCTATTCTCTACATTAATTTGCACCGAGCACTGACCAGGTCAATAATGGCTTTTCTCCATTATAAAATTCAAATACATATTGTCATCTGCTTTAGAGAGAGCATCTTTATGAGCAGAGCATTTACATTCTGACTCTAAAAGTGGAAGCTCAGCCAATATGATGCTGGATGTATTACCACATCCAGTACAACCTTGGCTTCATCCAACATGCAAAAAAAGTAAGACTAAACTAGCTCAGTGTATAACTGAAGCTATAAATAAACAGAGAACAATACAAGGGGAAAAGAGAATGCTAAAAAGAAAAAAAGAGAGCGAGGCAGAGATGAATCAAGACAAGGAGAGCACCAGTGTAAGCTAAAATAAGGCCCTTTCATGGTCTCGCTTTGAACCAGATCCATGTGTCCCTGAGCGCTGTGTGGCCTGCTATGTGTGTCAGAACGACAAGGCACATCTTCAGTGCATCTAGCTGCCTGTCACAGGCTTTGGTCTGTGAGGTCAGGAGGTGATGTGCTCTCCGTCAGAGCCAAGCACACAGCAGTCTAGTGTCACCCAGAGACAGGCACCATTGTTCTGCAGGCAGACCAGACATTTACTGAAAACCTGCATGTCGTCTGCTACAACAACAGTCCTTCTTGATTTCTGCACTCACTCCCCTCCTAATCCCCATGGCCCAATCCATCTTACATTGAAATAAAAGCAGGCTTTAGACAGGGGTGCATGGTGTGAATGTTGAAGAGAGTTTGGAGTGACAGTCTTGATTTTTCCTGAGGTTTGTATGCTCAATATTTCACTCGGTTGAAATGTTTGGTGTGTCACAGCTACTAAATCACAACACCAAAAGTTGGGCGATGGGGCGGATCACGCCACCAAAAGTAGACCAAACGCATTAAAATATATTAACAAGTCAAAAAACTTGACACATGGGAACACTAAGATCTTAAGTCATCCGTCTGCATTTCTACAATAATTAGTAAGATATGAAAAATTGGAGATTTCCGGAACTTCAGAGACATTTCAAATCCTATAATCCAATGATCGCCATGGGAATGTTTTGGCTTATCTGCATATTGAACTCTAGCCTCTATGATCCATGATACAGCTGCTTTTAATCAATATAAAGGCTTATTTTTTATTTGTCACAAATTGACTAAAGACAAACAATCCATTTATGTGACAATGGTCGGCTTGTCATACAGTACTAATTAAACAAATCACCTTAAAAGATGTAGTCGAGTTTTCAAAATGCCGCTACTGTATAATGACCAAAATAGTGTTCTTGGACATGCTGGTATGTTGATCACTGTTGCTTAATAAATCCCTGTTCAGAAATAAGCAATTCAGAATAATCCAAGGCTAGACAGGAAAATACACTAAATATGCAGGTTTCGTTGACATTCACGACTATTCTGCAAAGCACAATCGATTGTGTTATGAACCAATTAAACAAGGAACTAAAGGGATAGTTCAGCCACCGTTTGAATTGTTTTTGTCTATACAATTAAAGCCAATGGGGTCCAATGATGTCTTAGATCCCATTAAATTTCGTTGTATGGACAAAAACAGTTTTGGAATAACATGAAGGTGAGTAAATAAAAACAGAATTTTCATTTTTGTGGGAACTTTGCTTTTAGGATTCCTCACTTGTTGTGATTTAACTCGGCATTTGCTCCAACACCAATTTAACAATTTAAGGAAACAGATTTTTTTTTCTCTCCCAATTGGATTCAAACTGCAGAACAATATTAACATCTTTGCCAGAGAGCTCAAACAGTGGCTTAAATTGGGCCAAAGTTGTTCTCATGTGTAAAATTTGCCTTGTCTTGTTTAACAATGTGTTTTTTATCTGTTGTAAATTGAAAATCTGTGTTGAAAAATAGCACATGTGCTATTACACTTTAAACAATGCATCTGGTTTATCCAATGTTATTGCTATGTCCATATTAAATAAAAAATAAAAATAAATAAATAAATAAATAAAAGAACAATCTAAAAGTGGCTATTGAGTATAAGACTTCATTACATACTCTACCCATAAAATATGCCCCTACTGTCAAATCTGAGGCCCATTCATATTTAAAGCTCACAACCTATGCAGTCCATAGAGCCAGTCATAATCCCCACCAACCCAAAGGGAGATATAAAAGGATAAAGTAGGTCCTGGCTTTGTACTTCACTCTGTACACCTCCACACTCTCAAAAGCCTTTTCACATCACAGCACATGTGCCCCCTCAATTATACAGGGATTATATGCACTGCAAGATGGAAAAAAATGTTTTAGTGCATAGCATCCTCTGCACTTTAAATGCTGCAGCCTCTATAAGTACACATTTCATACAGACCAAGCAAATGAGGTCTTGAGTCAGAAAGAGAGGGCGTAATAACATTCAACTTGGAACAGTGATGACTTTCTCTACTTTTTTATGAGGCTTTTCTTTTCCTTTTTTTTGCCTACATATTGTACAGTTTAAAATGTGTTACATGATTACAAATTAAGGAGTAAAGCTAATTTTATGTTTAATGAAGCAAACTGATACCCACATATTTGCACTGGGTCAGTCTCTAATGCATAACATCATCAAATGATATCTAATAAGCAGCAGCAGGTCAAAATTTGAAGATCTTTAGCAGAAGATTTGGTTTGGACCACTGTAACATGCTCCTGTTACATTTCGGCTACGGTTAAACTATTCCACATGAGCGTTCTTCACTGCCAAATATGGGGTTAGAGACGTTCCTTTATTCTACACAAATAGATTATGATCCACAAATAAATGTAGAGATTCACAAAAAAATAAACATTCATAAACAATTACAATGAGATCCCCAATATATGTTATAAGTTTCACATAAACTAATTCAATTCAAATAAAATTAGATTTGTCCATAAAAAACATGTTTTATGTCACAATCACAACTCTCCGTGGCATTAATTTGTGAATCGCGTGTACATCTGTGGATGGCTTTATGTGCATTTGTGAATCACTTTTTGTGCACTTATGGATCACTGCATGCATTTATGGATTTTGAAACATTTCTAGTATCAAGAAATCCAAAAAGTAGGCGGACTCAACCCACCGTCTACTCAAGCCAATCAGATAACAGCCACATTTCGCTGACCAATTGTAGCATGTTCTCGCTACAACCAATCATTTGTTTTTGTGAATCTCTTTACATTTATTTTTTGAACATAATATTTTTATTCGAAATAAGGGAAAAATTATACCCCATAGCCAAGTGACTGTTCATGCAGCACACTAACCCAATTTCCACAGCGTCCCTTGATCCGAGAGTGGAAGGCTATGACCATCAACAAAAATACATTTAACAGATTTAACATGGCAAACATTGGAGGAGCTGAGCAAATAAACTGGAAGTCATAGCACAAGTTGGACATGTTCGCCTCACCCGATGACAGCAGGCCTTTGAGCAACTGCTTATGTACATAGTAGCTTGAAAAATCCCCTGCAATTAATCATCTCTCACCCTCATTCTTTCCATCTAATGTCCTATTTTCAAAGGCATGGCAGGTACTTTGTCAAGGGCACACCATGGTGTTCTTATTTAAATGGCCCTTAAATAAAAGGTGGCAAAGCTTAGCATGCACTGCTCTGTAGTATGTGGTGATAGAAATCATTTTCCATTTTGGGACAGGTGTTAGTGTGTGCCAACAGCCTGAAATATTTGGAACACCATGCCACTCACCTGTTGGAGACTCGGAATCAGTATGAATGTGTATATTGTAGATTTGCACCAATTGACCGCCCAGGGACCAGAATCGGACAATTTTCCGCACGATCGGCCCGGACCGGTAACCGGTCAGCGGCACAGGAAATAACGTCAGCAGTGCGTTCTCGCTCACTTCTCTCCGACAGCAAAGTGACACACACACAAAGTGACCTCTCAGTCACTCCGATTAGTGCTTGTATTGTGCAGGTTTCACGCTCACGCCAGAAGCGCGTGCAACAATGATCTATTTAAGTGGAGCGCACAAGCCGCTTCTCAGTCTCAAGCAGCTTGTGAGTTGCAGCTACCAAAATGAGCTGCTTACTGCGCTTAAACGGTGCACACAAAAATAATGTCAAAATGCCCGTTTTGGTGAGTACTCAGTTAAACAAATTCAGTTTTGGAATCTAATTATTTGAGAAACATAACGCAAGTTATATCAATAGCTATATATTGGATCCCTGCATAAACTCACATAACTTTTGTAACTAATTGTAAGCATTAATCTGTATTTAATTTTTACAATGAAGACTATCCAGTGTTATTTAACATTTGATTACTTTAATTTCTGTATTTATTATCTGAATATACTATACCCACCTGAAAAACTTAAAATCGTATTTATTTAATTTCTCTCCAGCATTTATTTGTGCTGTTGCTTGATATTTGTTTATTTGTTCTTATTTTAGTAGTCTTTTTACTAGTTTTTTTTTTATGAAAATAAAATTTTGCTTTAAAGAAAAGTAGATTTTTGTTTGTACAGTATATGCTGTCGATTATAGTTCTTTGAAAGAAAATCTGAATCGGTATCAGAATCAGCCAAGAAAATGGCAAATCAGTGATTCAGTGACTTTATGGACACAACTTGAGTAACCTCATCCTATTTGGAGACAGAGTATCACAGCACACATTGTAAAATCCATTTAAAAGAGAATATAAGAGTTATGCTATGTATCACTGTTCTTACAGTAGCTTGAAATGGTTGGTTGGATCATGGATGGACAAGCTAAGACATGCACAATAGAACAGCATCCATGTTTTTGGTAATCCGAAAACTCAGTGAGAATTGTTAAACCTGAGATAGGTTTAGGGGTCTTAAGAGGATTCATCTCCTGCTGTAGGGCAAGAATGCCTACGGGAACCTCATTGATGCAGCCTACACTTTTCATTGACATACTGACTTATCCAAGTCATATAAAAATGTAGGTCAAAGTGGAATAAAGCTTAATCACTATGAGTAATATGCTCAGTCAGAGATTTGAAACAGATTTGTTATATGTCTGGCCAGTTAGTAAAATGAGTTCATAATGGCAGTGACTTGCACAGTTATTATTACAGTAGTCAACATTTGAAGTGGATCTAAAAAGTTAAACAAAGTTGTCCAAAGTCAAGAATTGGTTTTGTTCAAAATTCATGTATAACTTTGATGAAAGGCTTTGATCCACTTCAAATGTTGACTACTGTAGTTCGAAAACCAGCATCTTTTATCTAGCTTTGACACAAATAATTCCACATTTCTCTCAAAGCACTGCAAAGTCAACAAATTATACACAAAGACAACACACAAGAGGAAACTTTTAAGAAAACTGATACAGCTTCAGCAAACCCGATTATTACGTAACATTTGGGTTTACTTCCCATTAAAAAGGGATTTAACTGGCCAAAGTAATGGTGAAAGGAGCAAAGGGGACCATGAGAATGGAAATGAGAACTGCCTAGAAGAAACCAGCCTTTCAGAACAATGACAAAAAGTCACCACAGACACAGAGGAAATGACACGTCAGTCTCGGTCTTTCATTGACAAATGAGAAGGTCCTACCAATAAAATACCAATACAAAAACTAAACACAACTAAAACACAGGCCTGTTCCTCTCTCGATCATCAATGTCGTCGCTCCTCCTTTATGCTTCCGCTCCTCCGTGAGAGATGCGAGACCGGTGTGCTTCACAGGTGTTGCTCATTAGCAATCGCACCACCGGCCTCGCGCCGTTCTCTCACGTCCCTCGGCCGTCCTGTTCGCCACAATAACTTACACTGAAAATAACTGATGCTTTTGAATAATCCCTCATGGCATCGCAGGAGTCTTTTACATTCTTCAAAAAAGAATGGTCTGGAATTCATAGTTATTTTATGACAGCCACATTTAATAATAGCAGCGTACAGACATAAAACTTGGGTGTGAATTCCTAGGGCTAAGGAGGAGGAATGCATAAGATCTCGGGACCTTCCAACAGGAGTGCATTTGTCTACATCAATAACAGATGTTACTTTGGTAATTGTCTCCATGTAAGTATTGTGGCATGACACAATATAGGAGGCAAAAGAACATCGTTTTTTTTGCCCGAAGTAACGTAACAGCCATGTTGGGATGACTCCTATAGCGTAAAATCAAATCCTATGGAAAATTGTGCAAAAGACATTTGGACCATGTCAACACTATGCTGTATTTAATCTGATTTTTTTTAAACAAGGGGGCTGGTCACACTTCCAAAGTCTTCTGACCTCCCTAGTTAATGAGGATATTTCATCTCTGAGGAATATCTGCTTACAACCAATAATGTCTCAGTGCCACAGCTGCCTCCTTGAAGAGGAGCTAATGACTGCAAAACAGATTGGAATAACCCATACCACGATTTAAAGCCTCGGGCATTATGATTATTATATATCAAAGATCACACAACCTCTCTCAGCAAGATATTGTCTCAATATCACAAACCTTTGCAGTAACCTCGGAGTGAACTCTAGGAACACACAGTCTGTTTCAAATCAGCCACTTCAGATATGAAAAGATGAGGAGGGGGGCGTTCAAAGGACTTGAGTTTTTAGCTGTGGGAGATGGCGGACAAAGTTAATAGGACATAAGGTGAGGAACTTTTATGAGGAGTGGGCTATTTGTAGACGAAAGAGAGAAAGGACAAGTACAGGCACAATTCTCTTGTCTGCCTATGCAACTGACACTAATATACACCTTTGATCTCTATAATAATGTCCCTGAACGAGGCTGGCTCACCTGCAAGCTTTCATGAATGGTGAGAAGGCTGCAATTTTAATGGAGCAAATCACGAGCAATTACCTTTACGAGGGCCTGTGCGAGCAGCATCAGCCATTAGAGACAAGTGAAATAAAGATTCTTACATTAGTTCTAACTAGAGCTGCACGATTAATCGTAAAAAATAAAATATTATATATATAAAATTGTAATTTCTTGATTCAAACAACCACACAATCTCATTGCTAAATGATAAGGATTTGGCCATGTCTATTAAAACTTTGACAAAAATCACACATTCAAAATCTGAACATTCAAATCAATTTCTTTGATGACACCCGGAAAAGCAACGGCCCGGAGAAGCTTAGGCCAAAAAGAAAGTGAAAATGAAGTAATATTATCAAGTAACAATACAAGTTTTGTTTTCCGCACCTTCTTTAAAAGGTCAGCAAAACATTATGTCTTAGGGCGGGGAAAAAAAGAGGAGCCCTTGTTGCAGCCTGGGCGAATGTAGCGATGATCGCTTCCTTTGGTATCCACCGAGACGTCATTCGCCATATTCACTTTTTCAATGACATATGTCTTGCAATGACAGAGGAATATGAAAAAAAATGTGGCATTTATGTAACGCTGTTTGTATTTAGTCATTTTTAGCAGACGCTTTTATCCAAAGTATATCCAGACGCAAATGCACATATCTGATTCATATAAGATTTATTTCCATGTATGAATGAGGCCTGAAACTGATCTGAGAATATCAGAAGAATGTGCTTTTTTCCTGCTTACATGTTCGTGGGTCATATCTGATCTGTGCCACATGGAAGAAGAAAAAAAAAAGGAATTGGGACACTTGAACCATGTAATGTAAATAGTTAGGCTATCTAGGAATGAAACGGCTTCACAAACAGTCTTTTCGACCAAATAGTATCATTATTTCAGTGTTACAAATATTCAAATTATCACAGAAGTACTGGAATAAAAGTTTATAGTTAGGATATAAACACTGATGTCTACGGAACAAAAAATAAAGCAAATCACTTTTTTTTAAAGTAACTTAGTGCTCCTAATAACGATTTATTAATTACATTATGTCAATAGGTGCCGACAAGTGACTGTTTAAAAAAGTATTTGTCATTGAATCATTTGTTCAGAAATGCTGATTCATCCAGTTATGAAGCAAGTGAAGTATTTATGAGAGTCATTCAAACCGATTTTTTAAAAATAATTCATTCAAAAAATAAAACACGGTCTGAATTTCCAGAGTTTAACAGGTCGAAAGAAAATATGCTGAAAATTGTGTCAAATGAAAAATTCTTGGCCAGGATTAATGATATGGAGGGATGTAACAAATCTTGGGGACAGGTTTTTGACTGCGATTGATGGATTTTTATTTTTTAGTGCGCTCTTTTGTCAAGTTTGTTATCTTTGTGGTGTTGCATGTATAGGCACTTTATAATTTGATTTTATTGTATTTTTTTTGTGTATGTCTGTAGTGGTTTTTGATAATGGGCCCAAAATGCAAATGTGAATTAATCATGTGTTTGGAAGCTGTCATTTTGTTAAAAATGTTAAAAAGAAATAAAGACTTTAATTACAAAAAAAAAAAAAAAATAGTCTGAATTTAACTTTGTCTGTTCAGAATTGTGATCTCTATTTGAAAAAAAAATATACTGATTTTCAATCCAGAATCGTACAGCTCTAGTTCAAACTGTGGTTAATTTTTAGCTCTATTAGAGAAAATGAAAATAACAACGATAGTTTAAAGATACTTCCGATGGTGGTGGCTTGTGGTATAGGGCATGTATAATGGGATATCAGTGGCCATACTTAAATGTACAGATTTAATGCTTTAGACATCAAAATATCGAAACAGTCGTGTCTGCCACTAAACCTTTTCTAGGCCACTTTTCCCAACTGGTCCCAAAGAGTTTTAATGAGGATATAAGTCAGTTCGCCTCAAGTTCACACAGGTAACCTGGCAGAGTATTATGCTATTGTTCTTTAGAAATAAATGGAACTTGATTTAATATCTTGTCGTTTAAATGTACTGACATATATTTTTAAATTTGGCTAAGTTTCCAAATACTTCTTGGGGCCCCTGAAGTTTGTGAACGTGAAGTACGTGGAGTTGTCAGGTGACTCTTTAAATAAATGCAGGTGGTTTGAGCAATGCTATGAATGACAGTTTGCATAGCTGAATTCAGAGGTGACGTGTACAACCTTCCAGAAGCATGAGTAAACATTGCACATGTAAAAGGCGCAGTGAAAGACATGCTCTGTGATATTCTGTTGAAGTGCACACAGTGAAGCGTTCTTTGGAATATGTTTACGTAATGGAATATTCTATGAAAAAAAGTATGTTATGGATGGAGGCCTGATTTACAAATTCACCTGAAGTAGGCAAAGAGGCAGTTTCCAAAAAATGAAAACCCCCACTCCTCCAGGATTCCATAACACAATGATTACATCAGTGACAAGAGTTTATGAGGGGTCACAAAAACAAGGGACCTGAAAAACAAGTGAAAACATAAGAAGTTTACAAATAGAGCCTTACTTTGTTGATGCCTCTGGATCAGTGCAAAATCACATGCTTATGGGTATTCTGAGTTGAAGCCAGGAAAAACAAAACATATTCATAGCCACTCATCGCAAGGCTAATAAGCCAAATTGAACGGTGTAGACATCTTGGTCAAATTTACGGACAGCTCCTACAAAGAGCAAGGCTATTTACTGAGGGTATTTCCTGATAAATCTGCTAATAAACTATTGTTCCATGACGAGACTTAAGTGATCCATACATAGAGGTGTGAATCTTCACTTGACTCACAATTCGATTTTGCTTCAGAAAGTAATGAATTGTAAGCAAATTTGTGGCTCAATAAAAAGACAGACATTTAATCATATTACAATGAGCTTTACAGAATCAATCAAAACGATAATGAAGAACACATTGCATGCCGTTAAGAGTTTTATCGATCAAAATGTTGCATCAGTTTTCAAACAGCCCAAGGCATGCGAGTCAACTGATGAGTGATCTGAGCCAATCCCACTTTTTCGTCAGGCTTGTTGCCACACGATTGACATGACACTAGCATGCTGTTATTTTTGCAAACCCTCATGACACATAAAAACTTCCGATTTTATAAAAAAGGCTGATTTGAATGCCAATAGTGCATAGAGTATGTAACGCCTTCCAAAAAAAGCTTCGATCCAAAGGGTTTTACAGCGTTCAAAAGATAAACACAACTTTCCATGCATCTGGAGTGTGCCTGATTACACCTGCTGTGGGGATAGTGAGCTTTACCTGAACAGGAAGCCCTAAAGAGATCCGCTGCCATGGCAACAAAGTCCCCAGGTGATTAACAGCAATGATCAACATTCATCAGTGCTACTGCAGTTACTGTAGTTCATTACCAGCTGTTAACTCTAATCAACATGATATAGCAGAACATTTCCTCAGTGTAGCATACACAGTGTGGCGTTTCAAAACTTAAGTGAGTCAAGCCCAACGTGACCTTACCAACCAGTGGCAAGACCAGGTTCACATGTCAAAACTTGAGAATATGTGATTAGGCAAACACTCACTGCACTCTTTGTGCTGTATACTTGCTGAGCTTTGCGGAAGTGGTGCAAACAGCCAGCTGTGGACTGAATCAGCTTGTGTGCTGACTGTCACTGGGAAGTTTGAGGCTCGTAACGTGGTTAAACTGATAGCAGAGCTACCTCCATTGAAAGCATACTTCCTACAGGATGTGACTCATGATTGTGAGAATGTTTGAGGTGCAGTTACAGACTCACATCCGGCTGGTTGAGCAAACACACTCACACAAAAATGTTCAAATCTTTCAAGAATCTCTGGCAAAAGATCTTGTTTAATTAGTTGACAATCAAACTCAGTTGACATCCAAATCAATGTTAAGTCAAATTGTCATGACCATGACAGTGTTTCTGTGACAGGATGCAACAGGTAGGCCTAATGTTTGTTGTCACTTCCAAACATGGCCACTCCTCCCTCCTTCTGATCCCATGAGTAACTATTCAGCTGTGTCCGAAATCACTCCCTATTACCTATATAGTGGACTATATGGGGTGCCACATTTTGTGTTGTCATTCGAATTCTAAGTGAAGATATGTCCTTTTTGAATTTATGTTTAATCACAACAATCAACTTAACTTCTATCGTTTTACTATCCATGAATCTACAAAGCTGGCAAAGTATGTACCTATAGTCTAAAGTAAAATTATTACTTTTAATATCATCATTCTTTTCCATACTTAAAAAACAAGTATATTTCTTACATTTGTATTCAAAATTCATAATTGTTCACTTTTATATAACCCCTTATATTGTACACGCTATACAGGAAATGGTGAACGATGCAATATTTGGCTTAGTGTAGTGACTTTGATTAGGATAAAGATTTCACCTGAGAATGAAATCAGCTGTGACTGCATAACAGAGGTAAGCACTGGCTGTAGGAATCCAGCAGATTGCCATTGAAACAATCCTTTACAAAGAAACAATGATTGCTTTGATTATGTTTAACATTCATTTCAGTTTTAGACCTAACGTTTTAAAGACTTAACACTATAAATCCCATAGACATTATGAAGAGGTTGAATTAGTGTAATTTGAGACATTGGGTAATGAAGGACATCTGAGCTCTAATAACAGTTGCAAAAGTCGTCGAAATATGCAAACACGTCAACCAGCACTTCAAGCAGCTCACAAAAAAATGCCATTCAAAGAAATAAACTTTTGGCATTCCATTTGGGCTGAAAAGAGTAAAGGCCATTTGGCTGCAGCAGGAGGTGAAAGCCCATGGGGTTCCCTGACCTGACCTTCTGTTGTCCTTTGCCTATCCATAGACATTTAGGCCTAACTCAGGGCTGCCGCCACAAGGAACCTGATAGGCCCCTAATCCGCCTCCTTTCTACCCCTCATCCACGTTCAATCAGTCAAGGCAATATGGCATCCACATACATATGGTGCTGGTTAGAGTAGGGCTACCCCCAGAGATGGGGGCAACAGAGGTATCAGGCTCCTGACTAGTCACCCATGACTAGTGTGTTGAGCTGTAGCGTTCATGCACAATAAGTTCTCCATGATCACCCAAGAAAGGTTAGAGAGAAGAAAACACATGTGGTTACAAGTTACTAGTGTGTGATGGCTTTTATTAAATGAAGTCCGCTGCAGGATTCTCTTACACAGAGGAAGAAAAAAAAAGACCCTTTCTAGGTGATCTGCATTCCACTAATCTTCTCCGTCTCGAGAGAGGGTTTTACATAGACAAAGCATGCATATAGAGTGGTTTTAGTTATAAATTCATCCCTATGTAAAAAGGTTCTGTTAAGAGTCTCACCTTTTCTGGAGAAAGAATAATGATTGCTGTGATCTGACCAGCTCTCCTACTGTGCCTTTTATAGGAAGATTCTGTGGTAGGAGCCAGTGAGTTTAAGAAGCCCATTCTTTTTGGAGTGATTTGAAGATTACAGCCTGTGTGTTTAGGGCTGAACTCAAAGGAAAGGGTTTCTGAGATTATGGTCTGCATTTGTAATTGCGCTCTGTGTGGTGTGATAGGCTCCAGTGGTCCAGTTTTGCGCCAGCCTATAGTTTAGCTGTCAGGACTGACCCTCAAAAGCACAAGTAGGCCTAATAACTTAATTACACAGACAGTATGAACAAATATCAAGATACAAAAAACACCATAAAATTGAAGCTCGCAACTTGTGCTATATATTACTAGACATATAAAGCCATACAAGCTTAGTGTGACAAAAGGATTGATATTTGATTTTTTTATTCAATTAATGCTCTCAAATTTCACATGGCCACTAGGAAATGGCATACCGAAATGTGCCAAAGCAGGTTTAATGTCAAAAACATCAGAGTTATGACATCCATTATTGTGAATTTTTTATTATAAAATAATAAAACAAGCAAGGAATTAAATATTCTATCAACAATGAAGGCTTGTTTATCATGGTTAGCAAAGAGGGTTGTGATACATTTGTAATCAGCAGGCAACTGCAGAGGATGCTGACCATGAGTATCACAGAGCACATTGTTAACACGTTATGTTAACCAACAATTTAAATGTCTTAAATCATTCACAGGGAGGTCTACCCAGATGTTTCCCAGCAGTAAATGCATTTTACATTCAGGGAACAGACCAAAATAGTTATTGGCCTACCTATGATGTATTATATCTTTGCAGGAGAGTTTGTTCTCCAATCTGAACAATGGGACATGTGTGACTCAACTCTGACATGCTCACGAGATGGAGAACTTCACCTCTCGGGAATACAAGGGCAGCACATTTCCATCAACAGTGGAGTAAATTACACAGAAGAGGACGACCTCCGTAGCGATATGACACATCAGATACACGCATGCAAATATCTTGCCTCCGGAAATCATTTTGAAAACTACACTTCCTCAACTAGAAAAAGGCAAATGACAATTATGAGAATAGATATTATGGGTGGTGCGGTGACAGCTGTGGTGGGAGGACAAGTGGGGAGGGGTGGAGTGAAGCGGACAGGTTGTAGAGGGCTCAGGTTTCAGTCTCTCTGATTAGATGACCGGCATCCAAATGCACGAGGGGGGTGGGGGGTGCTTCAGGAGAGACCACTCAGCGTGTTGATGCAAGCAGCAGGTTTAATGTGACAACCCAGCATTTCGAATTGCCACACAAGATACTGCTCAGCAAAGGGCCCAGATGAACAAAGTTCAGGCATCTGCCTGGCAGCCATGTTGTTGATCACTTCATCTCTTGGGCACTGGATCTAAACTGATGACAAGTGTGTGACCGCATGAAAGTCAATATGCAGTGTTGATTCCTTTGATGAGAAAAGCAAGCCATGGGAGAGAAAAGCAAGTCTGTAAATCATGACCAAAAACATGAATGCTAATAACAATTTTTATATAAATGATTCCTGGTGATTATATAAGCGATTCCTAACAATGATGATTCAAATTGATGTCTGTTGCACCATGGGAAATGCAGTGTCAATAATTAAGATGGCTACATTTAAATCCAGTCGGAAGACATTCTCTGACAGAGTGACTTAAATGTGTATATTCATAATCCCTAAAATCACACAAAGGAATTGATGAAAATCTGCTGCCCTTTGACAAGCCTCAGTAATCTCCTTAGATCCTTTTCATGTAATGACAGCTTTCCTACACAGCTGGGACGAGTCCATGGCAAGACAGAAAACTAACATCTTCAGTTAAAGAATTGTAGTTTTTGCAAATACACAAGTTGATCCATTTTATCTTAACTGTAAAAACGTACAAATAACAAAGCGCCCAAGCTGGCCTTCCTCAAACTTTGCAAGGCACATTAAGGAAGGTGGTCGCACAAGTGAGTATTTGGTCAATGCACGGTCATTGGTCAATGCACGTTTAGATCCAGGCTAGTGATCGGCCGATATTGATTTTTTTTATAACCGATACCGATATCGATTATTTGCATGTTTATGTGCCAAACAACCGATATGCAGGACCGATTTTTATTTACTGTTATACTTCTGTTTTTGACACAATTATTACAACACAAATTAACTGAACAAACCATTTTATTTATAACAATCACTCCCTCCTTGCATACAAAAAAAACCTTTATATTTATACACAAATAAAGCACAAAAATTATTCTAACATATATGGGGGATAATCTAAATTACCTGAATTTTTTTTTGCATAGCTATTTTAGTAGTGTGTAACTTAATACTCCCAGTTAAGCAGAACTAGGTAAGTCCATACTTCACTTTGATTTTTCCTCCTTTCAGTCATCTTAAAAAACAAAAAAGTGTTGAAAGTTAGCAGTCTTTCATGTTAAATTAAATCTTCAAATTACAATAAAAACATTTATATTATTACATTATATAATTTATATCTAAATTATACATATAATTTATAAGCATCAGCAGAATGTTAACAATAGGCAAAATAAATGTTGAAAGTCTAATGTTTTCATATGGAGAAAATAATTGACAGGGGAGTCATATCACCTTTATAGAAATGTAATTCATTTTAAACAGTTTTAGTTTAGAAGGTTTATGTGCCATTTAATAGGTTTTAACTAAGAGTGAGGAATAATTCACTGGGTAATATTAATTCACTGAAGAATATAGCTGGAATATAACATTTTCAGGAAAATAACAAACAAAACAGCATAAACATCATTGCATTTTCAAACTAATATGTTATTAATAATATTTTTGTCGGCCTAGATCATGAAATGCTTTCTGATGTTTATCTATGCATTTACACAGAACTATAACTTACTACTCAACCGCGACCGCGCGTGCAGATAATAAATAAAGCAAAGCTCTATAAATGTTTTCACTTTAAATAATTCTTCATACTGTCACGCCGCCATGACAGTAGTTTCTCTGAAAAAGAAAAATGTCTGTAAAAATACCTTGCTCATGCAATACAGCACCCCTCACATTTTTCACAGATTAGCTCTCTCGATTGTAGAGAATGCAGGAGAAAGGGTAAGAGTGGAGAGAAAGGAGAGTATTTTGGATTTCTGCCTGGAGTTAGCGCCCATTGCCCAGGGTGTTTATTAGGGCCCTGTAAAGGGAAAGCACCACTGAGCGCTCAGCAGAGCAAAGCACTGTTCAGCAGAGGTAAATAAGTGCCGCTCAAAATGTAAATCACGCGCTGCTGACACCTTTGTCCCACATGAAAGCTATTTATAGGAATGTCAGAAAGAGTTAGCGAGAGATACAGGGAAATGGTCAGGGATTGAGATGCGTTTTCTTAATTTCCCTGAGATATCAGTATAAATGCAAAGCAAGTGTAAGGGAGGGAATGAAATATTACAGGGTGCAGAGTAAAGCATTGGGTAGACACCAGTTCCCTCTTTATCCTTGAACGGGAACACTGATAACCAATTTCTCCTTCAAAGAACTAAAGATAAGCATGCTGTTCGGATGATTGCTTTAGATGGGTTGAACCTGTAACTTCTAGCCAACACACTGGATCTGGATAGTGTCTTTATCCTCTGCCTTACACTCTCTGTAATCAGGGTGGTGCATGAGTGTGAGTGAAGAACAGAAACAAAGCATGTACAGTCAGTGACTAATTCAGCTTAAATCTATCTTGATGTGCAGAAACGACCAGCAGACTGGAATATGCTACACCGCATTCACGTACACTCAGAGACGACAAACTCTCCTGTCATGAATTGCAAGCCAAGACACGGCAGGTGTAGGTGAGTCACAGCATTAGCTCTCATGAACACCTGTCTGTTGTTCGGATGAATCAGGCCTTTTATTAGTCTAACTTTCTCAAGATGCTCCAAAGCACAACTCAACCAGATTCCTTCAATGTTCCCTCAAAATGAGTCACCATTTATTGTACAGATACCAGTAGAATGGGGCGCTAAAGCTCATTATATGTTCCCGACACAATCCTGCCCTTCGGCATCACCTGAAGGGTTCTCCATGCTAAAAGACCCAAGACTTGGAGCCTTATCCCTAGCTGATTGTTCTCTTTGTTTACACAAAGACACACCAACTATGTGTTGCTCAACTATGCAGGTAGATAACACAAAGAAAAGAACAGCTTACTGTAATTTGTTTTGAACCCAGGCGGTAACATGCTAATAAGTCACCGTTTTAAAAGGGAAAAGGCCAGATGCGATAACCAGATAATTTTGCCTTTTTAGTAGTCTTGTAGAGTGTTAGTACTTAAAAACATACAACATTGCACCGTACGAGCACCCTGATGTATTTTTTCAACATTCAACAACTTGTTTTCTCGGTTTTACATTTTATGCTCTCAAGGGTCACAGGTTTTTCTACGTAGCTGAAGGAAAGGGGCTAAATGTGCTTAAGCTACTGGCAACACATCACTTGAATTTGCAATTACACTCTTCAAAATATGGTAGTCATATGACCCGTTATTAAAATTAGCAATTTGAGGCTCCCTGAATTACAGAGACGGTTGTGTCAAGCAGAGTTCAAATTTGTGCAAACACATAATGATGGGATTCAGACAACTACCATAAAGTGCAGTTCATATGGTACACCTCCTCATACAGTAGGACAGTGTAGTCGAGAAGGAACACCTACTAAAAACCAAGTGCAACATTGTGACCTCCAACAATTCGATCTGTCAGTCCTTTTCTCCAAGAGCCAGCGTACAATTGTGCACTTTAGATAAGTGAAATTTGATTTGTAGGATGGACATCAAAAGCAAAGCAGAACAAAGAAGCAAGCATTTCTGACCCATCTAGGGAAAAAGCCATGGTGTTTATAAGTATTAACAGCAAGAGTGAGCTTCCTCATCAGATGTGTTACACACAGGAAGCTGTAAGCTTCCTTTTCCTTTTTGATGATACAAATGCAAAGAAAATAAGACAGAGCAAGAGCTGTAGAGAAAAAAGATACTACTTTGTCAACTGAGGACCAAATTGTTCAAAGTAGCACAGTTGGTCTATTAAAAGGCGAGCCGTTGATCGTGCAGAACTTTGCTAATGTAAAACTTGCAGTATACCATATACGTAACAGACAAGAATGAATAGGGCAACAGGGCTTTCAGTCTCTGACGTAACAAGCTTTATGGTGCTCAGGATGTTCACTGAACATCTGGCTGTATCAAGGCAGTCTCAAATCCATTAAGCTTGAAAAGAGGAGTGAATAAGTTTGTTCTTGCAATCACAAGCCCCAGAACAAAGTGGACCAGATTAGGGCATCAGGCTTGCATTCCTTCAACTCGGGGAATCACATGTGGAGCATCATGGCACTGCCATCAGATGGGCTCGCAGCGATGAGGATGGGCCAACAAGAACAAAAGAGCAGGGATTCCTCTTTATACCATCCAGCCACTTGCGTTCTATTTGTCTCTTGGTGTCTGTTCCAAAGGCTAACAATCAACAATGAGAGCAGAGAGGATGCTATATGGACAAGAGCCTAGGAAGATTATTTTAGACAAAAGATTTTAGATAACAGTACAGCTTTAGCAAGGTTTTTTTTTATATACTATCCACAACTGCTTCCTGTACAGAGTGACCATTTGAGCACTGTATTCCAATATGAAATTTGCAGGGGGACTGAAAGTGCACTGAATGTTTTATGCTGCTTTCACACCAAACGCGAATAGAGTGTCAAATTCGCGTCTACCGTGTCTAGTTGGACATTTGAACATTTTGAATCCATTCGCGCGTCCAAAGCAAAATTGACGCACGAATGAGGCGAATTCTGCCGCGCTAAACGCCTCATTCGCGCCTTTAGACACCTCTAGACGCGCGTAAACACATCTTTACATTGACTTAACATTGAAATCACTCGCGCCAGACACTCTATTCGCGTTTGGTATGAAACCATTAGACTGCTTATCCTATCATCTTCACATACACTATGGCTGAGCGATTTTATCGATTCTGCGATATAAATCTATATTTTTTTCCCAAGAAAGTATCGATTTTCAGGCCGCGAGTATCGATACATAAGTCCCATTCAAATCCCCCGTGTTAAACCCGTTTGCGTTGCATGAAGAGTGATTTGGTCAGCCAGCCGCTAGTGGCCAGCTGCGCACGTGCATTGATATTGACGAAAATCCAGCTGTATTCAAACAACACCTTAGCTTTCCTTGTTGGCTAGCCTCCTTGCATTCTGGCTAGTAGCTTTTTTAAAAGCTGGGTCTCCGAAATTGACAGCGCTGTGTTGGACAGATTCGTGCAGCGGTGTTCCATGAGTGAGAAAGTGCGCGAGGTACGGATGAGTTTGTGAGTGAGAGAGAGAGAGAGAGAGAGAGAGAGAGAGAGAGAGAGGTTCGCTCTGCAATCAAATACGATTTTAAATAGGCTTAGTAAAAAAAAAATATAAGTAAAAAAAAAAATAAGTAAAAAAAAAAATCGTAATCGGTGGTGGAAAACCTATTCCAACCCGCGAACACATCATCAAGGTTTGCATTCCCAGGCTGTACACATACAAGAGCACACGTCAAAGCCTCCCTGATCAGCGCGGTGAAAGTTTCCCTGACGTGCGACGGCTGGACCTCGCGCACAACTGAAGCACGTCACATGTTCAATGTCAAGCTAAAAAAGCTGTCAAAGAAAATGCAGTGCAAAGAAACTGTTCAGAACAGGCCACTTGCTGCACTTTTTAACTCTCCATTGTTAATTGCAATACTGCACTTTATTTACTTTTCAAAGGTTTGTAAGCTACAGTTTGCACTGTGGTGTTTCAATAAATAGAACTAATTTTCTCAACACATATTAGATTCATTTTGTCCAGCATTTGTAAGCTGTACTCTCTGTCCAGTCAGAGACATATATTGTGTAATTGATGCTTTCAGTTTTCAGTTCAATTAATTCAATCCAAGTAAATGGAAGACTCACAAGATGTCACCAAAATCACTCTGTCCCCTTTAAATCTTTCAGAAAATGATGTAAGTGTATCGAATTATATCGAATCGTATCGTTGGCTGAATATCGTGATATATATCGTATCGTCAGCCGAATATCGTGTATCGTATCGTATCGTGAGATTAGTGTATCGCTACAGCCCTAACATACACTGCATTAAACCAAGAGTAAAATTATGTACATATATGGTTTGGTGTGGAATATACATTAAATCAGACGGACAGCCACTGGTGCTTGTCTCTCCTTTAACCCCACTAACTTATGCAGGGTCATATTCAGGTCCCCGTCATGTGGGAATGTCCAGTAAGGCAGGAACCAGCCACCTGACTGCCACATTCCACACAGGAGAGGCAGAAGACAGAAAAACTGCTGCAAGGAAAGGAATGTTAAAGGGTCATTGGGAACTGAGTAGGAAGTAGATTTACAAGGAAGAGGATTCCCTTATTTCTCAATTTCAGGTGAAATACAGAATAACCATATTTACTGAACAACAATTACTATCTGTTCGCAGTAAGAATCAAGTGGATGTGTGTGAGCCAATCTAACTGATTTCGACAGAATTTCATGTACCTAGATTTCTCTATAACAGAATCATATAGATTCAAAAACAAAGCAAAATACAGTTTTGCTTGTGGATATCTAGAATATCAGCTGCTAAGCACCTCACATAAAACCCAATCTTTCAGACAGTCATTGTCAACATGACTGAAATAAAGAGTATGAATGTACAGTTGGTACAACAGCAGAGCTGAGACTGTGCTACAGTTCTGGATTTTCATTCCTGAAGCTCATGTGAAAGCTAAAACATTCCCTCGGGCCAACTCTGCCCCACGTCATTACCCAAAACTGTCTGCTCCAGTTCTGACCATGGAGTGGAACGACAGTGGCAGATGAGGTGTTGCTATTTATAGCTTGTAAACGGGGGAAGAAAACTGAAATTCTGGAATAAACTAATGCTTTTTTTAGCACAGAGAAGTATTCTAGTGAATTGGTTAAGGGTCCCAACTGAGGTAACAAAAATAATGTGTACTATTGCACAGGATGAGCCAAGCTTGTTTCAGCATCCTAAATTAAGTCAAACTATGGCAGGAGAGAACATCCTACTTTTCGTACCCACAATAGGGGTTTAACAGCCTTGGAATGACGTAACAGACCCTGACAGCCCAATAAATACCAGCTCTCGTTGATACAACTCAGGCTACACCTCAGGCACTGCATTTACATAGGTGTGACAGTGCTAAAAAATCCCTGACATTTAGCAGACACAGCCTGCTGTAGCTTCAATTAAACAAGACGCATAATTTGGATTGAATAGAATGCTATCACATACCTGTAATGAGGTTTGGAAGCCGTTTCAGTAAATTCCAGACTCTCTTGTTAAAAAAATGAGTATGTTATGCACTCATATTGGTTTGAAAGAATAAACTTAGTTATAGGTCAGAGGCTGTCACATATTGCTTGCTCTAGTTTTACAGACATTTGAAACATTCATTCTCCACATGAAATCAAGCTATTCACTTCATAAGTATGAGCTCTGAATTAACGACAAAGAAATGTACTAAATATGGGAATGCACATTCTTTAAGCTAGGCAAGCACAATATCACGTTTATTTGATTGTAACACTGTACAAAATGGTCTTTAGGTCTTTTTCTTCCAAAAAATCTTGCATCCAGATTAGTATTCAGGGCTTCCAGCATGGTTTTTAGTTAGGTGAGGCAGACAATACCAGAGAGAGAGTCCGCTTTCAATCGAATGCCCCCCTCCATTAAGTTTTTTTGTCCTCTTTTAAAGCTGACGTTCTGCCACAAGAATCCAGAGAATGCAAACGCGAAACAGCCACTGAAATCTGGGAGGAGTTGCGGGTCCAACCAGCCCACTCTGCAAAAAGCAACTTCAAGAGCAGCTTCATAAATGCTCATCATAAAGGATACAAGATTTACATGCTTGCAAATAAACTATAAACCCAGACTGAGTTTATAGTAAGAATCAATTGCAATGCATTTCATTAATAATCAGCATATCATGTACTTATTTTACTAATAAAAGTTGTAATTGATTAGGCTAGCACCCCTATTAGAAGGACCTGTACTAACTGATCATGAACACAATTAACAACAAACGAGAACAATTGGGGTCAGTAGGGTGAAGGTAATAAAGGAGACTGAAAGGTAAAAGTACTGTGTGTTTGTGTGACAAACAGCATCTTAAGAGACTTATTTCAAAGTATTACTACTGACCTATAAAGCTCTAAATGGTTTAGCTCCTGTGTATTTAATGGACCTTCTATCGCCCTACAATCCATCGCGCTCTTTAAGATCACTAAATTCGAGGCTTGTGGTCATTCCAAGGATATCTAAGTCCACTAAAGGAGGGAGGGCGTTCTCGCATTTAGCTTCTAAACTCTGGAATAGCCTTCCTGATATTGTTCGAGGCTCAGACTCGTTGTCCAAGTTTAAAACTAGATTAAAGACGCATCTCTTTAGCCAAGCATTCACATAATGCTTACCTTTTATACTACTGTTGAATCAGAGCGAATGCATTAATATAATGAACAGCAGCTATGCTAATTATTTCCCATCTGCTTTTCTGCTGTTATCTCGGGACGCTAGTCCTGAGGTAAATTTAGCGTTCGTCAGCTCCCGTTTGTATCCAGCCTCTCACGGAGACTTCAGATGCCCCAACACCTGCGATGAGATGACTAAACGCCTGTGAAGAGACGACTCGACGCCTGTGAAGAGACGACTCGACGCCTGTGAAGAGACGACTCGACGTCGGCGATATGTTATGCCCTAAATTAATACATGATTAACTAACTGTATTTTTCTATACATTTCTGAAATGCACTTTCTGTAAAGCTGCTTTGAAACAATATGTGTTGTGAAAAGCTCTATACAAATAAATTTGAATTGAATTGAATTGAATTGAATTATTGAATAAAATGAGAGGCAGTTAGGACATGGGGCTGATGTGACCAGTGAAACGTGAGGAATTTACTGCCCTCCCATTGTGACCTTTAACACACTTTTGCTACCTACAAAACCATAGGCACAGAAAGACAATGATGAGAAGGAAAGACCGAAAGAGATCAAACTTGATGTTCCTCATAAGCTAGATTCTTGACACTTAAATCACATTAGGATCTCAAAGAGGAGATGAGCACAATGTCGCAGGAGTGGGCTTCAACAAGCCTCGGCAGGCAAAAAATACTCTGTAGATGGACGAGCAGCTGAAAGAAATTGCACATTCTTTTGAAAACAGTACAACCTGCTTTATGTTACCTGTGAAGTATTTTCAGTGGACCTGCACTTTAAAGAGTTCAAAGTACCATGTAGACAAATGCTAATTAGTAGGGCTGGGTATTGACACAAATTTCACAATTCGATTCGATTTTGATTCCCAGGCTTGCAATTCGATTCGATTCGATTCAATATCGATTGTTTTGGATATGAGGTACAATACATGGCAAATTTTCACAAGGAAAACAAATCTCTTAACTAATGCTGTAAACTATGGAGTCAGTTCATTAGCCTACTATAATATTGAAGGTAAAAATTAACTGATTTGTAGCTATACAAACACTTAAATTACACTTTTATTTATTTTTATAATAAGTAATATGAATTATAAACAATTTAATGGTGGCTGTCATGATTTATTCAAACATGCATTAAATATTGAAGAACATTAAAAATTATAATGAATATATAATATGGTGCATATATTTAGCAAAATTCTCCTCTCTAGAGTTAATTTTTATGACTAACGAGTTTATGGTCATGTTTTTTCAAAGGTAAATGTGACGTTACATTGTTTAAAAGTTGTATAACTGACGTCTTTCCACGATTTAAACACTGATTGAGCGATTTCATGTGACATGATACGGATTTCGATAAGTTGTTCTCTATCTTTTAACTCACTTTTAGATGCTCATTCATGTTTATTTCGCGCTGTAACTGGTATTATTAAGGCTGAAGAGAAGATCATGTGTGCTCCGCGCTGCTGCTTCTCTTGAGTTGCGCCAGAGCGATCTCACGCCACAGCGCCAAAATGGTATTTATGTTTTTGAATTTCGTAATAAAATGCACATAATTTGAAATTTGAGACTTTATTTGATGTCAATAGTAACAAAGAACAAGGATTATTGCGATTTATTGGATGGGATCCGCGCTACAATATTCCATTCATTCATCAAATAAAAACAGGATGACTAATCGATTTTTGAGACTTAAGAATCGAGATTGGTTCGTAAATATGAGAATCGATTAATATTGAGAAATCAATATTTTTTTACCCAGCCCTAGTAATTAGGTACTTGGGATGCACTACTCATTCGTGAATAACCATTTGTTAAAACAAAGCAGCAAAAACAGTTAATTCAAAAATTTCATGATACTGATGTCACTGAAGACATCACTGATGTTAAAGGGATAGTTCAGCCAAAAATGAGAATTTTATCATCACATACTGACATTTTGATCAAAAACTGTATGAGTTTCTTTCTTTTGTTGAATACAAAGGAAGAAATTTTAAAGAATGTTGGTAACCAGACAGTTGACGGTAGCCATTAACTTCCATAGTAGGAAAATAAAAAATACTATGGAAGTTGATTGTTACAGTCAATTGTCTGGTTATCAACATTATTTAAAATATATTTTGTGTTCAACAGAAGAAAGAAACTCATACAGGTTTGGAACAACTTAAGGGTAATTAAGTGATGACATAATTAAAATTTCTGGGTGAACTATCCCTTTAACATAATTATTCATTCAACAGTGTAAAGAATGCACAATTTGGTGCGAGAAACTTCTTATTGCATACAAATAAAAATAAAAAAAAGTTTAAAATATGGACCCAATGTCAAGTTGGATGAACTGGAGTTAGAGAGGGGAACTGACAGAGACTCAGTTGGGGGAAATAGATTTATCATGAATCTAGTGAGAAGTGAAACCACAACTTAAGACATCCTCCGCACTTGAGGGGAAAGCAAGAAAGAGAAATTAATCTCTTAAAAAAAAAAGGTCTGACAGAGCATGTGTTAAATGCACAAATGTTCTGCTTTGCATATACACTTTTCTGTCATTGTGCAACTGTCAAGGTTAAAAAAATAATCTTGGAAGAAATGTCAGATTCACATTAAGTGGAGATAAAACACAAGTGAAACCTAATGCCAATCAGATAGCATCTCACAATGGCAAAGCCCTCAGTATATTTCCATTTATGATGACATCTTTTTTCCCCTTCCAGCCCATGTAAGACACACAATGGATAGCACACTTATGGCCAGTACTGTAAATGAGGAAGGAGATCAGCGCTTGCAAATGAAGGAAGCGCAGCTCCTGTCTTTGTCTTTCTTACTCCTTTGGAAAGAAAATGGATTTCAACAATGAAAAGGGAAACGGTTATGGCTGGGATCCATGGGATTGGATTTCTTCCTCAACTGTTCCCCTCACATCCTCTGCATTATTCACAGATGACGACACTCTCTCTGGGGCATGTCTCTATTAAACCAGTTTGGAGTTAAGGCACCTCCCGCAAATTCCAGCACTGTGACATCTCACAGTTAACATATGCTGATAAGGCTGTTGGCAAGACAGCCGTAAGGTTTTAAATAGTTTAAGGTCAATAACCTAGTCAACAACTTGCATATGGTTCAGAATATACATTAATGAAGGGAGTCAGCATATGGACACAGGACCCTGTGCAAGTATGTGTGCGCATATGTTTATACAACTAATTGCAAGTGGTTTCCATTTCTCATATCTGCTGGAAAAGCTCATGAAGAAAAGAGTGTGTGATGTGTGAAGAAGTGCATGCAAACCAGCTTACACACATAAGAACCACGCACAACTTCACACAAAAATGACTGGGATTCAGAATGCTAGAGTGAAGATGAGAGAGTGAACAAGAATCAAAAAGAAGAAAATACGAGTGGTTCTTGCCGTGTAAATGACTGGGTTGTTGCTTACTGGCCAAAATCAAAAGCCTACACAATTTTTTTCTTTAGTTTTATCATCTGCCAGGACATCCATAAGCCTAATTGCTTCGATTACACCACACCCTTATTTAACAGGCATACAATTTGAGGTATCAATGTTTGTAGCACAAATTGTGCATGACAGTTATACACCAATGTTAAATACTGAGGGTCAGGGGTTTGTTAACCAAGTATGAGTAATACTATGTGGTGGTGCTTAAGTTTAGATTAACATCACATCTAAAATGCTATGACTACACCCTGCTTTGTTCCACTCTGTTAACATGTGAAATTTTGGGAAAATATTTGGCAAAGAGATAAACAGGAATGAATTGAAAAAGACAGGGGGGGACTGAATTCTTCACAGCACATTTAGTTCTTGCTCGCCCTTTCATGTCTTTACTATTATAATTCAGCTGAATAGAAAAACAAAAGAGTGAAGGGATGCCTCTACTCCCATTAAAAGAGCCCTCTCTTGCATCTCCCTGAATCCATGAAGAATGAATAGGGGGGATGTCGGCCTTTGTCATCCTACTAGCTCATCTATGATTCAACATGTACCAATGCAATGAGGACGAGAGAAACACAACATCCTATTTTTAATCCAATAAAAATATTCAGAGTAATAGGGATTTACTGATGCATGCTGGGTAACCAAGGCCACTATTCAAAAAACTGATACCACAATAGTGTAACTAAATTGTTACTAATTCATTAATTTAATCTTAATGGCAGATCTAGAGAACATTAGAACTTCAGAAATATAGGAGGAAACATCTGAGTCAGTCCATGGAAAGAAACTAGTTCCCAAGTGATCTCAAATGGGAGAAAAATAAAAGCTCTGCAAATGAATCAGCTCTGGGGAGAAAAGCAGTTTAGACGTCCCATTAACAAAGCTGACGAGATAATCTTCTTTCCTCTTCTACATCCAGGAAAGGTCTCTTTTACTGATGTCCAGTAAGACTTCAAATATTTTACAACTACAAAACTAAGGAGAGAAAGCAAAAGAGAGAGAGAACGGCGGGCAAACACAAAGCAACCCTCCCTCATGTCCTTGCATTGCTCACCCCCTCTTCTCCTTGCTTGTCTTCATTCGCCCTCCCTTTGTCAAAGCAACCTGGGAGTTTCCAGTGGCCAGACCTCTGCTCCTGCAAGCCCTCTGACCCCTAAATTACTTAGAGTTACTCTAAAGGCTTTAATCCATCCATAAACACACAGCACATCCCCCATTTTAGCAAGTGTCCACACACCTCATAATGCTACTTTGCTTTCACCAATGCACATCAGTTCAATGCCCTCATCCCAGCAGCGTGGACATGATATCACTGGCACCATCCGCTCTTACATTCCACGGTCTTACACTCCACAGCATATTTTGCACACTTTCATCCGTATAATGCTTTGACATGTTTATGTAACGGTTTAAATCTATGAGCGCTTAAGAGGAATTACTAAAGTCTGACCAGTGTGTATAACTGTTCAGTTTGTACAGAAGGATCTTCACCAGGCAACTAACAACAATCCATCTTTATCCGTGTGCAGTTATACTTTCTCCACAAAAGGTCCATGATACTGAGTAGAAACCAGATACCAGGACGGACAGAGAGGGTCTTGTGATATTCAGAGGAAACACACAAGCCTATATGTATTGAGATCCAACTGAGTTTCAAAGACCCAATTTGTTAGATTCAAGGTGTTATTAAAAAAGGCAGTTAATGTAACTCAACTCTAGTTTGACACTAAAAAACCTCTGACAAGAGAGTAACAGGCAAATCAATACAAATATACATTTGAAAAGATTTAAGCCTTGACCAACATACCGTCTGGTTGAATGAATACACTTAACATCTAGAATTGGTTTGGAAGTAACAAACCTAAAAAAAGTGTTCAAAGTGCCATTAAATCAGAAGTACCATATTGACGTTAGCTAACTTGCTCAGCAACAGTTTTGCACCGCCATGACAGTAGTTACAATAACAAACACGCTAATACTGTGGTTCTCAACAAGGAGGCCACAGAATGACTTAAAATAATTTAAATTATTAAATTATGATTAATATAAATCATACAAATATTTGTATTAGTATTATAAATAGGGATGTCCCGAGCAATTCTCAAGGATTGGTATCGAGGGCGATAGAGGTCTGTTCTAGCGCCTCACACACACACACACACGCACACATATTTGAGCTTCCGTGTTTATTTTTGTAATAAATCTAAAGTTATTTACTGTTTATTTTATCTGCCATCAGACTATCTGAGACATCGTTGCTATGGGTTGCGTCTGACAAACTGCCGTTCTGACACCGCAAGCTTCATGCTTTCTAACCTTATCCCCACTTTTTTTTCTTTTTGTTGCAATTATTCTGCTTATTGTACAAATTCAAGAAGTTTTTTTATCAGTATTCCATATTCCTGTAGTCCCATATTACTGTAGTAATTGTTATATTGGAATTACCCTGTAGTGATAGATGCTCCTTTTTTCCATTTGAGCCCCTAAGAAACTCTCTGCACATCCCATACATTAGAGTGATTTTAATAACTTTAACATCCTTGAAGTGTGCACCAAGTCTAGGAAAATACAAGTTTCGGATTGGGACTGGCAGGTACTCAATATTCAATGACTCAGATTGGATCAGGGGCACAAAAAACATAAAACTTGATCAGGACATCCCTAATTATAACAATTGTTTTTATTGAAGAACATGCGGCTCTTAAACTTCTAGTATCTCAAAATTAAATAATTTATATCGACACTCATGGTTTTTGTTAATATATAGTTCTGTTAATATTATATAAATATTATGTGGATATTGAGTGGTTCACTGAGCAAATACTATAGTGCCCCTGGTGGCAGTGCTGAGAATGCAACATGTACATGCAATACATTATAAACTTGCAGTATGACACATTTTGGAATGCAACAATAAATAACATGAAATCAAGCTAGCATAACATCTACATTCAAGAATGTGAATGCAAACACTTCTAGATTTGGAAGCTTGAGTTTATCATGAAAGGAATTCATAATTAGGCTATGCAACACAAGCGTGCTTTGCATACTCAGCAAGGCAGGGGCTATAGGACTTCTAAGAAATAAAAAGTTGTCCTTTTTTATTTCAAGTCAACTACTGTAAAGACAGAGTTTGATGAGAACTTTGCTGAAGCAGTTGGTTAACATGACAGCATTTTTACAGCTAGCTATCTGAATAACAACAGAACAGACATTTGAGTAATAAGAACACTCATTAAACAAAAGACGACACATCATATGATACAGTATGTTTTGGGGCTAATCTGCAACTTTACCAAAGATCTTCTTCACCCACATCCTGTAGGGGCACCATAAGAACCATGACCACAAAAGTGCACAAACATGTTACACCAGCACGATTTCCTGTTGTAAGTTTGGCACTCATTTTTTAAATAGATCTTTCACTGCAGTGTTTTGCAAAAGCACTTTTAAGCCTTTGGTCAGCCACAAAAGAGAATAAATAGAGTTCACATTAAGCAGCACGAGCATCTGCTATAATAATGAAGGCCGAACATGAATACCATGGTAGTTAGTTTCTTACCTGAAGTTCACACCACGCTACCTCCACCGTTGTCTCCGTGTCCAAGCCCTTGTAGACAGTTTTGAATGAGCCACGTCCAATCTCGATATCAAATTTGAGGAAACGGCCATCGGGTGAGGTTCCCACAGCTTTGGTCTCCACTTCTTCTATGTCATCCTGAACCTTTTTCTCAGCCTCCCTCTGCTCAGCTTCAGCACGGGTCTGCTCAGCTTCAGCACGGGCCTTCGCCACCCCTCTTTCTTCCTCCTCACGTTTTTCAGTTACTCCGATCTCCTGCTCCTTGTCACCCACGTCACTGGGCACCGTGTCTGCCGTCCCAAGGGCCTCGGCCTGCCTCGCACCCACATCCAGCACAGATAGGCTCTGTACCTCGACAATCCCATCAACCCCAGCACCTCTTTCTCCCTCTGCATGTTCTTCCACTACTATACCCGAAACACCCGATTGTGTGTCAATGGTTACATCAGGGGCCAAACTCAGCACCACAGGCACGACAAACTGCTCGCAGTCTGGAGGCGAGGTGAGGATGCAGGCTTTGCTGGGCAAGTCTAGGGCTGTGGCATTGGAGTCACAGATGACGCTACGCCTAAAAAATCTGTGCTCAGCCGTCTTCAGATCTTTATCCATGGTGTGGCGTCGCTTTCTGACCTCCGTGTCTAGCTTCTCACCCACCAGTGAGTCCGAACCGGAGCCATTCTTTGGAGGTGGAGGTGCCAAGAAGGTAACCAGCTTGTTAGGATTTTCTGACGACATCTCTCCAGGAAAAAAACAAACTTAAATGTATGAATAAATTATTATGAAAAAACTTGTAAACCTTGACTTTTGCAAAAATGTCCTCTTCCTGCTTTGACTGTGGTTCAAAAAGCCTATGAAAAAAAAAAGCTCACGTGAACCACAGAGTTGGCAGGAAGGCCCCCTCCGTGGGGTATTCCTTACTAACAGTTACTCTTACAGTGTAAAGGGCCAGAGCCCAAGAGAGGAGGTGTTCTTTTATAAACGTAAAAGAACAAGACACAGTCACTGAGAGGCAAGCACTGATGGTGACAGACAAAAATTGTCAAATCCACTTCATCCATCCTGCAGTGACCCGGAGACAGCCGTCATTGAGCATAAGGGACCACAAGAGGGAAAAGGGCAAGAGCCTTGATGTTCTTCAGACCTTTAGAGTGCAGGAAACCTGGCTTCGCAACCAAAAACCAGGTCCAGATTTACTGCAAGAGACATACAAAGAATATATTAATCACACACCCAAATTAATTTTTTTACCAGTTTTTAAAACATTACAAGCTATTTCCAACCGAATAAGCATTTTAATATTATTAAATAGGTTATAGCATTATTGAAGACAGACACATAATTCAAAGGTTTACTGTCATCCTATGTTACAACTAAAGACACTTTTTACTAAATGTTAAAGTATAACGTTTGAAGCAGCTACAAAATATGACATTAAAGGCAAACGTACACTACTTATTCGACCCAGATTATTTTTTCGTACTTGGTGTTTCTCAGAAGCCTTTTTGGTAAATAGGCTCTCTCCAATGATTTCCCTGGGCTTATTCTCTATACTGAGTCAGACATGTTTTAGTTTCAATCGTACATGTATAAAAAATTAAATGCCGTGCCTCAAAAAATATCAACAAAACAAAACCATGTGATGGTAGATTAACACGTCTACTGCGCACGCGGGGGTCTCGAGACGGGTCGCCCTGGTTACGGTGGGTGGCCAGCTGAGATTTGGGGGATTTTTCTGAATTCTCCAGCGAAGACAAGCACAAAACTAAAACAGATTCTGGCGTATTTAGCATTTGTGGGTCATCTAAAGTATTAAATGTTGTCAGCGAGAATTTAAGATACGGCTTTTCAAAAGTTGTCATGTAGCCTAACGGCCACCGTTGGTTATTCAGGTCTCGAGCTCGCTCTTAACATAATGCGCGCGCGTTTAATAGCGTTTATAGAACAGGAAGCGCGTTGAAATACACTGGAACAAAATACGACAAAATACAACATAACCGTCTATAATATACAGGCAGTATGTATTTAATACCGAATACCTGTCAGTTCATAATGCTTATAAATAACATTTCTGCTGCAATGAAAAAATAGGAGGCTGGCCAGCGATTACCTTTCGTATCGTCATATCCATTCCCCCTGATGTAGACAAAGCGACAGCTGCAGTTGGCCGAGCGAACAATTTAAGAGCGGCGACAGCTAAATAATTATAATAGAGACAAAAAGAATCCAGGCTATAAAACCGAATGGTCATGAAAATATAAATTCCATAGATTTAGTACAGATACGCGTTCATCGTACTGTTTGCTCGACAGGCCAAGTTCAAAACGGGGCTGTTGAATCCAACGCGATGCAATGACTCTAATGAAATCGGTATCCAGCGTAACGATGTATCCCGTGATAAAACATCATGGCAAATCACAAACAGAGTCCGGTTCCGGTCGACTGCACGCGGATCCGCTGCAAACCACCGAATTTCTTCCTTTCACGTGTCGTGAACAATGCAACAACATCCACTGCGGTTTGCGTTCGCTGCTGTCGAGCCGGTAGAATCGCTATCCTTATGCAGCAGTCGACAAATGACAACTGGTAGTCTCAATATACAGTATTAGGGTTTCTGTAGCTGCTGCTCTTGGTTCGGGTGGTGTTATTAGGACCCCAGTCTGTCACGTTGGTTTAGCTCCGAGGCTGCTGCTGTCTAACTTACCCTCCCACTGAATACTGACAGCAGAGACGCCAGCCGGCGGTGTCTTAGAAAGGCCTGAAGAGGTCGCTGTTTCCTCTCTGAGTATATTTTTCATTTTATTTAGAAGTATGGAAGCATTACAATGCAAAATCAGTTGATTCCCTTCCTCCCTACAGTAGTAGGTAAAAATGAATGCAATTCCTCAAGTACACCCTTGTTTGCCAGGCTGATTCTTATTTTGTCCCAAAATTCCCAATGTCAGTACATCCTGATCTGTGTTTTTGGACAGGCGGTGCTCTGTGATGCATGTCAGTTGCACACCCTCTTAAGTGCTTATTAAGAGCTTGCTTCACATTGTACCACAGCTTAGATGCAAATATCTATTGTTTGCTCTGGCATGAAATTCTGGCTATGCTGTCATGCTGTTAATTAAAGGTGGATTTGTGAGCATTAATCGGGCCATTAAAATGTGCTTTTACTGTATATTCTATAAACGAAGGCCTGGTTCAGACAGGGCTTAGATTAAACCAGGATTAGGCCATTTTAAGTAGCTATTATAAATGTCATGTGCCTTAGAAAGAAAAAACACATTACTAGTGTGCATCTTGAGACCAAACATATTTTAAGATATTTCAGTGCAAGTTGCTTTCAGTTTCTGTTTGAGCTGTTTTAACAGAAAATGCACACCAGTAATGTTTTTTCTAAGGTAAGTGTATAAAAGCTACTTAAATTAACTGAGGACTAATCCTGGCTGATCTTAGCCCTGTCTGTGAAACAGGGCCTAAACGTCAAAGATATTACTGTAGTACAGACCACAATAGCATTTCTACTTTTAGGTGCTTTATTAAAAAGGTAAATTAAGGAAGTGGTATGACAAGCAACATTTATGTGGTCATGTTGCTAAGATTAAATTATGCATATTGCAGGTACATTAAGCATCTCCTCAGTTTCTGTTATATTTTTTATATTTTGCAAAATATAACACCTTCAGTTTTATCAATAGAATATTAATACTACTGTAGGAAATGGCAAATACAAATTATGTAGTATTTTCATTTAGCAGAAAATGATTCACATATGCATGGAAAGTGTAAATTAAAATACAAAAGACATTACCATGCTCGAATAATTTTTTTTGTCCTCTCTATACATGTGAGTCCCTTTTCCTGTGGCCAGACACTGATTTCTCTTTATGTGAAGCCCTTATACTCAACATTTGTTTTTCTTGTTTGCATTCCAGATGGCACACACGAGTGGGATCTTTGCTAACATCACAGATTCTCCATGGAGGCCCTACTGCTACATAAAACCACCTGTGGGGTCCAGCGAGGCAACACAAGCATGTGCAGGATGTGCATAATCAAGTAAGACAGTGAGGTGTCGAGATCACAGTATGCGTCTTTGCCTGCATGCCTGAGAGGCTGTTTGTTCTGGATGCATTGACTGAGATGGGTACACTTTGTTCCCCTGCCCAAACGAAGGCAGTGATTGAGTTCTGTTGACATACAGGTCATCTGAGAGCATGTGGAAATTTAACACTGCTACAAATATCAGAGAAGATTGCATTAATGACCCTTTCATTTTTGACTAATTGATTAGTGCAAACGGAATGTTTCAAATGTGCATTATCTTTCTTTGTAGATTTAGGTGATTTTGAAGATTTCTCTAAGTGGGTTATTTAGGGGAATATCAAAAGTAAAGACTGAGGAAGAAGATGTCATATCATGGAGCTTCAGTACATCAGTTTATCCACTTGGCGGTGGTAATGAGGGAGTGAGAAAAACAGGCATTTTTTAGCACCCAATGTACTCAGGGTACAGGGTCTCCTCGCTGTATATTACTGTGTTTAAACTGGTCTTTAAGATTACTGCAAAACTCCGCAAGGCAAATATTTACTCTGAGATTGAAACAATGCACCAGCTAATCTAAATGAGTGTGAGCGGGTTATCTTAAAGTCACCATGTCAAATGCCTCCTGGAAAGTTTAACATTCCATTGTAAAGAGCCACTGGATGTCACATGCTAATTTTTTAGCACAACTGTATGCAAAGTCAGGTGACATATAAATTAGAAAATATGTAGGCCCACTTTATTCAAATTCCAGTTCATGTACCAGGAAATATTTAAGATCATAACTTTTTATTGTATATTGCATGCAAAAAAGGCTCTTTTAACTAAACTCTACATGTTATTAAGATTTTTTCTTTCGGTAATCTTAATACTGTATGCATTGTATAACTTGGTCATATTGGCCATGGGAATTTTACATGACACAGTAAAGCTCAGTATAAGGGGCCACATTCCACGTCAGAACACTCTGTATCAGCGCGGGGTGATGACAGATAGTTTGATAGAAATCTGTGTTTTTGTTCCTACTGCTAAAGCAAGTTCTGTTTGATGGTATAGAGCGGATGGTACACAATGTGTTCAGGGGAAGGGAGGATCCTGTTGTCTTTATATACTGTATAGGAAAACAAACTCCCTGAAAGCTATCTTGTTCCTTAACAAGAATTTGGTCGTTAAGTCTTTATCACACTGTTAACAATACATCTCAGAAGAGTTTTGTCTCTGCTGAAGCTTTTAAACTTTTCATATGGTGTACACTGGGGTCAGTAAGATTTTTGCTTTAAAAGAAATTACTTTTTTAATGTACTTTTTTTTATATATAACGATTTCTGCTGTTATTTTGAACATTCATCAAATAATCCTAATAAAATGTATCATGGTTTACATGAAAAATATTAAGCAGCAAATGTTTTCAACATTGATTATAATGTTTTTGAAACCCAAATCAGCATTAGAATGATTTCTGAAGGAACATGTGACACTGAATACTAATGATGCTGAAAATTCAGCTTTGATCACAGGAATAAATTACATTTTAATTAAAATATATGAAAATACAAAACAGTAATTTTAAGTTGTAATAATATTTAAAAATGTATTTTTGAACAAATAAATGCAGCCTTGGTGAGCACAAGAGACTTCTTTCACAAACTCTGTAACGGTACTGACTGTATAATGTATAGCACATTAGCTCACACACATTGCATTGGCCACTCGGCCCAGAAGTTAATTTTAATTCAGTCTATTTTAGGCCTCGAAGTGGTCATCTGCTCTGGCTCAGTGTTTGAGGTTACACGCCGGGATGTGTTGGGCACTAGTGGAGCACAAAAGACCACAAAGGCCACGTGTCCACCACTATTGCAGCTGCAATGGCACTCAGCCCATGCACTATGTCAGTGACTGTAGCTGCTAATGTCTCATTGTGTATTTTAGTAGAGTAGCGAGTGAGTGACCAGCACGAACTGTCACTGTGGGAACAGTTCTTCACAGTTGAAGCTGTGGACGAAGTGAACCTTCATTTCGGAGGGCAAAAACATCTCGGCATCCATCTATCACCTTCTCACGAGTCATTCTCTCTCTCCGGCTCCTCTCTCCTCCTCTTGACTTTTTATTAGTGAGGCCCAGAACCCTTAGCAAACATGGCATGTTTAACATACCTGCATCAGGGCACTGCAGTTGAAAGGACCTTTTGTCAACCAACCCGCACCCTTAATGGAGGCTGCGCTTCAGCTCTTTACCTTTCAGAAGAATCTGCTTCGTTTGATGCCTTTAGCTGATCCTTCTGTGTCTGTAATTACAGCTATTATTATTCTCCCTTGTGACTTCATTAGTCAAATCACTATTGTGACTGCATAATGGGACGTTATGTGTCTCGCTCGGATAATTGCTAACAAGAAAACAAGCAGGTCACTGTCGTCTTGGATGAAAATATCTATTTCATGGTTTAATACCAGACACACTTTATCCAAATGCTCGCTGTTATCTAATATGTGGGAGCATCCCAAGGCCACATTGTAAGAAGAAAGTGTCTCATAACAGTTGGTGCTGAATAATGTGTGCCACACTGCTGTGGCTTGCTGGTTTTTGTATGATGGCTTGAAATGCAATATGCGTAATATTGTGTTAGTTTTAGTTTTAAATGTGGCAACACCTAAAAGTCTGCTGCATTATAAAACCGGTGTTCATAATAGATTTGGAAAAGCTATGATAGCAATGTCTGAATCATAAATGAATCATTAAAAAAAATATTTTTCATTGCATCTCAAAAACATTTTTAATGATTCATTTAGAAATTAGACTGATCCAATAAATGTTCAACTGGTCCAATGTCCAATTTATGAACAAATCATTCTTTTGAATATGATCTTTTCAATAAATTTTAGAAATTAGATTGATCCAACTAACTTACTCAGTGATTCTGGTCTCAAATACTTTAGAAGACTTATATAACCATATAGCAAACAAATCACTTTTTTTTGGTAATATATTTTAATACTTTTATGGCATTTTGCGACTTTTTTAAGACTTTCATTGTGATTGCATGAAACAAAAGTTATACAGGTTTGGATTGACATGAAAGAAAGTAAATAATGACAGAACTTTGTTTTTTGGTTGAACTATCCCTTTAAAGGGGAATGTGTAATTTCTGTACAACTGTATTTGTAAAAAAAAACAATTGTATAACAATTGTTAAAAAAAAAAAACACACACAAAGAAAACAGCTGTTTCCGGCATATTTCCTGAAAACTGTAATTTCATTGTCCAGCCAAACAGGTCGTTTTCTACTCCAAACTCATGCCACTGGATGAGCCAGAAGTTGACACTCAAACAAATAGAGCGATATTGAAATAGCCAGTGTTTACACTTTTTAGGAAATTCAAACTACAGTATAAATGACTTCCTTAGTAGTCTCTGTATGTTAAACTGGAGAAAGTATATTTTAACTCTGAAATCTTTAGACTCATCAGTGAAGTTTACCAATGTCCCCAGTTCATTTTTTGTTTATATTAAAACACTAACCACATATTGGCCACACATTTATAAAAATATCAAAATGTTGCAGTTTGTGTGAATGAGCTCTGAATGAAGCCTTTGACTGGATTGGGGGAATTTGAGTCTAATAATACTGACTGGGCACTTGAACAAGAAACTGAAAAATCTCATCTTTCTCCACTCCGCAGACTGTGATTACACTGGATATATTTGACTGGTTTACTGTTTACAAAGGAGTGCTCAGTTTTGTTGTAAACCCAGTCCAGTGGGTTGGAGTGGCGCTGGACTTTAAAAAAAAAAGAAAGAAGTGAATAACACACTTGTTTGTCTGGACGGCTGTCCTTGCTGTGTGCCATGAATTTCTTCAAAAGCTTTTGCCAACTTTCCCACTTTCCCTCTCTAAGGAACTCCGAGCGTGTCTCGACTACGATTCAGCCGTACAGGGCACATCGACGACAGTCATCCGGGACTCGCCATGTCAGCAGCAAGAGGACGTACAGATCGAACACAGGTATGCTGAGACGTCTAGAAGACATTGGTATTTCTTTGGGGGCTGCGACATGACATTCCTTATTTTCTTTCTCCTGATCTCTGTCCTTCTCTGTCCTCACGTCGGGGTGCAGAATGTTCTGTGTATTTAGAGGAAGGTGATCATGTAGTTCTCTCTCTTCTGAAGCTGAGCATCACTCAAAGAATCCATCAAATATCAATTAGTGATGGACTGCAAAGGCAGACTCAACGTTTAATGTACCCGAAGATCAACAAAACACGCACTTACCAAACTATTACTGGGGACAGGAGGATTGTCACAAACCTATGACAACCAAGGCTTCCCAGGGAGAGAATTACAACACTGTGTAATTGTGGAAACTGTATATATCCAGAAAAATAAAAGTCTGTTGAAGTGCAATTCTGGGGAGAAAAAAAGTTTACAGAAAGTCTATTTTTCTTGCATCACGATGTTTTTAGATGGCTCATAATCTCAGATGACAGAAATAGGCAATTCTGAATCTTTTTTTTTTTTTTTACAACTTTTTAGACCACCTTTCATTTAGGAATAAAATACAGTTTGAAGTTCAGTTACTCGTTTGTTTTTTCTTAAAGGGATAGTTCACCAAAAATGAAAATTCTGTCATCATTTACTCTCTCTCATGTCGTTCCAAACCTGTATGACTAAATTTCTTTCATGTAAGACAAAAGAAGATATTTTTTGGTAATACTCAAGGATTATCAAATCCTTCGTAAGTAAATACTAATTATTTGAGATAGTATTCTAAAGTGAAAAGCATGATAACTATTGTGTCACTAATTTTTTTCTGTGTAGGTATTCATTAATGCTGGTACAGTATTCTAAAGTGTTGCCACAATTTCAAATAACTGTTTTCTATTTAAATGCAGTTTAAAATGTAATTTATTCCTGTGGCCAAAGCTGAATTTTCAGCATCATTACTACCGTTTTCTGTGTCACATGATCCTTCAGAAATCATTAATGTGCTGATTTTCTGCTCAAGAAACATTTCTCATTATTATCAGTGTTGAAAACAGGTTGTGCTGCTTAATATTTTTGTGGAAACGGATACAGTGTTTTTAAGGATTCTTTGACGAGTAAAAAGTTCAATAGAACAGAATTTATTTGAAATAGAAATCTTTTGTAACATGTCTTCGCTGTTATTTTTGATCAATTTAATGCGTCCTTACTGAATAAAAGTATTAATTTCTTTTACAAAAAAATGTACTGACCCAAATATTTGAACAGTATAATTGCATTTTTATGCAAATTTTTTTTCTGAATTTTCTTTTTATGGTGAACTTTCCCTTTAAGGTTTTATTCAGTGACCTTTTCAGACATGCTTCTATTATTAGTGGCATATATTAAATTCCACTAAGGGACAAATTCCTCCAGGATTTGTTTGTCAGTTTCCTATCCTTGCCTCACATCCATGTGCCAAGCATGTCCCAAATCTCCAAATGTCATATCTGCTGACTTGTTACTTTTATAACAACATTATATTATTATGTTTAATAACACTTGCCCATGGCCTGAGCAGCGAAGACAAATTAGTCTCGTAAAAAAAAAGGTCTCAGTCCGGTCACTTACAGAAGAACGACACACCATCTGTCTGAGAAGCGTGGATAGGCGGGTCTCCAAACTAATCCACGGTCATGACAGTGAGCTTGGGATCCCATTTCTTCTGGATTACACAGCACTTGCAGGCAGGGTACTATATGATATTACAGAACACGTTGATCCCAGTGAAAAAGATTATATAAGATTAAGATTATAACAACGACCACGGGGGTTCATCGGATGTAAAATCCAAGTCGTCTTAACTTGGATGTGTGCATTATAGGTCCGATAACATATATTATTAGATAGACATTTAAATAATTTGTGCATGTCGAAGCTGTATTTTTTTGGCAATGCAATTTACATCTAATTCTCTCCAGTGTTTTCTTGTATTCTCTGCTGAAACGTTTGGAGTGTTTTTGTGAAGTACAGGATGATGACTGGCATTTCTGGGAATTGGATACTACTCTTTGACCTGATGGCACATTGGTGCCACTTCGGCCAGGCTCTATAGTGGGCAGTAGCACCTGATCTGGCATCTCTCACACTAGTGTGACACGTTTGAAAGCAACACAGCCACGTGTTGAATGCATTTCCTTCAACTTCGTGTCATTTTCCCCTGCTTTTTTACTTGCTGCATGATTGGGAGTATACTGCGTGTTGAATTCCCATTGAATTTCAGTGGAAATCCAAGCAATGCATAGATCTGTCTAGATCATGTCCCATGGTGCATGCAGTGCTGCTGTTGCAGTAACACTAATAGCAAATACTCCAATGCAACGTGGAATTCTGGGAGAAATAAGCGTTTCCAGATGTGGGATGAAAAACAGATTTGCACAATTATGTTGTCATCTATGAAGGGTTCCTGTAAAGCAGTCACATGATGAGATACAGTGCATTTTGTAGCACCATGTTTTTATTCTAATAAAAGAAACGTGCAATTTTTAAGTTTAATATGTAGTTTGATGATTTTGAAACTTCAAATGAAGGCAGATAAGAGTGATGCAGTCATGAGGTTTACACTGAAGGCCATCGAAGGTTATGTAAGTGCATTAAACAGGGTTATGGTAATTAGGTTTGTTTGCTATAATAATAATAACACACTGGTTAATGTTTAACTCTCCTCCTCTGATTACAGTCGTCTGTCTGCTAGATGTTTGGTCACCACAGTGACAGTTGGACACAGATATCTACAGTATATAGTTCATGTGTAGATGAACACAGAATTCCCACTGACTTGATGAAGACAACTTCTCAAAGTCACAATCAGAAATAGTAGGAGAAATTACTGATTTTATAAGCTTTTACAAGCTTTACTCAAAAGGCTATTCTTTATCGCATTTAGCTTTAAATAATAATTTAATGTATATAATGACAAGCAAAATGGGTCTTCTATTAAAATAAGAAATATTTTTTTCTTTATATTATATTTTAATCTAACTCCCAGTCATAAAATGGACTGGAAAAGCTGGAGCTGGTCTGAAAAAGTGTTAAGTTAATTATGTCTGGACATTTTTATATTGAACACTTACTCATAGACCATGTTCACACAGCAACAAAATACTGTTGTCAATCCTGTGTTTGAGTCCATAATTCGGTTACAATCACACACAGTTCAGTTATTTACATGAGTGACAACCGCATTTCTATAACGTAACTCACACCCGTACAATTTTAGGACTCACAACTGCTTTCTTGGAAAACCCTTGCTATGTGAACAGAACCGGACTGGACGCGTGTCTACCATGTGTTTTCATGCGTGTTTTAGGTAACTTACGTCTATGGAGATATAAGCTGTGTGTCATCTGAATGTTTTAATTTACCAAAAACCGACAGTGTGAATGTAGCCATAAAAAGTCTGTGAAACAGAAGTTGCAATAGCCTCTTCTTCCCTATATGTATTGTGATAAAAGTAAAATGGCTTCTCGAACAAGAAAAAAGTTAGGGCGGGGCTTAATTTTGTCCATCGGGAATTGATTGGATAGTAGTGGTTTGCTATTGTTCGATCTCATGTGAGTGACAGGTTGCCCCACCCTCTCGCCAGCATTTTTCATCTCTAAAACATATCACACGGTTCTGGGAATTTTTGGTGTATGACACTGAGGTGATGCATGTGCAATATAGATACAGGGACACTGTGAACCAATAGGTCAAGATATGCCCTGGATTCAAGCCTGATGGGGTCCTCAAGGGTCAAAGCTATCAGAATGAGATATGCGAAGTGCATATTCCCTCACCTGTGGGAAGGGGTAATGGGGCCCCTTTCACAGGGGCATCTTGGTGAGAGATCTCACAGAGGACATGTTGCACCAGCCTGTGAACACATCCGTGACCAGCCCGCAGACATGATAAGCTCTTTGAATGGTTAAAAAGTAACAACTGAAAGAAAATTGAAACTGGCACAGTTCTGCTGTTGGCGTGTCTCTAGAGAATGTTTGTTTAAAGATATCGACTGACACTACAACCATATTTGAATGAATAACGCCCCAACCTGAGGTTGCGATTGTGTCACGTCTGTGATGAAACACCTTGATCTTCTTGATTTAGTGTCCTAGTGACAACATAATTATTGCTTTGTGGGTTTGACATGATAATTCAGTGGATGTTTGCGTTATAAGCAGTGAAGAATTATATATATTAAAGCAATATTTCAAATAAATGCTGTTCTTTTGAGCGTTCTATTCAAAAATTTGAACTTTTTAAAAAAAATAAAAAAATAAAGTTAATAAAGTTCAGACAATTGTAAGCATAGCTTAAGTGTCCAAATAGTTTTATGGCTACTGTAGATCTCAAGACATAAACAGTCACACTTTGGTCTGGTTGTTTTCATATAACAGGCATGTGTAGCTGATCTTTATCAAGATTCACTGGTATAGGACACACATATGGCACTGCTCGGCGAGTGTTTGAACATGGCTTGTCACTGACAGCATGATTGATCGTTCATGGCTCAGTTGTAAGTTTAAGTTACTTTATCCAGTCACATCTGTCTGCGTTTCTTCCTCGACAGCACTTCTCAGAGAGAAGAAGGGAAGGAAACACAGCGTTCTTTAGTGGTCCAAACCAGTGGGTGCTCCGCATTGAAAGGCAGGAAAGCCCTGGAGGAAAGTCTCATGCTGAGATGTCACATGTGGAAGAAAAACATGTGGGGTTTTCTGGGGTCATGCCTTCTGCTTCAAAATTAGATTCTTTGGGAACCATATGCACCCAACCGATCACCCACCCCCCCGCCATTAATTCTTTTTTCTATAGACTAAGGCCCTGTCCACACAGAGACGTATTTAGCTGA
This sequence comes from Siphateles boraxobius, assembly GCF_051911475.1. Lineage (NCBI taxonomy): Eukaryota > Metazoa > Chordata > Actinopteri > Cypriniformes > Leuciscidae > Siphateles > Siphateles boraxobius. The sequence goes on along the minus strand of NW_027508799.1, from coordinate 30,821,300 downwards.
ATACGTACAAATTTGTATCGTATTGGCGTTTCGTCCAGACGGATCCGGCGTTTTGGGCCATTGGAACTGGTATTTTTTGAAACCAGGTCCCAGAGTGGATAAATCTGAAACCGAAAGCCTTGTGTTTTCGTGTGTACGGCCAATCCGTACATTTTGTGAAACGATGATGTCATCACACCACGTGTCAGTATTAGTCACACACTGCTCGCTACGTCACACGTAACAGCAACAACAATGGCGGACTATATGCTTGTGATCGTGCTGCAGAAGCTACTGAGCCTATTAGCTTTAGTAAAGCAAAATCTTCTGCTCCTATGCTACTACGGTGAGCAATCTTCATCTTCACCTTGCTGTCGTGTTGGGTTCGTATAGAGCGCGCAAGGTTATGCGCATGCTCCAAATCTTCTTCTCCTTGTTTAGTGTATCTCTGTGGCAAAATTACAGCGCCACATACTGGTCTGGCATGTTAACCACATCGTTTTAAGTCGGTTTCAGTGGTTTCGTGTATACGCATATATTTCTTGAGACGACGCCGTGTTTACGAAAAAAATTTCAGAACGAGGAAAAAAAAAATCGTATATGGAAAGCTCTGGCTTCGTGTGGATGTGGCCTAAGCTGAATCATTTTGTTGCCCTCTAGTCAAGTCAAGTCACCGTCATAGCGCTTTATTCAATGCTTCACAAATATGAGACAAATTCAAACTCAAAAGTATTAAATACAATAAAAGACAATAGTGTCATTATTCAGCTCATGACAGTTCTCAGGACGCATTGGATGGCTGTGTCTGAAAACTTACGCGTCTGACTTGTTGCCTCGCTGCCCTATCAGGCAATGACTTCGCAGGCAGTATTTGCACACAAAGCTGATTTCAGACAGACTTCTGAGGCAGCGTAACGGTTTAATGATTGACAGCAAATAGAGAGAGCTTTGGTGAAAACTAAGCGAATTTAATTACTATAATAGTAATCTCTCGCTAGAAGTGACATCAAAAGTGGAAAACGTTGCTCAAAAATGTACATTTACACACAAACTGACCACCAACCACAACTTTCAGATGCCATCTTTCTTTTTTAGCTTAACTTTTATGAAATAGATAACTTTTATGAAATGCAAAGGATTGTGGGATATCAAAGGCAGCGGAGGATACATCTATGCTGCCTTCAAAAATAGATCACAGGAGACAGGAAGTGAAGTTAACATCGGATTTGGACGTGCCTTGATGCTTTTGGATGCAGCCGTAATCTTCAAAAAGAATGCAATCCCAATAATACTATGGCCTTAAAGTACTGTTTTTGTGAAGAAAAAGTACATACTTTTTAACCGCTCTGTCCTGCAGTTTAAACTGCCCTGTCAGTCATCTTGTCACAGATAAAATCACACATTAAGTTTCATTGCATTTCCTACCATCACCTACATATGTGTTTGCATAATGATGCAGTTAAAAGTTAACGACCAAACGTATCTTTATAAAAGTTCACAATGCTGTTGCAGATGAAATGTAATGTGGATATCGTTTCGTTAGGTTAGATACTGATTATTAATCACTCGAATTTCTCTACTTAACTGTCAGTCTCACATATCTGCCATGTTTGTTTTACACTTTTTATTCATGTTTGTATTTCTGATCGAATGGGTTGTGGGTAATATTAGCCATTAAAGTGTGTGTGGATCTGCACTTCGGATTCTAACTGGAAACCATTTCTTTGGAATACTCATTTCAACATACTATGATTTGGGACACTAATTCTAATTTCGAATACTATTTAGGAGGGATAGTTTGCGAATATAGGGATGCAGCTTGAATATTGTGAATTCAAATCCCTGAAAATCCTTGAAAAGGATCTGTTTTACATATTATTATTTGCTTTTTTGCTGAGGAGCCTGTTCACTTTTTGACAGTTCATTAGATTTGGGAACAGAGCAGAACTAAACACTTCCAATAAAATGTCATTTTTTTAACGAACAGAAATATATATTTATATAAAGAACATAATTTCACATTATATAAAAAGCATATGTGTGAGATTATATAACTATTTCCTGTTATATAACCTTTCCCTCTGGAAGCCTCTTCTTCACAGACTCTCGGCCGATGTGTTTTTACTATGCTAGGCTGCATTAGCCTGTGTCCTTTAGCCACAAAGAGTAACTCATACTGTGAGAGGCATGTCTGTTAAACATGGTGTTGGGCTGTTCCACACTTTAATATGGGTGTGGATTTAATACCTTAGTCCCATACGACACTGACAGCGATCCAGGAGCCTGTTGGTCTAAAGCTGCTTTAATGGCATATTGATTAAAAAAATATGTTTGAGTACAAGGCACAGTGAGTCGTTTGTGGGTTTTTAAACCAGTGACAAAGGTGTCAAATATTTTTATTGAAGATGTTTTGTGGTCAACAGGCGGTGCTTGATAGTACTGAGACCCTAGACCATAAAGCAATGCTTTGTAAACCATTTCAAGAGCATTTTCATGTTGCAGCCCTTTTGTTGGGGCCAAAGAAATGTCATGACCTTGGGTTTCCATGCTCTTCATCCTACTGAAATTAATTTTCCAGACGACTACACAAACAAAGGGAAATTCAGAAGCTTGTGTAATAAGAGTGGCCCATTTGAGGCTGTTCAGCATAGTATACATGTGTTTGTGACTGTTTGGCATTCGTCCATCCTGATGTCAGTAGAGATGCTTGATGTATTCTGAGATTATTTATGTTGCTTGTTTGCCTCATACAGATGCCTTCCTGTCCCTGGGAACACACACTGCTCTGATTGATGTGAACACGCAAATGCACAAAAACATTTTTTTTTTCTATGTTTTGTTTGAACAGTTTTTTGCCACTTAGTTCTTCTGTTTTTGACTTTCACAAAGGAATCGCTGCATTGTTGAATTTTAATAAACAGAATGGAATTTCCATGGCAACTAAGAATCACAATGGTTGACATTTTAACATTAAAAAATGATGCATTTAAAATAAATATGGCAAAAATCACAATATTTAAAAAAAACAATACATATTAATAATTTGTGTGCAATTTTTTCCATTTATTCCACATGTTCTTATAAGTCTTCAAATTGAATAGTTTTTAGAGAATCATATAAACATTTATATAAATAAATAATTTTTATATATAAATGTTTATATATGTGATTCTCTAAAAACTCTCTAAATGCCAAATTACAGTATAACAATTTAAAAAATAACAATACTTATTAATATTATGTGTGCAATTTTCTCTTTCTTTTTTAAAAAAAACAGTTTTAATTTTTAGAGCACTAAATAGGATAAAAAAGATAACATCTAAAGAAACATCTGGAATTAAAATGACACTTTATGTAAACAATTATAAAAAGGGCAACATCTGAGCAATAACATTTTGCTCCGTTTGGTTTCATAGTTCTTTTCTCCCTCTGTTTTTGCGAGCTTCTTGTTCCCCTGCAGGAAAAAGTTGGTAATCCATGAGACCATGAACACCCCAGTAGAAGTATCTTAGACACTACATGGCCTTCAGAGCTGGATGAGTCATCACAGCCCCATAAATCTGAAGTCAGCGTACCCGAGAGATTGTTCCCAGCACAGACACAGGCAGATAATAAAGCCTAATGTGTTTTTCAGGCACTCCAGCAGTCATTTGACAAACTGGACGTTCCACTATTATATGACACCAGTGCTTTGAGATGCTCCTACACACACACACGCACAGACACGCACGCACGCACGCACACACAGAGGGTCACGAAAGGCCTGTCTCCCTCTAGCTGTTTGTCAACTCATTGACCGGCAGAGCAGGAATTTGCACTCACATTTCTAGCTGTTTCAACTGTATTATTCAGTATGAAAGACATTCCAGCCCATGTGACTACAGGAGCCGTGACTAAAGCAGTCAGTCGTTTCGATGCTTTCCAGAGCTGCTGCTGCCCAATCCAGGCCATTTTGCCTTTTTGATGCCCTGCCATACCAACACTATCCCAACCACACCCCTCCATAGACACACATTTTCACACATACTCTAACTTTAGAGTGTGTTAACCTAAGGAGACAATTAAAGAGCACTGGTATAATCATATAGCACAGTGTATAAATCTGAGGAACTTCGAGGTCAGTCTGACAGGGCAAAATGCCTGCAGTATAATCATCTATCATTTTGAATGTGCTATAAAAAAAGAGCAGAGGATGCCCTCTTTTATGATTACAGGCCAGTGATGATAATGAGAGAATCGTGGAAATTGTTAAATTGGGGAAAAGTGGGGAAAATGGGTTGTTCCCACTGCAAATGTAAACTTTTATCTTATAACTTGTTGCTAGGATGGGAATACAAATACTAAGCCATTGGATACAGTTAAAACCAAAATAAGATTTGGTATGGTAATAAAAAAATACAGGTTTATCAGAAAAATAAAATACAATTAAAAATAAAAATAAATAAACACTATAAAAAAAGCTTTATATTTAATGATATATTAAAATTGTTTAATTAAGTAAAAATAAAATCTAAGTTATATTACATTATATTACGCTTACTGAAAAAAAGAGAAAAATACTAATTTCTCTTTTACATTCCATGCCGTGTTTGATACAATGTAAAAAAATGATCGGTTGATTTAACTTAAAAAAGTGAGAAAACCCGTTGTACCCGCCTTAAAATTATTAAGTGAATAACTTGTGAACCTGACACATAACTTAATTTTTTTCAACTTTTTATTTACTTAATAATTCCCAAAATGGATTTTCTCACTTTTTCACTTGAGTCAACTAATCACCAATAACAGTGTAAAACAAGATAAAAATATATAAAATAAAAATTATAATAAATGTATTTTTTTTTATTAACGTTCAACTTTAACTTGCATTAAATAAAATAAATATTTACATTTAATAATAAACAAAAAATAAATTAAACCTTCTAATATCTCTTTTACTTCCTATCCAAGCTAATATGCATTTTCTAAACACATATCCATACTTTACAGTCAGTAATGTGAAATAAAACAAATTATAGGAAATGGATGATAGGATAAAAATATATTTATTTATATATTTAATGAAATGAAATGGGATTTTACATTTATTTCTAAAATTTTATTTAATTTTACTTTTAGGATGTTGTAAATAAATAAAAACTTTTTTTTCCACTCTCCATGCCACACAGCCGAACTTTGTGAAACACTTATGTCACATCGTAATAGATTTGGTCTGGTCCAGTCCAGTTTGTCTGAGGTCATCATGTTTTCATAGGGAGGGAGAACACATGGAGCTCAGGGGAGATATAGAAAAAGCGAGGGAGGAATGGGGAGAGAGAGAGAGAGAGAGAGAGAGAGAGAGAGAGGGAGAGAGAGAGAGAGAGAGAGAGAGAGAGAGAGAGAGAGAGAGAGAGAGAGAGAGAGAGAGGGAGGGAGAGAGAGAGAGAGAGAGAGAGAGAGAGAGAGAGAGAGAGAGAGAGAGAGAGAGAGAGAGAGAGAGAGAGAGAGAGAGAGAGAGAGAGAGAGAGAGAGAAAACTGGGTGATAAGATGGTGCTGGAAAACTAAACTGACAAACACAGACCTCCGCCCTGAGCTCAGGAACCTGCTCCACACATCCTCTGCTCTTCCATTTACTTTTACATCTCTCCTGTTCTCTCTTTATTATTATTTCCAGGACAGAGAGAGCCCTGAGCGAGTGCTGCAGATAAACTGGTTATCAAAGGACAGAGGAGGACAGTGTGTGTGTGTGTGTGTGTGTGTGTGTGTGTGTGTGTGTGTGTGTGTGTGTGTGTGTGTGTGTGTGTGTGTGTGTGTGTGTGTGTGTGTGTGTGTGTGTGTGTGTGTGTGTGTGTGTCATTGCTGGACTCATCTTGGGTTAATGTGAATATCATGACCCATTTTATAGAAGTGACACCCCAGTTGTCCAGCTCTGTGTCGCTGTATCCCGATAAAACCCAGCAGAGCACACTCACACACATTTGTAAATGAGGACGAACTTGTATTGTTTTTATATAAACAATACACTTTTATATAAAGCTACTATAATCATAATGACAAACTGTAAAAAGTTATTTTTTAGTGTTAGAAGAAAAAATGTATATATGTAAAAATAAATAAGTGTTTATGTTTGAGTTTTCTAAACGAGGACGTCCCCGAAGGGATGTTTGGTCAGATTTAGCTCACTTTTGGGGAGAATTTTGTCTTCTAGCTATAGTTTGTTATAGCTGTTCTATACCTCCTTGACACAGTGGTATGACAATCAGACCAGGGTCAGGGATGATAGCAAGAAGTCTTTAAGAGCAGTGTCTCCCTTGGGGTGCATTATGACTTTGCACAGTCTTTGCACTTATACTCAGCCAAACTGTGTGTGTGTGTGTGTGTGTGTGTGTGTGTGTGTGTGTGTGTGTGTGTGTGTGTGTGTGTGTGTGTGTGTGTGTGTGTGTGTGTGTGTGTGTGTGTGTGTGTGTGTGTGTGTGTGTGTGTTTTATGACACCCAGAAGATGATTTTGAGGTTGGCTTTTCCATATCATTGAGGTCTCATTTATACTTTTGCTTCAAATGGATTTTCTAAAAGCAAAATAAAATAGACACAATTGAAACAAATGTTGATATGTTTCATTGCGCGTTTTAAAAGACCAGTGAACAATTTCTGAGAAACACTTCATATTTGATATTAACCCAAACAAACACACCCCTTCCTTCATTGCTCCGCCCCCAAAATGCATGGACACGCAATTTACAGTGGATGTCTCTTTATCATAGCTGAAGTGAAGCAAAATAATGCTTCACGAAAAATAATGCAAAGATGACGAACGAACGACAATGATGAACATACAGCACACAAGAGTAGCCTACAGTTTATTCAAGCGAGAGTTGGTTGTTAGTAGCACGCAGCTCCAGACACAATGACACTCAAAGCTGGCCTGTTACTAACATTACAACTACAGCATATCTTGGTTTGGTGAAACCTGGCATATCAATATATGGAGCAGAAACAACACAACCTCTGCATTCCGGTTTCAGGTTCCTCCAGCACTGGAAAGCTTTATTAATTTGGGTCCTAAAGCTCTTGCCTGATCATACTAGTGATATTCCTCTGATCTTTTCTCTTTAATGTCTCTCAGCCATTTCTCTTTCTACAGTCTTTCTTCAAATCTCACTCTCTCTCTTCCCCCCATCATGAGTGTATACACCCCTAGTGCTGATTGACTATAAGTGTGTTGTGTTGACATATTGAAGTCTCATCCTGCACTCACTCATTTTGTCCAATCAAATGCTTTCTAAAATGAGAATTTCCCTCCCCTTGTACCAACTACATCTGACCATATAAAGTAGCAAATCATTTTCATGTCTGTAATGTAAATACAAAGCTGTTAGCATGTCCTTCCCACTCAAACTTCCCGTTTTAATAGAGGAAAGTTCTTTTCTCCTATAGTATGGGTTCAGTAATTATATAATGGTTTTTTTTTTTCATGACGGCAAGAAGACGGGCATCACTTAAGGTTATGAGTGAAAACAGTCACAGTTTAACAGAAGTGAATTCTGGGAAGTGAAAATGGTCTAGTCAGTAGGAGTCAGACAGAAAGAGTGAGGGGTGTTGTGGGGCGATAAACCTCATGTTTGCCTTCGTATGTGTGTGACTGTATAGAAATAGAGAAAATAAACTGGGTTTAACTGTGGTGTCTGCACATACGGACTGCTTTGTATTTGGTGAGCTACGACCTCAAAAGAAGAACCAACTCTTTTTTTCTATTCACCATTTCTGCATCTAAATTGAATTTTTTTCCCAGCCTCTATTTAGCCACATCCGCATGACAAATTCAAATTAAGTCAACCACAGTTAATATACAAACCCCTTCCTCTGCCTGTGTGAAAACAACACACATGTTCCCAACCTCCCATATGAAGACAATAGCAGCAGAAGTGACACACTGGAGAGTCACAGTGGCAGGAAGTCAGTGCAGGTGATAGTCTGTTTATGAGCAAGTTACTCATGCAGTGACTTTTAATAGTTTATACAGATGCTTTATACAGATACAGATATTATAGGTGTCGTTTTATCTGTCGATCTATCTATCTATCTATCTATCTATCTATCTATCTATCTATCTATCTATCTATCTATCTATCTATCTATCTATCTATCTATCTATCTATCTATCTATCTATCTATCTATCTATCTCACAATACCATCATCATTTATACTTTTAATTTTTGTGATTATGTGAATGTGGTGTCATGAGGTCATACGGTTCTTCAGGTGTGACAGCTGCCGCGGGCTCAGTGGGCGGGAAGGGGCGTGTCCCATCGCACCCTCTCTGCCTCCACTTTCTCTGTGTTTAATATGAAGTGAAGATGTTCCAGTGTTTATAGCAACTGACATTATAAACATAGCGTGACCCTCTACCAATCTAAACAGCCCACAATACGCCCCACGGATAACTTCACTTAGACGTAGAAAGAAATCTGTTATTGCAGACATGCTGTCAGTGATAAAAGGCCCGGTTTTATTGGTTTATACAGCCTAAAACCGTCCATGTGAAGTTTGTTAAGCACACTCTCAAAAGCACTTATTTTCTCAGTGAGGGAATAAGCAACAGTTTGACATCAGATTTATACTTTAGTATACTTAAGTGATAAAGTATAAAGTACAAGGCCTTCGGAGCCTTTTTGTGTTTTGTAAAAAAAATAAAAAAATACTGCATAACAAAGACGTTATGTTACAGTACAATGAAGGCTACTACTACATAATAAAAACAAGAAGATAATAAATGAAACTTCCATTTAAGATACAATATTGAGAGTTTGCCAGATCTAAATAAAGAAGAAGCAGGATGAACCGTTATGCATCTTCAAACAAATATATAGTGGTGTTTTGTTCCCTAATGGATCTGGACCATAGACTGTAAAAAAAGATGGACGACGCCCCTTCGCTCTCTTCCATAGGCGAGAAGTGACATCTTGGTACTTGAGTCTGCGCAGTAGCGATCTCGGGACCAGACCTGCTCAGTAGTGAGCAGGAAGTAAAGCCGTGAAATCAAGGCCCCGCCCTCACTCTCGCTGAATCAATAAGCACACGTCCCTGCACTTTCTACTGCAGAAAAAACCCATTATGTCGGTGTGAAATAATTATAGTAATTTAGATATTACATTTAAAGCTCCAATCTCCTCAGTCCTCCGAAGATCCCGAAAAAAAGTCTGTTGGTGCTTCACTGACTACTTCGCTCAGAGAACCTGTCAATCACAGCTGTCAATCATGACGTCACAGCACCATTTTTATAGCATCAAATAACTAACTAAAAACAAACTTATTTTAAAACAAACACTTGATATTACATCAGCGTGACAAGAACTACAGTAAATGACAGAAACTATCTTTGGAAAAAAGATATGTAAAGTGTAATTTAATTGTTTAGTTGGTCTCACGTCCCGTTGAATAACACGGGGAGGCGGGGTTTATGACCTATACTAGGACCGGTCACCGGGGGCGATCGAGGTGCTTTGGCTTCACTTTTCAGGGCTTGTGCGGCACGCTTGATCTGGACAAATTGGTTGAGTGAATAATACAACGACTCACTTATAAAAGCGGTGCATTTGTCATCTCAGCTGTCTCATTTCAGAAAAGCAACCATTATAAAAATGTACTATGAGATGTTAATTACGGCAATTTCTTTCTTACTTGCAATGGTTGCCTTTCTGAAATGAGAGCCTCAATGACGTATGCGGTTGACAAATGCGACCTGCGGAGGGTGACGAATTCGAAATGAGATAGAAAAAACAGTTTCCCGTGTTTCGTTTGTAAATTATTCAGTGCGTTTAAACAAATGATAGGAGAGCTGCAGGTCATAATGGGCTTGCCAAAAGGTGAGAGTCGTGCTGAATGGTACACAATGCTACAACAGAAACTAACCCCTAACTCTACCCCACACCATAACAGGCAGCTTTCGCAACCAATTTTAAAGATCTTTCGGCAAGCCTATTACTCTGACCTGCAGATACACACACTTGAACGAATCAGGTGGTGATTCAAGAACTAAAAGCAAATGATTCACTCATAAACACGCCACCTACTGGTAACCATTTAACCTGTGGAAAACGTTGCTTTCAAAAACTGTTAAATCTTGTACATTTCCCATTTTGAGTCTTAAATTTTTCTTAAAATAAAATATTTTATCATATTACGCAAAACAAACTTGAATAGGGCAAAATAAATGTGGAATATTGACTCTCTCCGGTTTTTATTATACATCTTTAAATGTTTGAAATGGTTCAAGTGAATGTAATGTTGTAATACTCCATGCGTTCTTTATCCCCTACAGTTGCTGGGAAACTAAGGTTTACTGTATCTAAAATTCCCAGAATACCCTGGGCCCCAACCGTCCTGTCAACACATTCCTAAACCTCCATTCACTCTCTAATTGGCTAAAATGCCATTTCATCCTGGCCCTGATTGGCTCACTTCTGAAAGTTCTGAGGTAACATAACTGTACCAGCTCTGTTTACATGGATCCCGGGTTGCCATGATGACCTTGATGGTTAATGTTGCAATACAGTGGGAGTTTTGACAGTTTTGACATATTTTCATGTATACTGCACTTGTTGATTGATTGTGACATTTCTTCACACTCTGATATTTTTATCTCTCAGATTCAGGGCAGAGAAATTGAGGTCAAAAGTAATTCTATACAGGCCAGAATGTCCAACAGGAAGGAAGTCTGTATTTTTTAAATGGTTGAAGGGCAAAAGATAATGTTAGGTCTTTACATTTTGCACTGTTGCCACAGGTTAGTGAGTACAGTATCTTTCATATCACCCCTTGTATCCCAAACGTAAAAACCGGTTCCATCGTCACGTTATCCTGGCATGTCAGAGCACAGAATATTTTTGTAGTCATAAAATCTCACAATATTATCATCGTAATATGAATCCAGTAGAGACAGAAAGACCTTTGTTTTCCAGCACTCCCCATATCGTAATAAAGAAGGAAAGGGCTTTTATGACAATCTTTCATAACTCCTGCCTTTGGGGACAGCATCGTTCCAATGCTTCCTTTGTTTTAAGGGTTTTAATTGACCAGGGTTACGCCATTGAAAGTAAACAGAATTTATTCTCAGTTCATGCTGCTGCTAGTTTAAAAATGTGAGTGGCTCATACAGTGACTTGAAAATTAATGAATGAAAGAAAGGAAATAGAGAGCAAAATAGATCTGACCCAGCGGTCTGGCGATGTGACCGTTTCCTGTCTTCAAAATAATACTTCATTCACAGACTAAACAAGTTTCCCACAACAAAAATGTACTGGGCAATTGCTGGTGTTTTTATTCAGTTACAGTATTATTCCCTTTTAAAGGGGCTATATGTAGAATTCAGAAACCCTTGTTATTAGCGACACAGGTGGCCAAGTAAAATGCAACTTATAACTGTTGATCGTGCATATATTTGTACAAGCTCTGCTATTCACCGGCATCATGTCAACATACGAGGTAATACAATTACACTATATTTGAAAACCTTTTACCATACTTTCATCATTTGTTTGTCCTATTTTTAAAATTCATTTGTATATTGTATTGTTTTACTTTCTATTAGAACAAATTGAAAATCAATCATAAAACTGTTATTAGATGTTTCAATGAGAATCTATTATTACATGTTTATTACAGAGAAATAATCACAAACAATTTCAATATTTATTGCTTCAATTATTATTATTATTATTATTATTATTATTATTATTATTATTATTATTATTTTAAATGATCATTTCTGTACAGATTTATTTAATAAAGATTTAAAATAAAGAATACGTTTACCATGATGGAGATAACAGAATATACGACAGAATAAAATGAATATTATAAATAAATAGTTTTAGAGAGTCACAAAAATATTTATTTATGTGCAGGTTTTTTTTTTCTCTTTTCTGTGGTGAACGAGGTGTTTTCAAACCAGAGGGTTTGAATGTTTACAAGGACCCTCCTTCTTATCTGCATGTGTTGTGAGACGTGGTTGCCAAGAAGAAGAAGACGGAGCAAAAAAAGGGATTTGTTTGAGTGAACCCTCCTCGCCCTTTCCTATTTGCTATTGGACATGAGAGCAGCCAATGAGTGGATGGGGAGGTGGACTTCCTGTGGGCCAACTACACGGGCCCCACATGTAAAATACTCCTGACCTCTCCCATGTTGTTTATTTTAAAAAGAAAAAAGGAAAACGTTCCCCATCATTAAGGAAAACACTGAGCCTGTGCATGTGGTATTTGGACGCTTGCCTGGTCTTCGTTTTACTGTGCCGTGATTGGTGGAGAGGATTCCGTTTTTTCCCCGTACAAAACAAGCTCTTCATATGTCGCATGTATGAAGCATACATGTTTGTTCTGATGTAGATAACACATCTGCCCAAGGTCATGTGTATGCAATCTCTTTCCGTCCACATGTCTCTAACAGGTCCTGTAGACAGTGATAAGTGCATGTTAGGAGAGACAAGATTAAAAAGAGCAATCATGAAACACAGGAAGTGAAGCGCAAACGTTAAATTGATTTTGAGATTTGATAGAAATACAATATGAGCAAGAGAGGGTGTGGATGGTTATTTTTAATAATAGTTTAGTGGGTTGAGAAAAAAATCTACATGTATCATCAGTCTTTATTTGTCATTAAAGTAGGCTACATATTAGTCTTATTTCTGTAATGTACTAATTTTAGAAGACATGATGACATTTTTTTTTAATAATAAATTATATCATGCAAAGAAAGAAAGAAAGAAAGAAAGAAAGAAAGAAAGAAAGAAAGAAAGAAAGAAAAAGATGATTTAAATATCTAGCGCCCCCAGGTTGTTTCTACAAAAAGAACATTAAAGATTGAAAGATTCATAGTAAAATGCTGCCATCTATTGGTAGATACAGTGGTCAAATTCATTATTCATTAACTCATTAAAAAGAAAACCTTAAGAATATTCACATTCACAGTTTTTAGTGCATTTCATTAAACATAAATTATGTTAGCCATCACCACAAACATCAAACATCCACGTAGAACACAGACTTTTTATATAGTTATTAAATTTTAATTTTATTGCATGCATATAAATCCCAATAAAGCTTGTGTGATATAATTGTTCTGTTTAAAGATTTTCATGCATACATTATATAAATGAATATGTATATAGCCTACTTATATTTTTGAGAATGAAATTAAGTATTTATGTGTGAAAAAAATTGGTAATGTACTTGTTTTTGTTGAAAAAAAATGAATAGGTTGGAGTGTTTGTCCAGATGGGATTGTGTGAAAGAAACACTCTAGACATAATGTGTTCAGTAGTTTTGACATTTAAATGGGTTCATTCAGCCTTCTTCCATTTGCACTGAGAACTTCTCTCACTTTGAAGGATCTTATCTCACAGATGTTGCTGGAAACCACTGATATTTCTTCTAAAGCCCGTGGGACACACCAAGCCGACCGTTTTTGAGCGCTGGACGAATTTTTCCCGGTGTGCTCCGTATCGGTGCTCTAGTCTGATGCCGTCGGGGTTTTTTGGGCCGATTCATCTTTGGAGGACCAAACCTGCAGAAATTAAAAATAAATAAATGAATAAATAAACAAATAAATACACAAATAAATGTAAAAAAAAAAAAGAAAAGACTATATATATTTTTATTTCCTTATTTATGTTATATTAATTATATTTATTTCCACTTTTATTTATTTTCACATTTATTTATGTATATATTTATGTCTACATTTATTTATTTATACATTTATTGCACTGTATGCTAATGAGGGGGGCGTGTTTTACCTCAGACAGCAATCCGCATAGCAATGAGCAATTGAGCTCAAAGTGGCAGTGCTGAAGCTTTGAGGCCACAGTGACACCTTGTGGTGTGACCAAACAATACGCAAGAGGTTTGTGGACCTGACTTAACAGGTCACACAGGAAATAAATGACTTAGAGATTGTCAATATGGCGAAAATCTTATATCATGGTTTATGTCCTTTAATATATCACCCTAACTGTATGTAGCTATAGGTTTACCATACGTAGGCCTACTCTTTATTCCGGACATGGCCGTGAAACATCAGCAGGTCGGGATTTCTAAAATGTCTGGGCACACATGAACAGAATCCGCTGATAACAGACACTTTGACATGGAAGCGCGTCAAATTGTCACTATTAACCACATTTTATGCCATGCATTGTAGATGCTCTTGCGTATTGTTTGGTCACACCACAAGGTGTCACTGTGCCCTCAAAGCTTCAGCACTGCCATTCTGAGCTCCATTGCTATGTCTGAGGTAAAACACGCCCCCCTCATTAGCATACAGAGCAATAAATGTACACATAAATACATATAAACATAAATAAAAGTGGAAATAAATAAATGCATAAATAAATGTGGAAAAAATAGAATTATACATAAGGAAATAAAAGTATAAATAGTCATTTATTTTTGTTGTTTTTTTACATTTATTTACATATTTATTTGTTTATTTATTAATTTAGTTATTCATTTTTAATTTCTGCAGGTTTGGTCCTCCATATTCATCGGCGTCGGTGAAAGAGGGAACTCTGATTGGCTGTTCAGCTTAGTGAACGAGTCAGTGCACGAGAATAATAGCAATGTGCGAGCAAAGAAGTCAAAACGGTAGGCCTACATATAGAAGAGTGCTCTAATGCTACGTCATCACCTGAGTGTTAAGAAGTCTCTTGTTTTCCTCAATTGAAAAAAAAAATGCTAGCACATTGTTAGGTAAAATAATTCATTATGCAGTATGCATGATTATAAAAATGCTTTACTTCACCACCTTGCCAACTCACCACTGAAAGGTAGCACAGAAGCTGCACATATGTATAATGTCTTTATTGCCAATGTGAGACCAGCTTGTAACGAAACTTAAAAAACGAGATCTTACCCGACTTCCTTGGTTAACTATGAAAGCATGTAGACTGATTTTTATGTTAAGGACTCGGGACGTTTTTGCCTCGAAAATCAAAAGAATGTGACATATACGCGCGCTCCCGAGAGATGACAAATGAACCGAATGCTTATACAATACAACGTTCATCTAACGTCGTTCAGGATAATGCCGAAAGAGCAAGCTAGCCTACTGTAAATAAATCATGTAATTGTGCCATGCACAGAAAAAGGATAAATTCCAACTACAGTTTCACATAAGCCTTACATATAGCCTACTTCATAATCAAACTATCATAACAGTGTAATTTTAATCACCTCACCTGTCGACATAATGCCAGTGAATTTCAGAGCTGGTGCAAAAACATCCACACCGCTATCAGATGCTTTCTTTACCACTGTTTTTTCGCCGCTCTTATTTTTGTTGTAGCTTTGTTAATTTTGTTAATGAGAGGAAAGCGCACCGCACATTTTTATATTATACAAATATTACCCATCTAAATATTGCTCTCTGCAGCGTGGACAGAGTGTGGATGTTCATTAAGGGACAATTCCGGCCAAAAATGAACCTAGGGCTAAATAACACATGGGTACCGAGTCGACCGTTCTCTGGGATGCGTTTTCATGATAATCAAATGTACCCAATTTTAACATTAGTTTTAGATTAACCACAGATTAGCTTATAACGCTAGTGTATGGGGCATCGACTAAGTAAAAATAAAAATCGCTAGTTAATACCACTAACAAGTCTCAAAATAGCCCCACACTAACACGGTAGCATAATGAGGGTCTCTACCTGCAAACCGAAGCATTGAGAACTTTGTGAGTGTACAGACAGTTTAATAAGGAGATACTTTATAAAGAAATGTAATCCATCTTTGGAAAACAGTCTCGACCAGTCGAAACACGAACGCCGTGTTACGTGAGCTGAACTGTGACTATCGACCAGCACGTTGCACGGCATTCGTGCTTCGACTGGTAGAGACTTTCTTTCAAAGATCTCCTGCTTGTATACACGAAGTGTTCTGTCTTTATACGTTTCTCCTTATTAAACTGTCTGTACACTCACAAAGTTATCAGTGCTTCGGTTTGCAGGTAGAGACCCTCATTATGCTACCGTGTTAGTGTGGGGATATTTTATAGAGGTAGCCTTGTTAGTGGTATTAACTAGCGATTTTTATTTTTACTTATTCAACGCCCCAAACACTAGCGTTATAAACTAATCTGTGGCTAAACTAAAACAAATGTTAAAACTGGGTACATTCGATTATCATGAAAGAGAACGGTCGACTCGGTACCCATGTGTTATTTAGCCCTAGGTTCATTTTTGGCCGTAATTGTCCTTTAACAGTATATCAAAAATAGTATATTCAAAGGTATTTTCAACTTCTTCCTACTTCTAAACAAAAAACGAAATATCTTCTCCATGATATATCAGGGCATTGAATCACGTCCTTGTACGTCACATAGGCCTAGTTGCTGGCTGCAGTTCACTAAACGGCCACCGGTGTTAAGTGGTGCTAATAACACCAGTTTCCGAATTTAATTCAATATTTAATTTAATGTAATATTTTAAGTTGAATGGATTTCTCTCTGTCAGCCCGCAGAACCTCTCAACATGAACCACTATGCCACTAAGAAGAGTATAGCCGAGAGCATGCTGGATGTGGCGCTGTTGATGGCAAACGCCTCTCAGCTGAAAGCCGTGCTGGAGCAGGGCCCTGAGTTCAAGTACTTCCTCACCGTCATCATCCTCATTGCTGCGTCACTCTTCTTCCAAGTGCTCGCAGGCGCTCTCTTCGTCAACATGGGTGAGCGTCAAATACGTCATGCACAAAATCTGTCGGGGATTTTAAAGGGTTAATCAAAATGGATTTAGTAATTCCGATACAATCTTTCTTTTTCAGCACGCAAAAACCTCAATGATGTGGCCAATCAGAGAAAGCTGGACATAATGAATAATGTGGCCACAGGGCTGGTGTTTCTCACCGTCATCATCAACATCTTCATCACCGCTTTTGGAGTGCAGAAGACAGGTCTCTATCCTAAACAGTAAACTGTCTGAGTTTACTGTAAAAGATCCTACAGGGGATTCCGTCTTGACATGTGAAAAAAAAAAAATAGATCAAAGTTGAATATGCAAGCTACAGTATAAGAAAATTGAGTTTTAATCAAGCTTGTGACTGTTTCGTTCATGTTTTTAATGGTTATGATGAAAGTCACATCCATTCATGAAATACTTCCTCCTGGCTTTGATATTTCATATTTATAAGACACGATTATTTTAAAGTCTTTTTTATTTATTTCTTAAAAGGGCATTATATTTAACAGTCTATAAACATTCATTTATCCTAGAGTGTCCAGTGATTTTATATTACCTAGAAGCAAAACTTATATAACATTAATGCATCATCTAATAAGTGTTCTATATTCATCCTGTCAATTGTAAATGTTAATCATGAAAACTAATAATAAATGTTTATCATGAAATATTTAACTGTTTGCCATCCAAATGTACTGTATTTATATATAGATAGATAGATAGAGGACAGATAGGTTCAGAAATCATTCTGATTTGTTGTTCACAATACACTTATCATCATCATCATCATCATCATCATTAATGCTGCTTAGTATTTTTGTGTATTTTTTTAATGATTTTTTGAAAAATTAAACGTTTAGCAGCATTTCTTTGAAACTGAAATGTTTTTGTAACATGATAAATGTCCTTACATTCACCTTTGATCAATTTAACGCTTCTTTAATCTTCTGCAGGAAAAGCTAGACGGACCTCTAGTGGAATATAATATATATATATATATATATAATTTATATTACACTAACAAGAAACAAGTAATAAAAAACGAATAAATCCCTTTCAGGCTTTAAATGTTAATTAAATTGTCTTTTGGATTTATGTACACTAACTAAATCAAATATATATATATATATATATATATATATATATATATATATATAAATAATAATATTAATAATAGGTCAACATTAGCCTGTACAGTTCAAATAATTATGGGTTGTAAATAGAATTGGTTGATTTGCTTTATTTCATTGTTGCATTGCAGTTTGAAAATGTTTTCAGTAAGAATGATGGTGTAATTTACTGACAATGATAATCTGATAACTCATCACAGTGTTAAAGGAAAGAGACTAGAGGCTAATTTATAAACTGTTCTTGGTTAAAGGGACAGTTTACCCAAAAAATAATAGTAAATAATAGTAAATTATGACAGAATTTTTATTTTTGTGTGATCTATTTCTTTAAGAGAACTGAACATCCTGAACCTGTTATGAAACCTTTTCCTGCAGTCATGCTTCAGTTTCACAAGCAGAAATATCAGTCAAACCCCAAATTACACACAGAAGACCAATGCTGGAGGAGGTCTTCATCATGTGGGTATACAGATATAAATGGGATTTATAACGAATAAGAAATATTTTGGTTTCTGCACTATATAATCAAATAAAGCAAGCTTGTGACACTGACCATGTGAATTCACTTGTATAAAATGTAAACAATTTTTTAATAAAAAAAAGGACAAAATAGATGCTGCTACATTTGAAGCACACGGAATACAAACAGCACATCATCCTCTGTGTGGTGTAGAAGCGCTCGTGCACGGTCATGGAGGCCAGTGCCGGGAGCGTGCATCCCGGTTCGTTACGTCACTTGAAGCGCCCTGGCTGGTAGATCTGGCAAGGAGAGGAAGAAAACCATAGAAGTACTCTAAAACAGGGCTTTCCCCGCGGTTATCAGCTCTCAAAGTGATAACGGTCCGTCTACAACACTATATACAGGCACAGTCATCTTACTCAACCGGACTAACGTCTTGTGAAATAAGGTAAGGAGCTTTTCAAAGTGAATTTCCTCAGCTGAAGAGTCTGAACTGCTCGGACACAGCCCATTGATAGTGTGGGATTACGTGGAGATATATCTGTATATTGCACACTAACGGTCTATATACGTTTGTATGTGCCCAGACAAACTATAGGGAAGGTAAATAAACCTGATATTCCTCAATATGCGCACGAGAAACTATTAAAATAAAACGCTGTTGCGCCAGCAAGCAATGGAGGAACAGGGGGAGGGAAAAGAAGAAAAAATACACATAAATTGCATGTAGGAGAAGGAGCACAGGAGTCTCTTTCCATTCTCTGGTTTATGAATCGACATAAACAGACAATCTGGACACTGTGTGGTAAAAACCGCCGAGAATCCGTCCCAAAGCTTCAGCCTCGGCGGTGTGAAGCTCCTTCAAGAGGAAGCCCATGTGCATTTCACACTTTCATTTCTAATTTATTTGCTTTTCTCCCCGTAGAACAAATTTAAAGCGTTCGCGTGGCGGTTATAGCCTAAAATATTCGTTATAAGTCTCCTCACTCTGTGTGACGTCAGCAGGAAAATATGTATCGGTTACAAAATACCTCAGACGATAGATTAGAATAGTCGCAAAGTATCTCCTCACTGGGGAAAATATTTACCAAAACTCCAAACGGAGCAGTTGTGTTTATTATTGAGCAAAACAAACCCTTAAACACAACAGTTTTGTTTAAAAACAGATTATATTGTTATGACCCTGCAGGTAGTTGAATCGAGTGTCATTCCTTACTGATTCTCGTTACTGTTATTGGCTCCTGTCTGTGTGTGTGTGTGTGTGTGTATATATATATATATATATATATATATATATATGTATATATGTTTAATAAAATTACTTAAAAAATTATAATTCCTCCATAATATATTTTTTTTACAATTCAGTTTTTATTACATCATGTTAATTGAGAGGATACATGGAATATGTGTACATTTTTGTACTTCATTTTTGTATTCATTCTTTACATTTTTTAAATTATTAAATTAAATGTATATAATTGTCAAACCACATGACTATATAAGTGAACTACAAAAATGGTGATTAACTATTTTAAACTTTTTTTTAAATTACTTGGACCCTTTATGACTAAATAGGTACATAACCTGAGATTTGTTTTATTATTATTTGGATTTTAGGGTCGTTAAAGTATTATAAATCAGTCAGATATAGTGATTCAACAGGTGTTTTTCAGAATAGTGTTTCGAGTCCTTTCGTAGTTGATTCAATGGAAGCCTGTTTCTAAATGTTCCCCTATGTCTAATAATCACATGACATATCACACATATTCTGCTGTGAAAATAGTCAGTAGAAAGACCAACAGTGATTTGATAACCACACTGAGCAAGTGCTTGCTCTCTCTGTTGTGTGCATCTCAGCAGTTTGTTCCCCAGTTGCAACATTAGGCCTATATGTTCAATTTACTGGATCAATCCTGTGTATCTGTGTTTGTCAGGGTTTGAATGGGCAGCTTGTGGCAGGAAATTGAAATCAAAGTCTTAAGGCCTGTGTGTATACTTCATTTTCCACGTTCCGGCTCGTGCACAGTTGTGTCCAGAGCTTTCAATGTACTCAATTTCAGATGAGGACTGATGGATGCGCAATACAAATGCTTTTTTATACTTTACCAGACGTCAGAGAGCAGCAGTGAGTCGTGTCATTCACAGGACATTTGCTCGGAAGGATAGAAGAAAAAAGATCCGCCATTGCAAGCAAAGTTTAGAACAAGAAACAAAACAAAAACAGAAGACCTGTGTGTGACAGACCATGTCTGTCTGTCTCTGTCTGTCTATCTGTTTATCTGTGTGTCTATCTGTCTATCTTTGTGTCTATCTGTCTATCTGTATCTATCTATCTGTCCATCCATCCATCCATCCATCCATCCAGTTGTGCACAGCTAATCTCAAAACGGTCAAAAATCAGATCAATATATTGTATCGGTCTATCACCAATTTTAATGCAGAAAGAGGTGCGTGTCTTTATCATGCAGTGAAAATACTTCTGGCCTACAGGGTTTGAACTGTAACTCCTCAGATTCTGGAACTATCCCAGAAACAGTGATGGACACCTGGTTTGGTTCATATCTGCTGTCTGTTCAGTGATGAGGGTGACTGAATATACAGAGAAGATCTAAGCGCGGTCTAAAACCATCTTTAGGAGAGAAAAATGATAGGTGCCCAAAGCGAAGATGTTTGTTTTAATAAATTGAGACAGAATTATCAAGATGAACTGCTGTGATTAGGGTGTATATGATTGACCTGTCTCTCCTTCTGTGAGAACTAACCTGGTCCTTATTTTTATTTCATCTCTGGAGGGTGTAACACATGAGAAATACAGGGAGGGCGACTGCTTCTTGAATACTGAGACTTGCAGGGAAGTTTGTCTTGTGTCAGCGTGTACCAGCATGATTTCGTTTCTCAAGGGGCAGGTGTTGTTCTACTAGTGTTTTGATGCTGATGAAAAATGTATTATTACTTTTGGATGTGGACGTGTTATGCAGTCTGGTGTGCTAAAGGAGTCATATGATACTTTTTTATTGTTTTCCTTTTGCTTTGTGTAATGTATCTGTTTGTGCATATATACGATCTGCAAAATTTCACAGACCAGACCTGCCTAAAACTCCTTGGTCAAAGTCCACGCCACAATGTGAAATATTAGCTTAATGCCCATCCAAAGGCATACGCAAAGAAAGAATTTGAAGCTGAAGTTCATGATTATGGTAAGGGGTGTTACGTGTCCGCCACACACTTGAGGTGTTTGGGTCTGCTGGCCAATCAGAGCACTCTGAGTTTTTCAGAAGGAGGAGCTTTGTAGAAATCAGTGCGTTTCAGGTAGACTGGGAATAGAGGTACTGTTTTTTAAAAGATATATATATATATATTTTTACCTTAAAGCATGTTTACTTGTTCTATTACCGCCAATAATCAAATAATGAACTTTTAGCATCACATGACACCTTTAAGAGAAACACTTTTTGAAAAAGTGAAGCCATTGTAAGATCTTTGCTGATATTAAAGTCCTTAGTGCCTCGTTATATGATGCTTGTTACATGTTTTTAGCTAATCTAAATTAACATGATATTTATTCTTTTTTCTTCAATTTAAATTTAATTAATAAAAAAAAGATATATTGTATCAGTCGATATTACATATTTACTGGTGAAATCTCATTTCCTTTTTATATTTAGAAGGTTTTTGTCATTATCTAACACTCACTTATAGTTCATATTTAAAAAAGGCTAATAATTCAATAAGGCTTTTAAATGTAATCAAATCTCAAAATGAATATCCATATTTCATACTGCACATAATGAGTGAATAACCTAATTTTTCCTGTAGCATTTAAAGTGATTGATTTGAGTTTTGAATGTATTCAGTCTAAATACCATTAATATATGTAATTTATCAATTATTGGCCATAACAAAATAATTATTGACTTCTCTATATCAGCCAGAATTTTAATGTCTGTCCATCCCAATATGTCAATGTGTACTCTTATATTAGAACAGCATGCTAATTAAAGCAGCGGCACCATTCTTATGAGTGACATCACCTCAGTTGTGTGTCCTCTGCTGACCTTAGCTGTACAAATCTCAGCTTCTACATTTTTCATGATGTCTTTCACAATCACACGTACCTGCAAATGCAATAGCAACTCAGTGACTGAGCAGGCCAGACTGGAGCTGTCCAGATAGAGAGAGCCCCTGGTGTGGTTTAGCATGTCTAGAGCGGGAAGCCCATCTTTGACCTAATTAACTCATGCAAACAGATGGACAGACCAGGGACCTGTCAGGCCAGAAGAAAAGCACATTCAACACCGGCTCTCTCGTTTCATGCTAGCAGGTCAGAACTGGAGATGAGAATTGATTCGTTGATCCCTGAGGAAGATACAGCCAGTTAAAGCTGTGTTTGCTGAAGAGTTTGTAACAACATATTTGGCTTACAGCTCTGAAGCTGCAGGCATGTGCAACGCTAATGTTTAGGCTAATACTGGAAGCTTTTTCGTGGTTCTAGCTAAGACATGCAATTCTATTATTACTCTGTTAAAGTGCCCTTTTATGCTATTTTAAAGGTTCCTAATTTACCAGATAATTTCTGATAATATACACTGCAGCATCACCTCTTTGCTCACAGTGTCTGAAACTGTTAGAAAAAGGATTCAGTCTCTAAACTCCTACTTTCCGAGAGCCTGCTCTGCTCTGATTGGTCAGTTGGCTCAGTCTGTTGTGATTGGTCGACCGCTTACAGCACGTGTCGGAAATGAAACACCCATTACCAAATCTGAATTTCAGCTCCGGAGGTTCCTCAGCACTTTCGTATAGAGTGATGAGCAGTAATGATAGTTATAACTACAGTGTTTGAGTAACTCCAGTTATAACTACAGTGTTTTATAACTACAGTGTTTGAGTAACTCCAGTTATAACTACAGTGTTTTATAACTACAGTGTTTGAGTAACTCCAGCAGGGCTCCAGACTAACTTTTTTCACCCCCGTCCTGGAACCGTCCTAAAAAACGATTTGAACCGTCCTAAAGTGAATGTCAACCGTCCCAAAATAAACGTTGATGTTTCTGTACTTTGTTATTATCATCTGTAGTTGTTAGTCACATAATAAAAACACCATTAAAATGTTTGTGATATATATATTATTATATTTATTAAGCTCCATTCAAAGTAGTTATCTGTAAATGGGTAAAAAAACAGATTTAATAAACAATAACAGGAGTTAAATACTTTTTTGTATGCACGCAGAACAAATCTCTTTTTTTTCTTTTTTTTACATATACGAAAATTAAGATAAAAACACATACAGCTCAAAATGTTTTTGAGTTGGTTGGATTAAAAAATAACAAATAAATACTGGTGACTACATATCACAAAAATATCATCATTCTTTATTCTTTCAAGCAGCAGACATATTTATTTGTATGAATTAAATATAATGAATCATTATTAAAGCTATTAACGAGCAGTGAATGCTTTTCTCTTTTTCTTTTGTTGCTTGATCAATATTAAGGACACAGACCGCATTAGGTTTATTAGCCACTGTCACTTTAAGACATCGGATCATGTCCAATGACTTGCGGATCCAATCGCACTGATGCACAAGCACATCCGATACACTCAAAACTGTTTAAGACATAACCAACATAGTTTACGTGAATACTCTCCAAAACGGAAATTTCAACAAAATGTTGTGTGTATTTGTCCATTCAGACACGAAAGAGAGCTCAATTCAGTACTCGCGCGCTGTATAGGTGTCTATGTGCATGGCTGCACGCTTCGGGTCGGCTGTGTGCGCACAGAAAACCGTACCAAATAAAGCTATTTTTTTTTTGAGAATCTATATTTTTTTTCTTTTTTAGAGAATTAGGCTATGTATCTGCTCTACTCATTCTCCCAGACGTTTAAATTTGTTAACGTTTTATGAGAGATGCAGCGGATGTCAACCCTTGTGTGCCGCTGGGTAGATCAGCACGTTACAGTAAATGTGCGCATCCACCACAAACGCAGGACAACAGTTCTGACTGGATCACTTCCCAAATCGTCACTATCTTACATTTTTTTTAGTTTTTATTCGTTGACGAAAATGTCAATAGATTTTCGTCATGTTTTTTGTCATTCAAAGCTAGTTAATTTTTAGTTTTCGTCTCGTTTTTGTCTGTGAAAATAAGCCACGTGATAGATGTACCGCGAAACAAGTCTCCGGGTGAGTAGCCGGCCAGTGATAGTATCTATAGTAAGTTAACAGCATGAGAAGCTCTCCGTTGTAGTCAAGGCTTGGTCGGTTAATTTTGGCATTTTCTAAGTATGTTACCCTAATAGACTAGTAATAAATGAACACACATACAAAAATGTCTTTCGTCCTGTAGGCGTCCTGGAGAATATTTCTGTTCGTCCTAAACACATTTTATATCGTCCCCTGGACGATAGGACGCCGTTAGTCTCGAGCCCTGAACTCTAGTTATAACTACAGTGTTTGAGTAACTCCAGTTATACTCCAGTTATAACTGCAGTGTTTGAGTAACTCCAGTTATACTCCAGTTATGACTACAGTGTTTGAGTAACTCCAGTTATAACTGCAGTGTTTGCAAACTGCAAAGTGAAAGAGGCATGTCAGGTGGAGGAAGGTGGAATCAAACGAAGCGATCGAGCAGTGTGAAAACAGCCTGGCTATTTTGGCCTTGCAGAGTTTCTGTTTAGATCCAGTTTCTGAGGAGTTTGGTGCACCTTCTGGGTGATTCTCCAAAATAAGTTTCAAAACGGTTCACTCCAGTTTCATTCATCCTCCAGAAATCCTTTTGGCTGATTTACAGAAGATACAGAACAGATAATAAACAATTTCTTTAATTATTTGCACTGAATTTTGAGTAAATAAAGCAGCCAATTGGTTCTAAATTCAACTAGTAAATGTGAGAACATTGAGGTCTGGAAAATAATCAGAGCCAAACTTGGCTTCTCATTTGCATTTGCTTTTATTGTATGTTTTACAAGAAAATCCTATTTTTAAATAATATTTTAAAAATTATTGTTTTTTAATTTAAAGTATGTTTTCAAATACAGTTTTTCTACTTCAAAATTTCACGTTTAATTAAATGTTACTTGCAGTTTCTTTGTAATTGTTTGTGGAATTTACTAGCAATTTCTGAGTGAAAATTGTTTCTACACCAAATCTTTTTCACTGTGTATTTGAATTATATTGACAGTCAACCACCATTGGGTCTCTAGATATCAGTATCGGAGTTGACATTCAGAGACGTTGAGAGGATAACCAAGTTTTTAGAGAGATGAAACATGTTTTTCTGTGGCTTCTTATTGGGTTATCTGTCACCTGTCTCATCCTTTTCCACATTAAGAATAAGATCCTCAGGTTGGATAACTGACAGGTATCTGATTCATTGCACTGTCCCCACAGTTGCCTGAATTTTATGGCAGAAGAGCAGTTTATGTGCATATAGAGATAGATGTGGATTGAATGAAATGCGTTCGGGGTGTAGTTGTTTGAATGCTGATGCTGCCTGTCTAGATGTTCAGTGATGTGAAGTGACAGCCCGTCAGGCGTCAGGCAGAACGTTTTTAGTGAGCTCAAAGCTGACCTCTGTTCCTTCCTATAAATATAGAGGCAGAGGCAGGCACACACTGTCTCATTGATGCCGTAACTGAGCCAAAAGGCAGGCAGAACGAGGAGATCTTGAACAAAAAATAAATGAATACTGTAAACCAAGTGGCTAATTTAAATTTATACCGTATTGATTATTGTAGTCAGCTTTGCAGTTTGAAAAGTCAGTTACTGACAGCAATTTAGGGTGTGGACTTTGAAGGTTTGGTCATGTATTCTGACTCAGCACTCAAACCATTACTTTAAAAGATTGGACTCAGTTTAGCTTTATCATCAGCAAAATAAAACATTCCTTTTTTTTTTTACGGTTATCCGTATAGAAGTAAGGTTGGGTCATACATTGAATATTCACTATAAATCTGTGATGATTTTGTTGGCAGTATAAAATGAATGAACATGAATCACAGTTTAATGTGCATTTTAATTGGTTAATATTAATTTAATATAAAGAGACATTTTGTGATAAATGTTTTGGTTTATTATCCTGTGTTAATATATACAGGTGCATTTAAATGAACATTTGTTATATATAAATCTTCTGTGTTGAGTTTTAGTGAAAAACCTTTAGTGATTATTTTTTAATAGATTTTTACTGTATTTACTACTTGCATTGATTTTGAGTTTGTTTGGCAACAATGTTTAATCTGATTGCAAAAATCACACTTTTAAGCCATTTCAGAATAAATTTTTTTAAGGATTATGAGCTTATTTATGAATAAGAATAGCGTAATGCCATTTTAAAGTCAGTTTTTCTGTTGTTTTTACTGTCCGTTCACCTCAGATTTCTCTCTCTTTTCCCTCTCACTTGACTGTATGTGGCTTTCTGGAGGCTTAAACATTCACTTTTAGCATTTGGAGAATGGTTTTATTTACTTTTGCTTGTAAGTGCCACTCAACCTCTTCTAGAGATATTATTAAAAATAAGTTGAAGAGTTCTATGTTTTCCAGTTCTGAGAGCGATTACGTTGTAATCCTTAGTTTTGGCCTATTTTTTTTTTTGTTTGTTTGTGAGGATTTAGGTCAAATGTAATGGAATCTTACTTTTCCATGAGGCAGCGTTACATCCCTGTTGAAGAGCAGAGCAGATTGCTGTAATGGAAGGAGATATGGCTGGAAGGAAGGATTGGGAGATAAAGAAGTGGAGGGAGGGTACTTTTTCCTACTGTGTCCTGTCCACTGTCCAGGTGTAATCCACCTGCCCGGGGCGAGCCAGATGGCAGCTGCTTCAGTGGCAAGGACTCTTGTAGTTCTTAAAGAAACAGTTCACCCCATAATAAACTTATTCATTTTACATTATTTACTTTTGCACTGAAAAAAAAAAGTTGAGTATTGTCTACTCATTTGAAGTTTACTTTGCAATGCTGTGTTTCAGGTACAATTTATTCAAACAATAAAACACTGAATTAAACCACGCTTTTCAAGTGAATGCTTTACTTAAAACATCTAAGTAAATAAATAATACAATAGATATTGTGTAGACAACATATCTACATAATAGAAGTAACGTACCACCCGAACACAGAGATCTGAATACTTGGTACACACTACACAATAACGATAACATTTATTGGATCCTTTTTGAGTATGAATGTGTCATTTTGAGTTGTAAATGAACTCCAGATGTCAAAAAACAGAAAGTTACTAAACCATACAACAAAAGGAATGCTAAACACTGCTGTAAAAACTGTGGAAAAAAATGTACCTTATAAATTATCCATGCCCCAGTGCATGATGGGAATACCAGAATCATCAGAAAGTTGAGTAGGTTTTACTTAATTTTCATATTATTGCTTTAATTTCTACAAGCTTAAATTGAGAACTAATATAGAATTTGCTTCGCACACATTTGGTAATGTGTTGGTCCCTAAGTGACTGCCAACCCCAGTCTCAACTCCGCCCCGCCTCTAACACATGCAATACATTCCTATTATTTCTGAATGGCTCTCTCTAGAGTCGAGTTGTCCTGATCTCCTTGGAGGTGTTCATGTTTAGCAGAAGCGCTGTGCCCTGTTCTGTCTTGCTGATTCCTTGCAGTGAATATTTTTCCTTTGCTATGCTTTGCTCTGCTGTTTTGAGCTGCTAAATAAGGTAGATAACATTGCAAATCTGCAGTTGTTGATTGTGTTTTTGTGTGTAGAAGCTTGTTGTTGTCTTTGTGCTTGTTCTGAGGTTTTGATTTTTGTTTCTGTATTTTCATTACACAATTTGTGCCTTCTAAAATGTCCTGTCTATTGGCATTTTAACAAATACTGTACAGCTGTGTCTGTGTAAGAAGTTGATGGAAAAAAAAAATCTGTGTTAATGTATATGCTCAAATGTGTGAGATTTAAACACATTTAAAATGGCTTTTCTTTAAATAATAGAAATTAATAAATATACACTCTGGGGGTTGAAAGTTTGAAATAATTAAGATTTTTTTAATGTTTTTGAAAAAAGTCTTACCAAGCTGTGCTCACCAAAGCTGCATTTATTTAATAAAAACAATAAAGTAAAAGCAGTTATAATGTGGGATATTATAGTTTAAAATAACTGCTTTCTGAGGCTAATTAAACGCTTAGAGGAATGTACACGATTGTTCAAAAGTTTAGTGTAATTTTTGGTGAAAGAAATTATTTTATTTAGCAAGGATGCATTAAATTGATCAAAAGTGACAGTAAAGTCATTTGTTACAAAAAAAAATTCTGTCCAATTAATGCTGTTCTTTTGAACTTTCTATTCATCTAAGAATCCTGAAAGATATCAAAGTTTCCACAAAATATTAAGCATTACAATTCTTTGCAGCTTTGGAATGGTAGTGTATGTGTTAGGGACTAGTCAACTAACTAATTAGTGAGGTTGACTATTTGTAGATTGCTTTCTAATATATATTTTAGTTAAGCATGCTAACAGACAAGAGTGTGAGTTATGTTTTACCTGTTGACTTTAAAATAATCCCCTTTAACACATAATCATATCTACAGAAATAATGTAATTATTTATTTATGACTTATTTGAGAATTAGTCAACTAGTGACTAGTTATTAACTAGTTTTAACACTACATATTACCCTAAATTAAGAAATGCACCTAAACGGCTACAGAACAAGAGAAACTGTGAAGCTTTCATGAGATTTTCATATGAAAGAATCTATCAAGCTGGCATACAGTAAGAGAAAGTGAAGAAAAAAAGTGATTTTTTTTTGTGTATCCAGAAAAAAAAGACACCTTGCAGCTGCCTGACTCATTAGGTTTCACAGAGACAGTGGCACCTCATTACGGGCCAAATTTCTTCAGTATAACACCTAGCTATACAGTATGTGTAACACCTGTTGTTGAAGTTGAACCATGTGATTCATTATAGAAGGAAAAAAATAATACAGATATTTTTTGTGCCTTCACTACGTCTGTATTAGGGTAGGCAGTGTTTTTCATAAACACTTTTTGTTATACTGGTTGAAACTCTCTTCACATCCTGATAGCAATCAATAATAGAAGTGGTCTGAATATTAATATTGAATTATACCGTGAGCATCGGGGGGTACATCCATTTCGACTGGTGACGTCACTCTTCATTTAATATAGGCTTACACACGAGAACCACTAATCTATATGCGAAATTCTGTGAAAGCTTTTGAGCACGTTTCCATCCAACAACCTTGTCCGCGAGATAATAAACAACTGCTTGCATTAATGCAACCATTCTTGGCTTAGTTTCACCAAGATACAGACAATATTTGCTTGGTAGAGCTTCAGGAGATGCGTGAACTTTTAGCTAGCTAGCTAGACTATGACTTCATTATAGAAACACTATGAACCACCAAATTAACCCTCAGGGGTCTGAGGGGTTTTCTGGGTCCTGGAGGTGTTCTGACATGCTCTGACATTTGCGCTTTTTTCAGTTATTTATAAACATGTTAATGGCAAAGGTGTAAATTCACTCTATATAGCACAAACGGGGCTACTGTAATATGTGAGCAACATGTATGTACATGTTTGTATTTTTTAGAGAATAATGTTTATGCGTGTTTATTGAAAAAACTAAAACTTAAAGTGTCTGAAATAAGGCCACAAAACACATACTAAATATGTGTCCACAAGACTTTTGACTAATGGGTGTTGTTGCCTAGAATTTTTGCTTCAAAATGATCTGAAAATCACCCTGCCTAATCATTTACACAAAACAATACATTGATTTAAATTTTATAAGACACCTTTTGTTTGGAAAGGCAATATGCGTGGAGGCGTGTTCACACCTGAGAAGACAAAGGCCGGATAATGTGCCAAATACATAATGAGCTGCATATTAATTAGCCCTTTCACACAGGTGTGTCACTTACAAATAGGTTACAATTACAACAACAATTACAATTTTAACAATATTCCAAGTGTATTCTTTCTTTGTAAAAAGTATACATTTTATCGTACGTATTAAAAAAGGTAAGGATTCGTTATTTTGAATATTGGAACAAACACTATAATAACATCTTAGTTGATAATTCAATATACCTACTTTATTTTTGACAAAACATCATATAGTATATTTAACATGAGCAGAAATTGGTGAACAAAAGCGTACCTATTTAATATGACAGTAGTCTTTTTTTACAGTCAAAACTTTATAATCTATCCAAAACTAATCACAAAATCTTGTCTAAACATTCATATTTAGTTCTTAACATATTGTGTATGATATATTAGCATATACATGTGAATTTGCAGTTTGTTGCTTATACAGACATTTTATTTCAACATATTTCAGTCTATTTTACTCATCTTAGTAGGCTATAGCAATATAGTTTGGATGTGTTCATGTAAATTTAATAACATGTTTACTAATGTAGATGCGAGAGTGAATGAACGGCACAGACACGCGTATAACTGTAGTAAACGAAGCGCGCGCGCCTGTGCCGTTCATTCATCATTTAGCCTACACACAGACACGCAATTAATATTTAAACAGTCTTTTTGCGGTTTACAGACACTATTCAATATCGCGATTAGAACAAAGCACTTAAGAATAAATGACTTACTAAATCAGCTGGATCCGTTGCTCCTCGAAATTAAACTACCAGCACTTCTGGTACATTTTCCAGGGTTATTAGATAGTATTATTCCTCACAGGGTAGGGATACGCTGTGTTCACAGCGGTAGTAAGATACTTACTAAACATGATTTTATAATCCAGCTGGTGGGTGTTGGCATGTTTGCATGGCTTGCCTTAGATCATTTGCGTTTGAATACCGCGCGCTCTCCGTGGGCGTGGCACATTAACACGTAATGAGGTATAATGAGCTGGAAAGAAAAATACTGACTTCTCTCTCTTTTCATACAGATTACATAAACTGAGAATATTTGTTTTTTTATATAAATTACTTCATTTAAAAGAAGAGAATTTCAGCTTCATAAAGAGAAATCTCTCGTATCTCTGTGACAAGTATTGACAGAGTTACAGTTCATTTTTCGGACGTGTTTCAGAATGGACCTCACTGACGAGATAATGTAAAACGCGCATCATGTTTATTTTTCTTTATTTGATGAAAAGCACATCACTTTGTTTTTATTGTGAGTACCCACAAAAAAATAGACACTTAACAGGATGTAATGATGTACAGCACTTATATGTAAGATCAAAATCAACAGAGTAATTTGAGTCTCTTTTGCACTGATAAGGAAAAAAGTGAGCTGGTATCGCCGGCGATACCGCCGACCCCAGAGGGTTAAGACAGTTCTGAAAACCTGTTTAGATGACGAGCTGTTCATAACATACAAAGCACAACGCATGATAATATACATGGCAGTCAAAACTATAGGCAGAGATTAAAGTTGATTCAGCCATTTACTCTTAATTTTTTGCTGACAAACCAGGTATGTACGATTTGACAGCTAGTGAAGTGATATCAAAGAACCATAGCAAAGAACAAGACAGTCTGAACGTACCAGAATAATGGTTCAGCCCAATGGGGAGTGAGGGTTTGAAAATCATATTTCATTAGATTATTTTATGAATTGTTGGTATGTGATGGTAATACTGCATTTAAATGCATACAATTTTGGATAGGCTAACATTATGTTTTATTAAAATGTTTTTCAGTACCCCGCAAATTATTATTTTCATCCCTTTTGGGAGGGTCCAAGTCTCATGGAGGGGGGTCGGACCCCCCAATACCCCCCGTAATTCGAACTATGTACCCGCCTGTCAAAGTATGTATTTTCATGTCATCAGTGCGTTCTGTAAGGCTATGCAGAGTTGTAGACAGACGTCAGTCACCGAGCACCTCAAACAAACAGCAGGAGGGTGGGATCTTATGTTTCCAAAGCTAGCTTGCAATTGCTAGCCTATCCAAATTGCCTACCTTACCTTTAATCAATACAAAGCCATTGATGGGGTTGTGAAACCAAATCTCTTATCACGCATGTACACAGCTTTGTAAATGCTCAGAGAGAAGGACTGTTTACTTGAGTCCAGCCACAAGCGGCAGCTGCCTTTTGTCTTGTGTGTTTATCCCTGATGAAATACTTCATTGTCTCTTATAAAACACATCTTTGTTTTGTAGCAATACAAAGGTCACATGACACATAAGTGGCCCTTCTAAACAGACTGTTCAATTCATCTGGTTTTTAAGTTCGAAATTATAAACCCTTGATATTTGCCACATATGCAGTAATTTGTAGGGTAAATTATTGAGATGATGCTGGCAGTGGACATTGGAGCCATGTTTTGGTCTATCCCAAAGGCCAGGAAAATGCTCAATTAGGTTGTGATCATGCCCAAGCCAGCATTACCACACTCTCTCATGAGGAAAGAATCTAAAGTTAGAGCCACTATGCGTTTCAATGGAGTAAGTCTACATGAAAATAAATCCAACTTGAAGTATGTCGACCACAGACTCTCTTCAGACTGAAACTTGAAATGGACTGTCAAACTCATACACAATATACAGAACATGATGCTCGAACAAAACAAAGAATCAAAAGAGTTCAGGCTCGTGGAGGAACCGTTTGTGGAGGCTGTGATAGTCTCTAGATAAGATGCACAGGGGGCAGCGAGACCACAGAGACCACAGAGATCCTTCCTCTGCCGCTGTCGAACGGAAGCCAAATCATTAAAGTACTGGGCATGCCTAACCCTGTCACATTCCCTGAAGCTCAGACATGTTTTAAATGCCTGCACTTATGTAACAGCCTTTTATGCACGAATCCTCCTAGTCTGAAATATATTTTCACATCATGAAATGAGCTTACATGATATAAGTAGCTCAACTAAAATGTATGAAACCTTTCAGATATTAAAGCAAGATGATGAAAAAGGCACAGGAAAGAACTGTGGTGAGAAGATGGAGAGACATGTAGAATGAGAGACAGAGAGACCGAGGTAGGGCTGAGAGTGCAGAATAGGTATTGGACGGAAGCCACAGAGCTAAAGTAAATACAGTGTGGCATGCGAATGACCTACATAGAGCCCAGTGAAGGAGGTTAAAGCGTACATTGTGCCAGACCTGTTCATTAGCCTTTTATTTCCTCTCTGAGAAGAGTGCAAGGAAGCAGGCGCCAGGGAAAACTCTCCATCAGTGCTGCTATCTCAATGAAAATGTGTGATTTGTTTTAACTCTTCGTCTCTCTCTGTTGCAGGAATATAACATGACCAGATTAAATGGATAAAACCAGTCACTCTTCAACACCAAGGATCATATGGTGAAAATGAAACGTCTGTTGTACAGTTAAAATAATCCAAAATATAGATCACTGACTCTTCAAGATTAACAAAGATCAACTTCTCAGTCCACATCGGCCCTCTTTTCTCGTCACGCTTGCCCTTCTCTGGTCAGAGCCACAATGTACGGTAGTGCCCGATCCGTGGGTAAAGTGGAGGGCAACCACAGTGGCGGGAGCAATCAGAGTCCTGGTCGTTCGCCCCGTCTCCCGCGCTCGCCCCGTCTTGGCCACAGCCGCACCAACAGCACAGGGGGCAGCGGAGCCGGAATAGGAGGTCCAGGGGGTAAAACTCTTTCCATGGAGAACATCCAGTCCCTCAACGCTGCCTATGCCACATCTGGCCCCATGTACCTGAGCGACAACGAAGTGGTGGCATCCGGCCCGGACCTGTCGAAGAGCACGATGACGCTCGGCCGCTCGGGGGGCCGGGTGCCTTACTCCATCCGCACGACTATCATGGGATCCAGTCCGAATATCGCCACCGGTTCGCCCGGCTCCGCGTCTACCGATGCCATTGCTTTCGGAGACCACCATATGCCTTCCAACCTGGCGTCAACTGTGCCTCATTCTCTACGCCAGGCGCGGGACAATACCATCATAGACCTGCAGTCCCAGCTGAAGGAGGTGCTCCGGGAGAACGAGCTCCTTCGGAAGGAGGTGGATGTGAAGGAGAGCAAACTCAGCTCCTCCATGAACTCTATTAAGACCTTCTGGAGCCCCGAGCTGAAAAAGGAGCGCGCACTGCGCAAGGACGAGGCCTCGAAGATCGGCGTGTGGAAAGAGCAGTACAGAGTCGTCCAGGATGAGAACCAGGTGAGAGAGATGAGCTGTTGTTCGCGTGGAGAACTCAGTTTAAGACAACATATTCACAATGCATTTAACTTCTGTGATGTGACATTTCAGAGTAAATTGGAGTATCTGACAGGAAATAATTTAGCTTCAGTTTTGATGTCTTTTATGCTCACACCTTATTTAAAAAACAATATTGATAGGGATGGATCAATATAAAAAATCTCGGATGACAAGTCTTAATTATTTTCATGTTTTGGCCAGTAAATGCTTTACAAAAAAACACTAAAATTTAAATAAAGATTAAGTTCTGAACTTTAAATGAGCATCAGATGATGATTAGATGACAAATGTAATGTAAATGAAAAGCACGAACAAATTAAATTTACAACATCTGTCGACATGTATGCCGACACTTTATGCACAGAGATGCACCGATATGAAAGTTATCTCATAGTTATCTCATAATCGGGCATTATTTAAATGAGGAAAAATCACGTTGTAGTCCAAACAATCAGTACAATTATAGTGAGAACATTATAATGGTGTGCTTGGGACATGGCTTTTAATGGTGAGACTTTTGTTTTTACAACCAGGCTATCAAAAATTCTAAAACAAATTGGATTTAATTGGAATGACAAAATAACCATTCTTCATAGGCTATTTACTTCTGAGTGAGTTGAGCGGGCTGTTATGAAGGGGCAGGACATTTCCTGAACATGTGCTAAGCGGTGTCAATCAAAGCACACTGGCCCAGCTAACCAATCACAGCACATTTCAGAAGGAAGGGCTTCATCGAAACGGTGCGTTCACCCAGACTG
Organism: Siphateles boraxobius; assembly: GCF_051911475.1. NCBI lineage: Eukaryota > Metazoa > Chordata > Actinopteri > Cypriniformes > Leuciscidae > Siphateles > Siphateles boraxobius. Next base: position 30,786,120 of record NW_027508799.1, on the reverse strand, counting down.
GGGAGAGAGGAGCTTTATTAATGTAAAAATACGTGAAAAATGTAGCTTTTTTTGAACAATCAAATATAAAACATATTCAAGGACACCCCAAAAACAAAATCAAGAGGATGCCTTTAAAATATTTCAAATAGCGAAGTTTTTACTGTCATTTCCATTAAATAAATGCAGCTATGGTTAGCATAAGGGACAAAACATAAAATCTTACCAAACATGCATTCCTAAATATATATATATATATATATATATATATATATATATATATATATATATATATATATATATATCATTTTTTTTGGATCTGATTACTGAAGAACATTGTACAAGCCATGTCTTAAATAGCTCTATTTGTCTTTTAGTGTTTTTTTAATTTGGCCGACAGCCCCTGAACATCTCAGATGAAGCTGATAATCAGAGCAGTTTGTTTAGTTCACACTGGAACGTGTTACGATATAAAACAAACACTAGATAAGTGGATCTTTTGCGTTTTTACATTAAAAATTAACAACAGTTTAACAAAGTCTGATTCATCTGCAGATTCCTGCTCTTTCTCTTGCAAAGCTCATTTCTCTTCTGCAGACTGTAGTTTAACACATGCCCATCCTGACATTTCCTGTTTTTTGTCTCCTTCCTCCATGCTGGGTTTTAGCTCTGGTGTAAGCTGTAATTTAGCTATTTCCCATGTATTTTCAGGGCCTGCAGTCTACAGCATGTTGCAGACTACAGCTAGCATGTGGCATATATATTAACTGTTATCATTATACCACCACTTCTTTTCAACAGAAGATGTTTTATGTATTTAGTCTAGTCTAGAGTATGTGAGTCTAGCACAGCCAGAGTTTTCACCATCGAGAACTGGAACCTTAAGGAAAGACCGTCTGTACATCGCAGTGCAGTGTGTATTTGTAGAGTTAACTTTGAACTCTGTTGGATTCCAGGGACCTTCAACACTCTTTCGGCACATGGCTCTGATCCTGCTTGGCTTTTGCCTGGGCTGAACCGTGAGGCTAATGAGGGGCTCATCATCAGTGCCTTTGATGCCTTTCATTCAGGTCTCCTGTTTGAAGGCTCGGGTGACATTTTTTGAGTAATCCAGTGCAAGACAGGGTTTAAAACATATGACACCCCATATGGTCTGCTTAGCACAGGGAACTGGTATATTTGACTGATGAAGTCATGTGGGGGTTTATCAAGATAAACTAGATCAATATTCAAAAGGACCTTGATCAGTTAAATGAACTCATCAAATTCTCTGGAGAGAGAGGCATTCAAAGAAGGCATGAAGGAGCAGGATAAAGTGGATTGAGAGTTGAATGCTCCTTTGAGACCTATTCAATAATGAGATGTGACACGGCAAACACTTTTAGTCAGCCAATTCTCATTCATTCACCTCCTCTGCTCATATCTCTCTCTTCATTCATTCGGCCCACATGCTAGTTCACTGGATTCGTGAGCACACTCTTTCGCTTTCCTTTAGGGATGCACTGATGATCATATTATGGATGAACTTTAAAAGCAAAAATTATAAATATTCATTTTATATTATATGGGATAACCGAGGAATTGCTGAGAGTTAAAAATATTTTTTCTTTTGTTTGAATAATTTGTCTAAAAATGTTTCGTTTTTTAATGTCTAAATAATTTTAATTGAATGAATTAAGGCAACCCAACATTGATATACAGAATGATATTTGCTAAAGATTAAATTTAACCATGTTATTTAAAGATTAACTTTCGTTAGATAATGGCAAAGGTAATCTAAATGTAAAAATTGGCGATATGAGCATGCGCAAATAAATATGCACTATATTGTTACCGATATATTGTGCATTCCTATTTCCAACAATATACTGTGACAGTAATTCTTTTCTGTTATAAATACCTTTCTCACTCTTATTTTTGTCATATGCATAAATGTGGACATGTTGTTTACTAGTATGGATTTAAAATGATCCTTAGTCTTTTTCTTCCAGTCTTTCTCGTGAACATCTGCTGTGACATTCACAATATTAGCAAGCACATTCATGCGAGCCTTTCAGACAGAGCGACTGAGCCAATCGGGTGTCCATCAAAGTGTGTTTTCTGTAAGCACGTGTCTGCCCTCTGAGGAAGCGGGAACAGATGGCAGACACGGCTCCTGATGCGCTTACTGTAGTAGTGTTGTAAAAGGTCCAAAGATTCCCGCCCCAATCCCTCAATCTCCTTATAAAAAAGTGTCACTTTTCACAGCCATGTTCCGCCCACACCATTATTCACTGTTCCGGTCAGACTGTTTGTTCCTAATCCGAAATGTTTGAGTCACATACTGAGAGGAGAACAGGGTTTGTTTGCTGTGTCATGTCAGTAAATGTAACCTAGAAGGGTAGCAGATGGCCAAGGGTAGAGCCAGGAGCCAGCCAAACCTCAGGTCATCAAGCTCCACACTCTCTCAGATGGAAATAAACATCACATGCTGCGCTGAATGACTAGGAACCATGAAAATATCTCACATGATTTTCTTGTATAGTACTTCCTGTTATCCTGCTTTTCCTGATTATGGTTTGAGGTCTGTATTTACTTATTATGTAATAGATAATCAGCCCATTACTCGCAGCAGAATGACTGTGTCATGTACACTGTAGGAGCAGGGCTGTAAACACCATAGACTTGTCCCTCTCGATCAATATGGGGTTTTAAGCGGCACATTATTAAATTTCGATATTGGGTTTTTTCCGATCTTGAACATTTTGTTACCCACAACACGTGTGATTCATAGCCTTAACTTCTTCCCTGCCTTTGACATTCCCGGCAATCTGCGTTTTCAATGTTATGTGGTAGAGGGCCCTATAACACATCTTTTGAAAGAGTACAGAACCACCTGATCCAAAAACAAGCGAAGAAGCAGCAGAAACAAGCAATAGAAGCAATGCTTAAGCACATGTAAGCTAACGTGTTCATCAGACATTAAACAGCATACAAATCAAAACTGCTTAACATTACAGACTGATATGTCAAATCCAGGCAGAGGTATAGGACTGTGCAAGCTTTGGGGTTGTTGATGGACTCAATAGGTTTCAAACCGGTTGCATAAACTGGCGATAAACACTGGTATTTGGGGGAATCGGTTTTAAATTTGCGATCCCGCTTAGACTACTCTGTGTAGGGAGCGGCACTGACCACAAATTTTACAAGATAAGATATTTTTCGATGCTCAGGATCTGATGTGCCTCAAATCCTCCGTCATCGTCCTGTCAACCATCTTTCCTGAAGAAATCTGACTCCCTCGGCACAGTCCTGCGACTCTGCAGCTCGTGCTGTATGAACCAGAGTAGACTCTTTCAATAAGTAATTGTAGCATCCACTGTCCAACTGAACTAAATTGTTTTTATTTCTATAAAAAACCAAAACGACAGTGGAGCGGTGGGAAATTATATAATCGATGTACTGCCGAACACCATGTAACACCGGGATACCGCCGCAAGCCTAGGACTCAGTCTAATCGATCTATGTTTTGATCATCGTTCTGAATCCGATCTGGATGTAGTCTTTGACAAAAATGCAAATTTTCTCCGCATTTTGTTAAAAATGTCGCTTTTATTAATGAAACTTACCCACATTCAAGTGTTGATTTAAAAAAAAAAATCTAAAATCTCTTTTTGTTTAAAGCAGAGGCTCTGTTCTTTCTTTTGATATATTGTATGTTCAGATATTCATACAACCAAATATTCGGGTGCCATGAAAGTTTTGTGAAAATGATAAAATGCTGCCAAAGAAAAAGAGTTAAATTCAGTGTACCCCAGCTTGATTATAAATAATGATTATGAAATAATATAAAAATAAATTGAGTCATTTATATTGGCTGCAAACAAATAAAAAAGTTTATATTTTACTATAATTTATGTTTATAAATGCTTATATTGCTAGTATTACTACTGCTTCTTGGAGATTTGAACAAACCACTAACCCGAAGTATTTAAATTCAGTGCATAATTCATTCTGTACTACAGACATGAATGATACCTCAAATTGTACGGCCTGTTTTGTGCTATAAGTTAAGTGATCATGCGTACAATTGTTGCCTGTGAACAATAAAAAAGGTCAGAAAATCATAACTGCTTTTTTGCCTTAAGCCAGTAAGCAACCACTATAGAGAACACCCTAGCAATCACATAACACACTAAAAATGACTCCGAACACCTTAGCAAACGCAACGCCCTAACAACAACCCACAACACTTTTGTCTCTCTTGAAGAGCTCAAGTTTAAAAATAAACCATTCTCAAGTCTATAAAACCACCAAGAGAACAAGGAACAAAATTTATTTTTGGGCTTTTGCCTTGTTTGCTTGCTTAATCTTATTTTATTTCTCAAGCATTCTATGCTGATTAAGGAAAGTCTAACAATGTTTGAGTCATGTTATCTGTGCCATCTCAAGAGCGATGTAGTAAAAGTGTGGAAGAAAGTATGCAGGGACAACCGATCATATTTTTATCCGTTCTCACCACGGGTCTGCGAGCCGCTTGTTCTTTGGCAGGCACGACGGCCCTTTTATGGAGTGTGGTCATGCAGGATAGGTGTGGAATGAACAGAATCCTTGCATATGGTTACACAGACATCCTCTACACTACTGTCCTGCTCTACCTCACTCGGCATAGTTCACTTGTGAGGGAAACGGTGAGAAAGTTGGAGTATGAGAGGCATTGGGAACAGATGGGAGAGAGAGGCGGTACTGAAAAGTTTCATGTAGCTTTTAAAGGGACCATGCATGGAAAAAGGGAGACATGGCATGGGCTGAACTTTTTAGCCTTGTTTTTAGGATTTTTTCCCAGCTTTTTTTGGATGCTGTGGCTACTAGAAGGGAGAGGGAAAGAGCAGGATTCCTTTGTCCACTACTCCCCAAAATCCCACTGATGGTGCAGATGCCCCCTCTGACATCTTCCATTAAGATTAAGCCCTTGTGATCCTGTCAGTCAGCAGGAGTTCCACCCTCCTTCAATGTGTTTATAGGTTATAGGTTATGCTATAGGTTTATCTGTGTGGACTGGACACATCCTTATCAGTGCCTCATAAGGTGAAGGGTTGTATTCATTTTTAAAATCAAAAGGAAAAAAGTAATAAAGAAAATTTGGACTATTTTCAGGACATCAAGATTTCTTTACTTTCATTATTTAATTTATTTTCTTTTATTTATGAAAATTATGCTACTTTTTCACAATTGCAATTTTAATCTAATTCTCAAAATGTCATTCTAATTTGTGGCATTTGTCATACCAAATTTAATTAGTTTATTTTATAAAAAAAATTATCAAAGTGATAATTTCAGACTCGAAATAATCTCAGACTCGATTTGATAACATTTATTTGATATATCTTTAAAAATTATAATATATACAATTTTATAAAATAAGATTATTATATATTTTTATATTATACATTCTATAACTTAAATTGGCCTAGTTTTAATGCACAAAATTCCTTCTTATTTCTATTATTTCAACGTTGTACTGAAATACATTTTTATTCTGATTTTATTTCAACAAGATTATCATAATAATGTTTATATATATATATATAAATTTTTTTTTTTTTGTCAGTTCTCATCTGGTCCTCCATCAAAGTTTTTGGCTTGGAATTTTGATTCACACATAAACCGAGCAAAATTTTACTTTTAATGTGCAGTCTCTTTTAATCTGATTTACTCTAATGGAAAGTGTCTGTTTTGAAATGATTATTGTCATTAAATTATGCCCTCGCTTATTCACATCTGGTTAATTACCTAATCGCATTCAGTTGTCTGGCTTTGCCTCCCTTCGAGGGCTTCATGACACAGCAAGTCTCGGTTGCCATGGTTGCCTTGCAATAGCAGACCCTACACAAGAGCCGGCCTACTTCTCAATGAGCCCTTTGAATCAAACTGTGGCTTTTTTTTCTTTAATACAACTCCATTGAAATCAATTTTGAATACTGCTTTTGAAAATAAACAGTGTGGCATAGAGACTTTCCTTGGATATCAATTATTTTTTAATCACCAGGATTCATTTCAATGTTGCATATTGCAGTATTTGTATGTGAAATTTGGCTTTCAGGACTGATGACATGCAGCGATGAAACTGATATGATAACCGATGTAAGTTCGTTATCTGATGACCTAACAGTTAAATGAGAGAGGAATCTGACGAGCTAGATCCTCGTACAATGCATGTGTGAATATTAAAGACGCTGATATTCTCAGACTCGAGGCGGGAGACGAGCTCTTATTGGTACAGTGGGACTGAATGGCAGGCCTGTATTGTGACGTGACGTGATGTACTGCTTGTGTTACTGGAAGGTTTCGAGGCAAGTCTATCAGGACACAACAGCGGCCCAGTTGGAGGCTGGGACACAGACAGACATGAAGAACTGAAATAATTAGAGCGGTCCAGACTTAAAGGGGTCTTATCACGGAAAATCAGATTTTCCTTTCCTGTTCGCTCTTTTAAAATAAGAGTTTGATGTATTATGTAGACATAATCTGACTGTTTTTCTCCCCAAACCATCCAGTGTTGTATTTGTTGACAGTTTTTAAAAGAGATTAAGGAAAGTGAGTAACACAGATTATTTTCATTAAGCTTTGTGCTACTAAAGTTAGATGTAAGTGAGCGTCTGAGACGTGCTGGAGACGATCTGTGATCGAGCTGCGTCACCTGATACTTCTGCCTCTATGTGCTGTTGGTTTGCCATTGGGTTTCTTCATTAGTCTGGGCGCACACAGAGAATGGAAATCAATTAATTAATGCGCTCACTATGATTTATTCATGATGTCGATCCATGGTGAAGAATCGCCTCACCAGGTAGGAAAGAGCACAGCACGGTTTGCTGTGAAAGCAGGCCAAGCGGTGGAAAAACACCAATTGTTTAACTATTGTCCTTTGTGCATTTGTGTTAAAGTCTACCTGAATTGCTGTTAGCAAACTCTTATATTGAGCTAAACGGTGAGGAAAAACAATATAGAACAGGACTTTTTATCCATTTGAAATTATTTTGATTGTTAAAATGGGAAGTTATACACCAGATTGAGCCTCACCACATTCAAACAATGCCTGAACATCTATAGCTGTTGGTTAACATCATCCAGACACAGTGCTTGTCCCAAAGTCAATGGGTTATTGGTTAAATGCATGAAACAAGGTCTGTGGTTAATAATCTCTAGACATTTTCATGCTGTATTCCTACAACATAAAATAGATCAATAAAACCACACGTGTCATTTTTTCTTAAGCTTTGTCATGTCTTGAAAAAGGCAGTTGCCAACATGTAGCTAAATGTGAATACAGAGGTTGTCTGGGACATTGTAAGTCTTTACAACAAACTCATCTACTCGCACTTTTACAGCCTTTTTGGGTTTATACGCACAATCTTGCAGACTATTCTAACTCGGGCTTATCAGCCTGTAGATTTTAAATAAAGATTGAAAGTGACTTTATTTAAAAGTTATTTAAGTGACATTGAGGTGCGATTGTGTGTTTTTCTTCTGGTTATTGTATTTAGGCATCATTAGTTCATTTGTGAAGATATCTTGTAAAATCACGAACTTTGGTTGATCAATGGCTTTTTGTTGAAGGAACCAAGGTGATACTAACTTCCATGTTTGCCTACAAAATAATGCCATCCTACATTACGCAACACTACAAAGTCTTCAAGGCATTAATGATGTCAGCGGGAGAGGAAAGTCATTTCATAGGAAGAGCAATTTGTTATTTTTGAATGTGATTTAAAAAGTAAATGTAATCGAATTTTGATATCATGTTGATTTTAAATGGGTATTTGTGCTTCAGTGTTCAAGTTACCACAAAATGTATAATGCTAAATGATCTACACTTTTCCTAACTTACCTGCATGTCAGACACATCTAGACCTTCTTTGATACTCATGAAAGTGTAGTTTACTTATGCTGTTTTTTTCTGTAAGATGAAACATGTCTCTTAACCAAACTGGATCCTCCTAGTATGCCATGAAATTTGCTGTGTAAAAGGGAGGTGTGGCTCTAGCATTTTTGTGTGGGATACTTGTTCTCTGTAACATGTTAGTTGAAGGCAGCGCAAAGCATTGTGACGGGCCAAATAAGTCAGTGCTGATTGGCCGAGCAGCTCGGGTCATTCATTGCGGCCCAACTAACGTTCATGGAATGCTGGAAGGTTGTTAAGGGTCAGAGGTTGCACATGCTTGAGATTACAGCCTCTCTGCATCTTGTTATTAGGAAAACAAAGCCCATCGCTTCTCGTCTGTCCTTAGTTTAGGTTCATTTTGAGTCTTCTGAAGACTGTGGGCTGCTTCTAAGTATCCCACCGCAGTTGAAATATCCTGTGGATTCCTCTGCCAACTTTTTTTCCCCTCTCTGCTGCATTCTGTGGTTTGGCATTCTCCTGAAAACATTCCATATGTGGGGGCTGGACCGGGATAGACTGATCCTTCTAGTGAGAAAAAAAAAAAAACACGTGGAGGGAAATAGAAAGATCCTGTTAGCTCCTGCTGCAGCTTTCACTATGATGAATGGGAATACTAATGGATACACTTTCAGAAAAAAGGTACAAAAGCAGTCACTGGGGTGTTTCCCTTTCAAAGGGTACTAATATGCAGCCTTTAGGGGTAAATAAGGTACAACAGTATATATTTTGATAGTGTACGACCACCGTCACTGCTTTTTTTAACTTTTTTTCCCCCCTGAAAGTTTTGAGTGTTTGGTGGGTTAGGTGTTCATGTCCAGCCAGTCGTATAACAGCAGGGGCCAGTTTCACAAAGCTATTTTAGACCGGTCTATAGTGTTAGACAAGTCTAAAATTTGCGCATAGACTAGTCTAATGCAAGTTAGACTGTTTCACAAAAATAAAGACTGACTTAATTTAGACCAAAAACATTAGACACCTTAACCCCAGGCTAACTTAGGTTTAAGACTCTGTTACCTTGGCAACCAGCAGTAACAATGTTAACAAAGGGACAATTTTTCATAATTTGTGGTTTTCTGATGACGTTATGGAGAGAGCTATGAGAAGGGAAAGGGTTTTTGGATATTTTCTCTTAAATATTTATTTTTTCGCATCTTTTACCATGTTTTTGTATCTTTTCTGCACGTCTTTAACGCTCCGCTCAACGGTCGGATTAACGCTGTTAACTGTCGTAGCAATCTTTTTCCAAATTAAACATTTCTTCTTGTTACTACATTCTCCACTAAATTTCACAAGTAAAATGTCCTTGTAACTGTTATGCTCCTCCAACAAACTCATATTTTCCGCTGGGGTATACTGCATTGAGCGGTTGAATGCGCTTACTCGCTCCGCCATGTTTTTTTGTTTTGAAAAGTGTCTTATTTTACCCAGATTGCATTGCAGTGTAGTCGTACTTAAAGGGATAGTTCACCCAAAAATGTAAATTCTGTCAGTATTTACTTTCCCTCATGTTGTTCCAACCCCGTAAGACCTTCGTTCATCTTCTGAAGACGAATTAAGATATTTTTGATGAAATCTGAGAGCTGGATCACTCCTCAGGCTTCTAAGGGATTGAAACTTGCCAGCCCCGAAAAGTTATTAAAGACATCGTTAAAATAGTCCAAGTGACTACAGTGGCTCAATCTTAAGTTTATCAAGTGACGAGAATACTTTTTGTGCGCAAAACAAACAAAAATACGACTTTATTTCAACTATTCATTTCCTTCTCTGTGGGCCTCGAGTCAGTTCACTAGTGTAATAGCGTAAGCTTCTGTTGTTGTACGTCACGCATCACACACATGACCAGCGTCGGCCAATAGTGAGCCTACGTGTGACGTAGCACTACGCTATCACACTACGTTAACTGACTAGAGGCATTCATCATTTAGCCTACACACAGACACGCAATTCATATTTAAACAGTCTTTTTGCGGTTTACAGTCAGACACTATTTAATATCGCGATTAGAACAAAGCACTTAAGAATAAATGACTTACTAAATCAGCTGGATCCGTTGCTCCTCGAAATGAAATGCCTGTATGACAAGTATTCGCGGAATTACAGTTAATTTTCGGACGCGTTTCAGAATGGACTTAACTGACAGAGAGAAGCCAGAACGCGCATCATGTTGTTTTTCTTTATTTGGCGAAGAGCACAACACTTTGTTTTTATTGTGAGTATCCACAAAAAAATAGACACTTATCAGGATCTAATGATGTACAACACTTAATATGTAAGATCAAAATCAACAGAGTATTTTGAGTTTCTTTTGCACTGATAAGAAAAAAAGCGAGACTATCGCACCAGCGCGATAGCCGACCTCAGAGGGTTAAGATGGTCAGAAGCTGTGTCTGAAATCGCTCCCTATCGACTATATAGTTCACTATATCGTGTGTCCGAATTCTGAGTGAACGACATCATTCCCTACATTCGTTCACTACTTTTACCCACAATCCCCTCTGAATCGAGTGTACATTCGATGTACACTTGCTGAAGCACTATTTCCCACAATCCAATGCGGAGAGAACTTGAGCGCACATGAAAGTGCGAAGCGAGCAAGTTTAAACCAGAGATTACTTTACAGCTTTCTTATTCCTGCTTTAACATTTATTTCATGCTAGTTTTATTTTTTTATTTTTTTTATTAATCATTACTTTAATATAACATATTAAAATATTAAGACAATATTATATAGATGAATTTTAAAATTAAATGAAATTTAATTTATTACGTAAATTATGTAGACCTGTATAATTTTTTTATTAAAATATATTATTTAGGCATTAACACAATTTAATGTGTTTTACTAGCAGCCAGGTGTTTTGATAATTTGTGTCATTGTTGTTAACTCGTTAAACTGTAAAGGGAGAGATGATCATTTGGTGGATGATTTGAAAAATATCCATTAATCATCTGTAGGAAGCGTATTCATTTGAATATAATAACGGTCACCTGAGGGCGCTCAACCACCATGTTATCTGTGAGCATGAGAGTTACAATTTCAATCAATGAAACTACAAAGCTGGCACGGAGGTATATATAATTACAAAATAAAGTCATTATGATTGTTATTGTTGTTAACATTATTTTATAAAGTAAGTAACGTAAGATAAAAGGAGTTTATCACTACGTGTGACGAAGACTTTTCTACGACAGCTCCAGCTCTCCGACGCACAGTGTAAACGTCAGCGTCCGAATTCACTGACTTCATTTCGTTCACTCTTTGCAGATATAGTGCACTCAAATGCCATACACTATAAAGGGATTAGTGAATGAGTGAACGAGTGAGCGGTTTCGGACCCAGCTAGAGTCTTAAGTGCTTTGTGCTATGGTCTGATTTAGATGTCTATCTGAAGTTTGACTATCTACTATATCTAAGCCATAGTCAAAGTCTATCTTTGTGAAAACGGCCCCAGGAGTGCTTGTCTCTACCATACAACTTGGTAGGAATGGTTTCAAATTTTAGCTGTAGAAACAAACCCATTTGGCTGTCTTGTCCTGCACATTATACCTTTCTCCACCGTGGTCTGTTCTTTTAAACAGTCTTTGGCCTGAGGCTGACCGATAGCTTTGTGTGAGTTATCAGTCTGAAGCTCTACCCTCAGGCCATGGACTTGTGTCAGTAGTTCTTGAGCACAGCTGTCTGTCATACTGTCAGGACTGTGTGTGTTCTTCTGTGCGGTCAGTCTTGTGTTGGAGCCTCGAGTCTGGAAAAGGGAAGTGCAAACGCTGGAATCAGCGATAAAAGTTTATACGGACATGAAATAAAAGTGCTAAGACCTCAGGTATAAAAATCACCCCACTAGCAGCTAGCAGATGTTAATTTTGTTTCCATTATGGTGTGATCACATTTACCATTGTTTGGCAAATATTCGTGTGAAATCTAGTCAGTAGGAATCCATGTGATCTGGATATTTGTGTGAGGGCAAGGATTTTGCATCAGGTTCCGTTGATTATGCGAATTCGCTGTATTGAGCAACGGATCTGCTTGGGACTTATGCTTATATCAGTACACTATTGACAATACACAATACTTGAATTTAATCTAATGCCCTTCTGTGCTAACTTAGTCAAGATTAGTTTAGATAAGTTACAGCTATGGCTTAGTGGTTAGTGTACATGCTCCAGATGTTTGTCAATGGCCATGGATTGTTTTTAATTTTTAATGATTCTGATTCTATAATAGTCTGGTGATGGTTTCACTCTGAAAATCAACATTGATACGGAGCATCTCTGAAATAAAGTTTCCTCACCTGGAAGAAGAAGGGATCCATCTCCACCTCCAGCGATGGGCCGTGTGTTTCAGGGTGGATGTGATAAAGCAAGGCGCCTCTTTGCGTATTTGAATTTAATATCTGCAGGAAATGTCAATCCCAGTGCCTTTAGGGTGGCAAGATTTGCTTGAAGTGTAGGAGTGGAGATTAGAGACAGAACAAGACGTAAGACAAACCTTTCCACCAGGAAGGATGTGTGATGTGGCTTGATATGGAGTGGAAAGAAAAGACGTCAATTGCACAAGATGCTATCAATGTGTGTGAGAGAAATCCGAACCACTGTATACTCTGTGATAAATGGCTTGTTGATATTGCTATCGATCTGATATTTGTGTCTGATCGGGATCTGCTCTAAGTTATAGTCCTGTTGGAGGCGTTCAGACTTACCTCTGCTAGTCCTAGGTTTTGCCATTTTAATATGATATCGTCATATCAGACATGTGCAAAGCATGCAGGCCTGATAAAAACTTCATCATATTACAGCAGTTCCTGTAACATTGTTTAGGTTGTTCACTACACTATGGAGGCTTGTTTGCAATTTGTTCTCATGTCTATCACTGAATATCTGCCTCTTTTCACTTCTGCCTCGACCATGTGCCTGATTATTGTCCCATCATGCTTCTGAGAGCTTGTGCCTCAGTGCCTGACCCTGCTCAGCCTTTTAGGTTTCTTTAGCTCACCCGCCACTTTTATGTTAAAGTAAAGGATCAAACTGAAGATTTAAGATGTTAGATCCCTGCTTTGTCCTGTCAAAGGTTTTATTCCTCTTTGTTTTGTGTTAAAGGCTAGCTGATACTTCATATTGATTTTTTTGTGTGCCGTGTCTTGCTCTTTCGAAGTGATTTCACAAGCACTGCATGAATCTGGTCTCGTTCTGAAAGATGTTTCATATTATTAAGTCTCTCAAAAAGTCAAAATAACAGTTAAACAAAAAGAGTTAAACAGGTCTGCTTATTATATGATTTTGTTACACATTTATTTGAATGTTTTTGCTTTCTCACAGAACAAACGGAACAACAACAATGAACAAAAAATAAAACAAACGAAATAACCTATGACAAAACAAAATATTTTAAGGGACAAACATATATAATGACAAATCATTTGACAGTTAATGCTTAAGCTGAATGCAAATTCCTTAGATTTGTGGAGTCATAATCCTATGAATATAAACTAAAATAAAAATAATATCTGTACTGCCATTGTGACTCATAAGAATAACAATTATAGTAGATATAATACAAAAAGAGAAATAAAGTGCATTATCTTGACTATTGTTAGCCGTCTAATAACAGCAGCCAGAGGAGACTAATGAAAAATTTAGAGTCCTGTCTCTGGTGCCATCAGAACTGTTGAGAATATAAAGTCAATATTTACAGAGTAATACAGCCATCAGTGTCTCTTTCTGTATATATGTGTATAATCCAAAGCTTCTTCCTGATGATCATTATTCACTTTTTTCATTAGACTATGCTTTATTTTGTGTGTGTGTGTGTGTGTGTGTGTGTGTGTGTGTGTGTGTGTGTGTGTGTGCGCTGTATGAATGTGGTGTGCCAAAAGCAGGTGTTTTCTTAAAGCATGTATGTAAATTGGTTTCTCGTGCTTAAAAAGGAAATTAACAGCACATTTTCTGTCTCACATCACAAGTTCATGGAGGAGCACCTGTTGCTGTATTCAGACAAAAACATGTACAAAATATGAATAGTATTATTCATATTCATATACCTGCCTAAATCAAACCACCCTCTGTCTTGTTACATCCTACTGCCTATTTTTGGCTGTAACATTTTCTAACAGTAGCTGCGTTTACATGGTTCAATCGGAATGAAATCAATTCGATTGATGAATCCAAACACGGTGTTTACATGAACTATAAATAAAGTAATCGGGTTGATGTGCGCGTTTATATGTCACAAGATTCAAATCGGAATTGATTTTTTGACATGCGCACACTGCACGAATATGCCGCTGTTCGCGCATAACTATTCTCCTTTATTGTTTTTTTTTTTTTTTTAACAGCAGACTTAATATTTATCCGTCTCTGGTCATGATTTGGAGACGATGAGCATGAACCGTTTTGCCGTGCTGCTATTGATCACGCAGTAAAACCACGCGCACAAAACCAGATCGTCCATGGATGATAATCTGAAACAAGCACTGGTGGGACGTTGTCCTGCTCCACTTCACAGACGCTGAGTGAAATGAGAATTTTTTAATGACGGAAACACTCATTTATATTCACTTTATTCAACAGGAAGAACAGCTTGTTCCGCGCGTCATGCGTCATTACGCTATTTCGACGTCATTGCACATGCGCAGTCCTTTTAGTTTCGGTTTTCAATCCGATCAAGTGTTTACATGTTCTCTCGATCGGATTACAAAAAGAGTAAACCACCCCTTTCAATTCGATCGAAATTTCAATCAGATCGAGCTCAATCGGATCAATTAAGGCGTTTACATGAAGGTTTTTTAATCCGATTGAGCCGTCAATCCGATTATAAGTGTCCATGTAAACGCAGCTACTGTTAGGGAAAAGGGCGCTGTTACCATAGTGATTTATTCTTAAATTCATGCCCTCTGGCCTTCCCAGTTCCCAAACGCCTTCAGTTACCTTCTCCTTGTTCCAGCGTAGCTCTTGTAAACTGCTTATTTGGTCCTCGCTAAGATAGATGGATAGCATGTGTCCCTGTCCTTTGGGACTTGTGGTTCAGAGTGTCCTGTATTTACTCCATGTCTTTAGAGAGCTGCTCCAGGTGGAAGTAAAAGCCGTCTGTCTTTAAAGCCCGAAAACTCACTCCAACCCCTAGAGATTCAGTGTCCCGAGATCCTTACAGCTGATGTAGTGTTTTGAGAAATCTCTGGAGGAGTCATGCAAGGTTAAAGAGAATTATTATCGTAGTATATCATATTATCGTAGCCTGCCATGCCATGGTTATCTAAATAACGGCAAGGCGAGTTGCTTGTAGTAGTGTTCGTTGTTTGTTTACTTGTGTTATTATTTTTTTTTACACCATTTTTTTTTTATTTATTCATATTTGTTTATTTTTTTTAAATGTCATGTTTATTTAGGTTTATGCATTTTTATTTGCTTTATTTTGATTAATCAATTTATTTTTGTTTCTGTTTATTTCTTCATTATTTATGTTTTATTTGTTTTTTTTTATTTTGATCTGCTTTTATTTTCTGCTTTTTTTTGTCCGTTACACATTTACTTACTAGAGCCATAACAGTAAATTATGTATCTAGGCTTGGGCGGTATCCAAATTTTGATACCGTCAAACCTCCTCTCTATTTTACCGGGGGAAACCGGTATTACCGTGACTAATTAAAAATTATGACATAAGGCTCAGACAGCGTCACAAAACTGTTGGCTTGTGCCTACACCGTTCAGAAACTGAATACCAGATCGGGCAAAAAAAATAATAAAAAAAAATAAAGGTCAACCTGTGCACTTTGTGTCAGCCGTAGCCCTATTAAGACTCGACTATTTTTAATATATGGGCCGTTATAATATGGTGGTGCCAAATAATTTTTTAACCCAGGTGCTGAGGGGGTGGTAGATATAAATACTATCTATAAATGAACAAAAATGTGACAATTAATCATATTTAATTATTTTAATTATGACAATTGTATTCATTTTATTAATTAATTTAAATTAAATTAACAAGCAACAAGCAAGAAGTGCATTTGTAAATCCGGTGACACGCGTCCATTGATTTTTATTAATACAACTTTTCTGTCAGTGCTGCAAAGATTAAGTTGACGATCGCCATCTCCTAGTGAACGCGCATATATAGAGAGAAATGCAAATCATGGATTACATAATCAGAAGGTATAGGCTAGCCTTTTTCTTTTCGTTTTGAATTGTTTCGTTTAAAGAAATTGACGATTGATATCTCCGTAGTGAACGCGCCTATAGAGAGAAATGCACATCATGGATTAATCAGAGAGTATGCTGCCTATATTTCTTTTCCTTTTGAATTGTTTCGTTTAAAGAAATTGACGAATCGCCATCTCCATAGTGAACGATGGAGAGAAATGCACATCATGGATTACATAATCAGAGAGTAGGCTAGCCGATTTCTTTTCGTTTTGAATAGTTTCGTTTAATTTGATGATCGCCCTTTCCGTATGAACGCGCATAGAGAGAAATGCACATCATGGATTAAATAATCAGCGAGTGGCCTATTTCTTTTCGTTTTGAATTGTTTCGTTTAATGAAATTTCAAGCTTTATTTAGATATCTGTCATGTCTGTGAGACATACACTGAGTTTCTGTTAATTTATGATGAGATTTCAATGCAAGTGACCGCGGCGCGCCAGCGCACGATCATGTCATGATTATGTTGTCTGCTATATTTGATTCTTATTTATTATTGGTTGATAAAAAAAATATAAAAATTAAGATACAATTTATACAAAACGAAATTCACTTTAAAGAAAGGCCTTTTACAAAATGAAACTTAATTAAGTGGTCAATGTCTGACTCCCGATGCATCCCATCTTACTCGTGCTGTTCAGTTTTCATTATCAACGTAAAAAAAAATAACATTATAATATTTTAACAAATATAAACTAATGCGCTATTTATTGAACTCGGGGCAAAATGCATCTTCGCAGCGGTGAGTGGGTGGTTGTTTCAGAGATGCGACGTTTCCATCTCTCGCGGTCACCTTTTTTATTGCAACATTTACAAATTGCCTCGTCAGTATTTACCGCCTCTCCCTTCTCTCTCTCTCTCTCTCTCTCTCTTTCTCCTCCACACTGTCACTTGATGACAAATACATAAGCATTTTTAGGCATTGAATAAATGATATTTATATATTATATATAAGTGCCGGTAATGACGGTATTGAAACTGATACCGTTGCTATTTTAAGACCCCGCGGTATACGATATTACCGAAATACCGCCCAACCCTAATTTCAAAGTACTAACCCTAAAACCCAAACCCTAAATGTATAGTAAGTACTCAGTATTATTTGTATAATTACACTGTGACAAGGGCACCTTAAAATAAAGTTGTATTAATTAAATTGACAGGCCTAATATATTGCATTAAAATGTGTTTTTGTTGTTGATTATATCACATATACCAAATATAGCCAGACTTGTAGTATTGCTAGTATGTTATTTACACAAACTTTATCTCTTCCTCATTTGTTTAATATGCAGCATTTCCAGATGACCATCCAGGCCCTCCAGGATGAGCTGCGGATCCAGAGGGATCTGAACCAGCTGTTCCAGCAGGACTCCAGCGTTGGTCCCGGCGAGCCCCTGAGCGCTGAGCTGACCGAGGAGAACTTCCAGCGGCTCCACGGCGAGCACGAGCGGCAGGCCAAGGAACTCTTCCTCCTGAGGAAGACTCTGGAGGAGATGGAGCTGCGCATCGACACGCAGAAGCAGACGCTCTGCGCCCGAGACGAGTCCATCAAGAAGCTCCTGGAGATGCTGCAGAGCAAAGGGCTGTCGGCCAAGGCCAGCGAGGAGGACCACGAGCGCACGCGGAGGCTGGCCGATGCCGAGATGCATATCCATCACCTGGAAAGCCTTCTGGAGCAGAGGGAGAAGGACACGGCCTTGCTGAGGGAGGTGAGAGAGAGCGCTGGGGAACCAGCGAACAGCAACCTTTAATCAACCAAACAGAAAAGCATTTACAAAACTGCATGACCTATTTCATCTAGTATCTTCGGAACATGTTGTGGATTGCATGACAGTAAATGCACACATTAAACAGCTGCTCTGGGAAAGATGCTTGGTCATTTTTTCCAGAGGAGATGATGATGATGATGATGATGATGATGATGATTTGCAAATGTTTTTGCTTGCACTCCCAATTATTATGATGATGATGAATCAAGGGCTCTAGATTAGTCATTTTAAACTGTGCCGGACGGGCAAGCTTACCGAGAGGGAGTGAGAGAGGGAAACCTGTTACAAATTGAAGGCATTGAACATTTGTTGCTATAGAAACTGGTGAGACTGACAAGAACATTGATGAAAGGAGACACAGATGTTGCTGAGTGCACAAACTGTTAATGTGGTGGAAGACGCATTCATCACATTTAGTTTAGTAGTTCATCTTGAGGAAGGATCTGATTAATGTTTATTCAAGTTCAACAAATTTCTCAAGTCAAATCTGTTGCATAATAGAGCTGTTCAGTGTATAATCCTTAACATGGAAGAGAATTAGCTTTTGAGTCAAGGGTTCCCTTGGGAATATCCAATGGGCTTTTAGCTTAGTGGTTTTTGATTCATGAGTAAAATAAGTGACATTCATGTTTTGTTGACAGAAATACAACCATAACGTAAAGGTTGCGATTTGCTATTAAGTTGGACTGACAAGGATGTGAGTTTATGTGCTTGATGAATCTGGCAACCGTTTTATTCCTGTATGCATCCTTTCATCTGTTCATCTCAGAATGAGATTCAATGCTGTCAGGAGACTGTTATTGTGGTTTAGGTAGTTTTGAAAAGGAGTTCTGTCTGGCGTTCTGAATCTATTTCTGTCAGGCATCTTCTGAGACGGCTATTAGCAGAACTTTGGTAACAGGGACATCTAGTGGCCAGTTAATGAAATGGCACCATCAAATCTATTATGGCTGCTGCCAAAAGCCTAGGCAGCTGACATGTTGTCCCCCTGCCCTTATCAGGCATTGACTTTATAGGCAGCGTTTGCGCCCAAAGGTACCTCACGGAAATTACGAAAAGAAAACCTTGACAAGATGATCACACTGTAAACTAAATTTTTAAGTTTAAGCAAAACTGACAGATTTTTATTTTGTTGTCGTACATGAATTGCTTTTAACTTGAAATATTTGAGTAAGCTAAGTCATATATTTCTAGTAATTGAAACTTAAATATTTCAGTAAACGGCACCAACATGCTAATTGGTTACACAATGCTTTGATTAGCATAGCAAGTGCTGAATGAGTAAGGCAATATAGGGCATTTAACATAGATCTGTTCTCAAACTAAGCTCATGCTCCACTCGTTACCATGATGTAACCCCCAAAAACCCCAAATAACAGAAACTCTTCTAAATTAACATCAAAAAACATAAAAAGACATAATAAGTAGACGTTGTTCGCGGGCAGCCAATGAAGACCACAGGCTGGCATTATGCAATATTGTTACATTGTTACGTAGGTGAGTAACAGGAAGTGAGACTGAATTTCAGCGATTCAGAATCGATTCTCATTTTGGAGACAAACCTTTATTTGTTGTTCACTTTGTGTAACTGAGGTTTTAAAAATGTAGTACTGATTTTGGGTGGATTCAAACCCCTGCACAGTCAGGTCAGAACTGTATAATCACATCTAATTTGAAGAATTCCCCCAAGACTCCGGAATCTCATTAAAGCTTTTACTGAAGGCAAAGTTGTGCTTTTTATATGCACGCACAAAGTAACTTCGGGGTGCTGCAGACAAACCTGAGATGAAGCGGATTACTCATGAAAAGAGTTTGCGTTCTGTATGTCTGCTCAGCGCACCTGCTCCTCTTCCTGACGCCACGTGATGCACATGATGGTGACTTTGCAAATGTTGATGTGTCATATGAAGAAAGTTCAAGAAGCCTTTTGAACACTTTGATCTTTAAACCTTTTACACTCACAAACAGCTATACTACACACTGCATGAAAGGTATAGTATTTGAAAAATAATAGAGGCACTTTAAAAGAGGTTGATGTATTAAAGCTTCCTTCAGCAAGAGCTTATTTACATACAGAACTCTTAAAGGTACAGTGGCAAAAACAGCCTGTTGAATTCAGAGAGACGGTGAAAAAGGATCATGTAAAACCAAATCCCACTTTCAATTATTTTCTCTTCAAATATCTTTAATATAATTAAGATTCATACCCAAATTAGATAATTTTTTTTATGAATTATTTATTTATTTTAGCAGCAGTCAAAACATCCTTGAATAGATAGTAATGTTGTCAGATATGAGTGTTGTGCAACAGCAGCTCTCGACAATTAAATTCCCTGAAGCGTTGCTCTGCTTTCCATAAGCTTTCTACATCTCTCTCTCTCTCTTCATGTGCATTCATATCTGAAGGCTTTGGTGTACATATTTTGTGTTTGAATGATGATTTTGAGGTCTTAGATTGCCCGGAGGGTGCAGGCTCTTTGTGTTTAGTGGACGTTGCATTCACTCTATTTGTCGGTTGCACGGTACATTATCTTTTTCATAAGGGACTCAGTCATGCAAAAACACTCAAACCAGTGTCTCTCCTGCCTCAGAATTGAGTTAGAGCGACATCAGTGTGCTGAGTTTGTAATTTGGCTGTCTAAAATCAGAAGTCGGCTTGTTTTATTATCATTTTTTGCTGGACATAATGTGGGGTGGTATGGATCCTCATCAACTGATGGCTGGCGGTAGAGGAGGCCGTTATTATCCTGTGGTTTCACCTCATGATCCTCGTCTCATGCTTTCTTTTCAGGATCTCCATAGACGGTATGAGGGAGCTCCAGAGTCTGCCAAAACCAAGGCCCTGCAGACTGTCATCGAGATGAAGGCAAGTGTGTGTGTGTGTGTGTGTTGTGAGTAACTCCCAAACTTTAGTGTTCTTTCTAAAATAGATAATACTAGTAATATTAATAAAACTCATATTCCTGAAACTTTCGTGTTGTGTTCAATAATTTGGGGTTTATTTAGATTGTTTTATTCAACAAGGGCACATAAAATTGATGAAGTGACAGTTAAGACATTTTATAATGTCATAAAGATCTCTGTTTTAAAGAAATGCTGTTCTTTTGAACTTTCTATTAATCCTGAAAAAAACATTATAACAGTTTCCACAAAAATATTAAGCAGCACAGCTGTTTTACACATTGATAATAATAAGAAATGTTTCTTGAGCAGCTAATAAGCATATTGATTTCAAACAGAATGATTTCTGAAGGATCCCCTTACACAAAATTCAGCTTTGCAATCACATAACTAAATGACATTTTAAAATATATTAAAATAGAAAAGTTATTTTAAATTGCGATAATATTTCACAATATTGTGGTTTACTGTAGCCAATCAAATACATTTATTTAAAAATCCTACTGACACTTACTGGATTTGTCCGGTTTATAAGTAGACACATTTTTCCCTATAAAATAATATTTTAACCAGTATACCTATACCATATCAGTTATCAGCGCTGTTTTTAACATTATTTTAATGTTCAACCAATATTGAATGTTCATTTCCCATATTTTTACATGTAACATCCAATTGAAATCTTTAAAAACACTGTTAAATGTAATTTTTAAAAAGTAATTTTCAGGTTTATGAGGAACTGTTTGGAAAACCTGTTTGAAAATCTTCTTTATTGTTGTAATTTATTTTGGTAACGCTAGTTTCTTAAATTTTAAACCTTCTGTAGAAGCAACTAGCTCCTTAGGTAGGACACTGAAATTGTTGCACCTTGTCCTCAAACAACTTTCTGATCTCTGCAGGACTCTAAGATCAGTTCTCTGGAGCGCAGTCTGAGGGATCTGGAGGACGAGATACAGATGCTCAAGTCAAACGGTGCTCTCAGCACAGGGGAGAGAGAGGAGGAGATGAAACAGATGGAGGTCTACCGCAGTCACTCCAAGTTCATGAAGAATAAGGTAGAACCTGTGGCTCATTGGCATTACAACTGTTTTGTTAGTGCTTTTTTAACCTGGGCAGGTTGTGTGTTATTTGATCGCAGATTTAGGTTGATGTTGAATATTACCAGGCATCTTGTGGTGCTGTATTTTGATATGGTGTGCATCACAACTAGCTAGCTTCAACTAGCTAACTAGCTTCATTTTCATTTGATCTGGTCAAAGTTGTCTTGATAACTTCATCGTATTATTATGTTATTATCTTGACTAACTTTTATCTTGACCTATTACAATGTTAATTTGTAAAAAAAAAAAAAAAAATCTATTATTAATTGTATGTATAATATTTTTCCTAAGGAAACTGTTTACCTTTTAAACATATCCTTTTTAATGACATTTAATTGCAGCTAAATCATAACCGCATGGCCTGAATGGTGATTGGTTTAGTAACGCTGACGGCATCACGTGAACGTGGGTGGTGTTTGATTGGCCGCAGGGTGTGCATGCGAGCTGGTGGATTGGTGGTTGTTGCGGTAACATCGCCCTCTCCTGACAGGTAGAGCAACTGAAGGACGAACTGACGCAGAGCGAAGCACAGGGCGAGGAGCTGAGAAAGCGGGCGGCTGAGCTGCAGCAAGAGGTCTCTGCCGTAAGACACCCAGAGAACCGGCTAAGAACTCGCACAGCTCTGCTTCCCTCACCAGAGAGAACGTCTCGCCCACTCAGACATCAGATAGGGTTCTGGTTCACACTTACCTCAGAAAAGCCCACTGACTGACCGACCGGCCGGCCCTTTAGCTTAGGGCGTATTATCTCTGATCTACGGAAGCCCTGAGCGGTTGGATAATTTTTTTAAATTGAATGTCATAAAAATAAAGCCTCCCAATTGGTCGAAGTTGATACTGCATATGTTGTATAGTGATAGTGTAAGTAATAATAAAAGAATAAAATAGATTTAAAAATAGAATCTTCAGACATATTCTTGGGATCGTATTGGGATGGTATTTTTTTTTCTAAACAGAAATGTTCTGTAAATTAAAATGTGTGTGTATATATATATATATATATATATCTCAATCAGTAATTTTAGTACTTTTATTCAACTTAAATATATTTATTTTAGTAAGTTGCCAAGGTAATATTTCTTTAATTTTCTTATAAGTTTAAGTTTTTTCTGTAATATTTATATATTTTTTTAATTACAATTACAAATTAATTACAATTACAATTTAATTACAGTATATTTATTTAATAACATTTTCTAATAGTTTTAGTTTTACAGTAAAATCAGTGCATCCCATCTCCCCAGTGTTCTGATTAGTGGTCAGTCACTATAGGCTTTTTACACTGAATAACCACCTCAGTCTTTTTTTCCATTTTAAATTCAACTTGAACAGAACACGATATTCCACTGACTAAAGAACTCATGGGAAAAGTGCTTTTGGACACAAAGACAAACTGTAGCATTACTTCACATTATGATCAGGGTGGGCGGTGAAGGGAACTGTTCAAAAATATTAGCTTTTGAGTCTCAGTGGCCGCCTGTGGTCATAATAGCAGGATCAGTGGGCGGCAGAGGTTCAGGCCGATGGGTAAATTTGAAAGTCCCAAGGTTTCTCTGATCAGGAAAGCAGAGTTGCCCAGTGTTGTGCTGAGAGGTCGGATGCCACTCTAGACTCCCACCCCACGATACTTTTCACCCGTTTCTCTTTCTTTTCCTCTCCCTCTTGTTTGTAGCGCTGGTTGGAGTAGAGCTGAGAGCACTAATGTCCACGAGGCTTGAGTCTGTCTCTCTCTGTCACTCTGAATTGTCTCTCTCTCCATCTCCTGTGCCTGCACACGCCTTTTTCACTAGGGTGACTGGCAGCCAGTAGACTTACAGCTTTAGGCCATGCTAACCTGCTATAATGCCCCAGTGCATGCTGGGAATGCCAATACTTTTTCTTTACAGATGAAATCTTGTTGTCTGTTTTATAGTGTCTTAACTCTTTGTTTACTGTCTGTGTGTAAAAATGGATTTAAATTTGTACCTAATTCAAATGATTGCGTATCTTGCAAGCATGAACATGAGTGTTTTGTGGATGATTTGTTAAGATTATTTAAGCTCAATACATCAAGTGCTTCTCTTGACAAGAATTGCTATTTGCTAAACAGCCTGGTAATGCTCTGCCTGCTTGAGGAGTCTAATTCAAGGAGTTTCATTTGTTTTTCGATGAAAATTCCACTTTTGTTCTCACATCAGACCTGAGACTACAGGTTTCTTCCTGTTTTGCTGCGTTTGCATCCGATGAAGGTGTTTTAGGGGAAATGTTTCACCAGAGCTTTGAGGTTTGGCTTGAAGGAGTTTTCTGGAGAGTTTTCCACACATTCAGACTGAGTGTTTGTCTTGCACAGATTGATCAGGTGAAGCAGGATCTGTCCCGGAAGGACACTGAACTCTTGGGACTGCAGACTAAACTGGAGACGCTCACCAATCAGTTTTCTGACAGCAAACAGCACGTCGATGTACTCAAAGAGTCTCTTACTGCCAAAGAACAGCGTGCTGCCATCCTGCAGACTGAGGTAAGAGTTACGCAATCAATAGCATGGCTGGATAAAAGTAAAATAGAATTTACAAAAATGGGAACTTTTTTTTCCGACCAAACTGACTTTCAAGAAAAAAGTTTTGTTGGAAAATGATGCCATACTGAGAAAAAAAAGAAAAAAAATTCTACCCATTTTGACTTTTGCTTTAAAGATGATCAATAGTCATTGCCACATTTCTGACATAATCACATTTAGTTATCCAGCTAGATAACTATATTATCATAACCAGAATAACTACTGTAATGGATATCAGGATCAGGGGATTTAAAATGCTTTTACGTACACATTTGACTGGAAATTTCTATAGTGAATATCAACTTTTCTTGCGCTACTATTATCAAACGTAATCACAAAGTGGGCTGAATGATTCATAAGCAGATCGATCTAAATAAAAATGATTTTTAATACTTGTACAAAAAGAGAGGGAAGAAATGGAAGAACCTTTTAAATCAGCATAATTCATTCAGCAACAATGTTCTGTACATTCAGTGTTGGAGGTAACACATTACAAGTAACACAAATTACGTAATCAGATTACTTTTTTCCCCAGTAACTAGTAATGTATTTTAAAATAAGCTTTTCAAATAAATTACGCAAGTCTCCATGTTGGGAGTGCAGAGCTGTTGTTCGTGTAAACATGGTTATTGTAGTTATAGACTAAATCTGAGCATACGTTTACTCATCTCACTTTTACAAATATTCAGTATTATTCAAAATGAATAGAAAGTCAAATGCAAACTCAGAATATTACGCAAACCTGCATTTCAAACCTGCATCTCACTTTATTAACCAATGGCTTTGAAGCTGGCTTTTGATGATCCAATTTAACCGTACTAATAAGCAAAAATGCCTTTAGATTTAAACATCATATTTGTGTTTCATTTTTGTTTTTACTGCTAAAGTAAGAGTGTTAACTTTCTTCTGCTGCAATCCAGAATGGCAGCACAGCTAAGAGGTTTGTTTGAGCTGCGCCCTCTACTGTACAGGTGTGAATTTGCATATCCTTCAGCCTATGGTTTATTAATTTCACTTTTGGTGTAAAAGGACCCTTACATTTACCAAAACATATAACTTTTTTGTTATTAAAAAAACAAACAAGCCCAGCCCAGATGAGAAAATGTAATAGAAAAGCAACGTAACACATTGCTTTCCATAAAAAGTAATTGGTTACTTTTTTTAGGGAGTAACAATATTGTAACAAATTAATTTTAAAAGTAACTTTCCTCAACACTGTGTACATCACACAAATAAATAAATAAAATGTTTAGAAGGCATTAAACATGTATTTAATCAACAAACACCAGTTAATTAACTATCAATACTAAAAATACCCTACTACTACTATAGATTTATCACATAATTGTAATAGTCAAGTCAAGTCAAGTCAAATATATTTATATAGCGCTTTTCACAATACAGATTGTATCAAAGCTGCTTCACAGTATCAATCAAAACAACTTAATGTTTGTTTATTACTGGAAAAATAATAATAATATAAATTTTATGTATATTATACTCTGAGCATAGAAAAGCTTTTTAAAATCCCCCTTGAAGTAATTCAAGTTTTTTACATCCTGAGAATACATATTATTATCAAACTTTATTAAAAAAATATATAAAATAAATAATGTTTCTTGTCTTTTTTTGTGGAAAAAACAATTCTTTACTACAGTTTCCCTGCCTGAACAGCAGGGGGCACTGTTGTATCAAACATGTTATTGGGCTGTTGTGAAGTTGCGGGGGCATGAATGGCTTCTTTGTGTGTGCTTTTAATTCTGCACTTAGTCTATCATCACACCTTTTATCATAATCCAGTGTTACCAGTGCCAGCATGTGATTCAT
The DNA here is from genome assembly GCF_051911475.1 of Siphateles boraxobius. Lineage (NCBI taxonomy): Eukaryota > Metazoa > Chordata > Actinopteri > Cypriniformes > Leuciscidae > Siphateles > Siphateles boraxobius. Next base: position 30,759,892 of record NW_027508799.1, on the reverse strand, counting down.
GGAGTTTAGCTGATGGTTAATGTGCCCTGACTGGCCAAGTATTAGTGTGTTCCTGCACATTGTCATGAATAATAGTACTTTAATGTACATTTAGAGTCAGTCCATGCATCTGTATGAATTTTGTGCCTGTGTGCATTTCAGGTCGATGCTCTACGTCTACGTCTGGAAGAGAAGGAGACCACGCTTAATAAAAAGAGCAAGCAGATTCAGGAAATGTCCGAGGAGAAGGGAACGCTCAACGGAGAAATTCACGACCTCAAAGACATGCTTGACGTCAAGGAACGCAAGGTCATCGTGCTGCAGAAAAAGGTGAAGGCCGTGGCAGATCAGTTCTTATATCAAAACCGTATCAAAATAGTGTTTTACCTAAAATTGAGGTTCTATGGTTTCATGCTTTTGGAAGCAAATAAAGCTTTGTGTTTCAAGGATCCCAGCAGAACCGCTGCGGTAGCGTATGCATTCGTAAACATCGAAGCGTCCTTCAAACGCATGTCATTTCATCCTCCTGAACATAGATGGCACTGTTAGGCCACGTTTAATGAGTTCTGGCGAAATGCACTAAACCAGCCTCACCAAATATCCCTCTGTGTAAATTTCTGATTTCTAAAAGTAGGGAAAAGTTGTGTTTGTGATGGCGATGGAGTCTCCTGTTCTCAGAAATGACACACACAGGCCGTTAACCTCAGGCTAACAGCGGGCGCCAGGGTTTATATGTCTGTTCTGCATCTTTCATATCCATGCAACAGCTGTTTGCTTCTACCTCAAATGCACGTTGGATATACAGGAAGCCGTAGCTTTCGCCGTTCCCGCCGACATCGCTTTTCATCGTCAGTATTTAGGGTGCAGCTTTGAACTTCATTCCACAATATACAAACTTTGACAGAAATCGGCACACAAGTCAAAGCTATCACTGACATGTTTCAAGCTTGTCGTGCCGTGCTCTTTGCGTCTCTCAGAGGATGTTTCCATGGTGACCCATTAGGCAATGCTTCGCAGTCACATCCGACTATCAGTTTCAGTTCTTCTGCGCTGAGATCATAGGCTGTACAAACAAGCCCCCCGTCCGCTGCCTCATTAATCTTGACTTAGGGATAGTCTGAGTGCACGAAACCCACAGTGAGCTCACCTTTATTGGGAAAACAGGAAGTTGTGCATCTCTCTAATGGACATTCCAGGGATAATGTTGCAAATCATGCTCCTAAGATCGCTGTAACTTGTGTCATATGTTATTTTACGATTAAGTTTCCCAAAGAAGCACATGGATCATTTGCTATAAAGTAGAACTGAAGTATGTTTGCTTAAATAGCTAATAGCTGTTCCCCTTTGAATTGTGCTCATAGTTTACAGGAAGTGGCTTTTGACTGGTAATTGCAATCCTGGAAGACCTTTTAAGGTTGTAATTTTTTAGTTTTTGTTCGCTTCTAATTCAGACTTAAGGGTATCGCTTTAATGGCAAATGCTTGCTTTTTTCCAAGTTTCTTTCTTAATTACTGTTATATTCATAATCCAATGTCCAAATTTGTGAATATCATCAATAGTTTTTTTATACTTCCATGTTTTATTAACCCTTTAAAAGCATGAATATTTCGCCAATCGTTCACGCATGGATCTCTACCTGTCGTGATAATATAAAACTCTCCTGATATTAGAGTAACAGTTCCAGAAGAATGAAATAAAGCATATTTTGTTACCTTTTAAGCAGATGTTTTATATAATCATTACTGTCATCATCAGAGCTAATTTCCCAATACATTCAGCATCGGTTCGAAATCTCAAATATAATCTCAATACTATAATTTTCAACATCTTCAAAATCTATATTTTGATTTTCTGACTTCTCCAGATGCACCATCAAGTGACAGTGAAACTAATATTTGATTGTGTTGAGTACTTGCTCTGCTGTAAATGGCTGAGCCATTTCAAGTTTTGATGATGATAGACACAAGGTAAAAGGCTAAAGAACATTTTTTTGTTAAAATAAGATCACTTATTTTACATAACTTATAAACAGGTTATAGTCATAAAGTCATGCTTGCGCACTTGCTGTTTTGGGAGAAAGTCCAGGTTTTATTTGAGAGTGTCTCAAATATAAAGATCGGACACTTTCTTATCATTTTCTGATCTTTCTCTTTATAGTTTTTGTCTCTGTTTTGGCTGTTTTTATTCTCTCTTCGCCTCAACCGCTTTTGCTTCTCTTCACAGTTTGAGTCTGAAAGCCTTTGAGTCATCGGGGGCACAATGAACTTCTTTTTTTTTTAAGCCAAGTGCTCTCCCAAGCCACAGAAAGAGAAACATTTAGTTTCCATTATAGTGCCTGATCCGTTCTGTATTGCCCCAGAGTTGTTCCTAATGGCCATAACACATTGAGACAGAGCTATGAAGGTATGCATGGGGCTGCTCAACAGGACACCATTCAACGCACAGGTCAAACATGAGAAAACAACAGACCGTACAGAGGAAGCAGTATTACATCCAGCTAGGAAAAACTAGCACATACGTATCATTTCACATTTTTAGAAACCTTCTGTCCTGTTAAAGGGGACATTTCAAACGTGCCGCACACATCCTGAAAAGTAAAGCCAAAATACTTCGATCGGCCCCCTGGCTGGCTGATAAACCCTGCCCTCGTCATGTAAACAAATGGGATGTGATGTGATTATTACACTTCAAATAATTTTTTTCTGAACATTTTTCTCTCATTTTAGGTAGTTTGTTTTTCTGTTATTTTATTTGCAGTCTATGTGACATGTCATGGACGAAATCATTGCATAGTTTACATTTACAATGTTGTCTAAACTTCCTCAATTCCTCAGGTTTGTAGTTGAAAACAGGTGATGCAGAACTAATCATGATTTTGCATTTATGTACATTTATGCCTACATTTATTAATGATAATTACATTATCCGCCTTGATGAATGATGTGTGCACTGTCTAGGGAAGTGTTAGCCTATCATAGCAGAGTTCATTTGCATGAATTCTGAATTCTGCAAGATTAAGTAAATCTCCAAAAACAGCTGTTGCATGGATATAAAAGGGTAGTGAGAGTGTAAAATATAATGGAAAAAAATTAAATCTTTGCCGGTTTTGATGAAAAACCTTTGATATCATTACAATCAGACTTTAGGGAAAAATAAAATTCTAAAAAGTGTCGAAGATGTCCCCTAAAAAAGCCACACAGTTTAGTTTTATTCAAACAACACATAGTGCTGTTACATTTGTGGATACGAAAATGAGCTTTCCTAGACTGTGTGTGTCTGTGTATATAAGTGAGTAAATGAATAGATACACAATGTCCTGTGATGTATGCAATCGTTCTCAGAGGAGGCCTAGCCTGGGCTCGTTTCTTTTTTTTCACACTCTCCTTTAATGTCTGAACATAGTTGTTTCTCCCTCTCGGAGCTGTTTGGCTTTGTAATTGTTTTCCCAGCGGCTCCGGTTCATGTGCGGCGCTCTCTGCCTTCTCAGTGGCACGGTTTGCCTGCGCGGATGTGAGCGAGTGCATGCTGAACGGAGCAAAACACCTCTTCCAGCGGCTGCCGAGAGTTTGGGGCCGCTCTTTTCTCTCTTTATTTATACTCAGTGTTTTGTGTTTAACCGAACACTTACCCTTTAACAGCCTGGAAAATAACGATAATTTAATTTGCAACTGTCAGATAAGGTGGCAGACAGATCCGCAGTGGAAGCGGCCGAACTAAATATTGGAAACAGCGGTTTGGATGGGAATTCTTTTGCAAGTTCACGGCAGGACAGGCTGCAGAAAATAACATTTGTTAATGCAAAGAGGGATGAATACAAGACACAGTTCAGCAGAACTTGCTCAAGTATGTAAACTCGAGTCGAGCGTCTTGATGGAGAGCAGCTCTCTTTGGCATGAGAGGGTCGTCAGAGACACTTTGTCTTGTGGATGAACATGGGCAGCCTTAGGGGTGGGCTTCTGGGATGTTTTTTACCATGAAGTTTCCACGTCTGGAGATTTTTATCATTATTAAATCCATTTAGGATTGCAATTAATACAAAAATAGGCTTTAGACTATCGGCATATCAAATCTTATTTTGAAACTAAATGAAATAATTGCGCATAAATCCTGGTCTGCAGACGATACCAAAGAAATTTAAAACTGTTTGTTGACTTTGTGGTCAGAGTTTCGCTCCATTCGGATGTAATAAACACCCAATATTCAGCGTTGCTCAAGGAATTTGTTGGCAACCTTTGAAACACAATCCAGGACATCGAGGTTCTTCCAAAACACTTTTATTAAGAAACATGAAACATGTCATGAACCTCACAACCTTCAGCAAATCCAGCAACTGTATTTCTCTTAGAAGAAGCATTCAGCCTGCTAACATTTGAACACACTTGACACGGCTTAAACAACATAAAACTGTCATCAAAGTACAGTATGCATTGGACTGCACTCCTGTTTAAAAGTTTGGGCTCAAAAGTATTAATTTCCTTTTTTAAAGAAATTAATACTTTTATTCATTAAGAATGCATTACATTGATCAAAGTGACTATTTTCAGCATTCAACCAAATCAGCATATTAGAATGATTTCTGAAGTATCATGTGACACTGAAGATTGGAAGTAATGGCTGCAGAATATAGATTCTAAATAAAATATAGAAAATATATGGAAAAAGAAAAATTAATATTTCACAATGTTACAGTTTTTACTGTAAATTTTTAAAAATCAAATAAATGCAGCCTTTGTTATTTACTTTAAGCCTTTATATATAATGCATTATTATAGTATTTTTAATGCATTAATTATTCCTTGTAATGCACCTTATAATGCATTGTATGGTCTCATGAATAATTGTAACCACAGTTATAACACATTATAATACTGATCTATTCATTGAATACACCTTTGGAAAGTATAATGCATTAAAACACATGAAAAACAACCAATTTCAGATTTAACAAGGAATCTGCAAGTATTATAATGTAAACTTAGAATTTGTTTAATGTTTACAATTATTTCTGAAAATATATAATGTCCATTATGAATTACCCTCTATGATACATTATACATAAAGGCTTTAAGTAAAGTGTTACTGAGACATCTTTCAAAATCATTTAAAAAAATCTTTCTGTCTCAAACGTTTGCAAGCCAAAAGGGTCAGAATTGTTGTTTTATTTAAAAATCCATACATATTTCTTTAATTGGCAGAGACTAAGTGTAGTGGGACATTTTTTGTTTCCGCTCCACTAATATGGAGAGTTTTACTTCATTAACAATGACTCACCGCACAATTAACGTTTCAACATGTATTATCGAGTGTATCATATTCCAGTATTTCATCGAAGGATGTCCCTATGCACATTCACAGAGGGTTTGGTGTAAACCCAGAACATTCACTAACCCCTGAAACGCCCCTGTGGATGAAGAACTTCCAATTTGCTACACTTTTAAAGGCTGGTTCAGAACGCTTCTATTCGACGGCTGAGGGGTTGAAGAAGGCTAACAGGCTTAGCACCACAAGGAAAGCCTCTTAAACAGAGCGTGTCGGGACTGAGTTGTGATCTTGCTGAGAAAGAGCCTCTTACATTGTTTGTTACCATCCTTCAGGAGAGAGAGAGAGAGAGAGAGAGAGAGAGGAGACAGAGAGAGCGAGACATAGAGAGAGAGACAGAGAGAGAGAGAGAGAGAGAGAGCGAGAGAGAGAGAGAGAGAGAGACAGAGAGAGAGAGAGAGAGAGAGGAGACAGAGAGAGAGAGAGAGAGAGAGAGAGAGAGCGAGAGAGAGACAGATACACACACAGACAGAGAGAATGGAGCTTTAAGAGGGCACATGCTAATAAGTGCCTTGTGTTAAAATAATGATAAACCCCCCATCAAAAGGGCGAGAGTCTTAAGCCCCTAACAGTCTGATAGAGAGCGAGAGAAACATCCTCTCTGCTTTCGACTTAATTGGGGAAAAGAAGTTCTACAGAAGTTTGTAATTAATCGACACTTCCTCCTCCTCCTCGCTTCTCCTTTCGCTCACCCTGTTTCTCCGATTTTTCCATTTCAAAGTGCTTTTAATAACATGTTTGTTTTACACATTATAAAGATGCAAATAAAACAAAGTTTTAAATTAAAATTTTAATGGTAATACTGTACTTTGAAATTTGATCTAATATTTTTGTATTGCAATAGCAGGCCCCTTATTATTTGCATTTTTATAATATGTGTAAGTTAATTTTACATTTAAATTAATTAATATTTTACAAAAATACAAATAAAGATTATATGCCATCTTTCAAAAGTTTGGGGTCGGTAAGATTTTTTAAATGTTTTGAAAGAAGTCTCTCATGCTCACCAATGCTATATTTATTTGATGAAAAACAGTAAAACATTAACATGACCATTTTCTATTTCATTATATTTTAAAATTCTTCTTCTTACTGTCCAGAAACTTTTGACGTTGGCATTGTTCATGTCTAGTAAAAAATAAAATAATTCAGGTAACAGTAATTGCTATAAACATCATAGTTATTGTAAACAATACCAGCATTTCTTTAATTTTGGTTTTAGCTTTTGTAGCAGAAGTGCTTCTATAAAGGGAAGCATTTTGAAACTTCCAACAGTAAAACTATCTCAGATAAATTACTGTACGTCTCTAAATTCATACCCATTAAAGAGCTTCAACTGCAACCAGTAAATCTTTGACCACCTTGAACTTATTCCGAATATATGTGTCCGTTGCAATTTACTATATAAAGCTAATGAGGCGCAGTTACACACTGGAATTTTCCTTCTGCTGTCACTTTGTATCAAACCAGTGCAACTGAAGTCATGTGATCCATAACTAGTTGGCACAGACCTGGCACAGCAACTAGTTACTTATGGTGATCAAAGCTGGAATATGAATTTTGACGATTTTGAAAAATTAAGGGAAATCTATTTCTGTGTGTGGGAGTTTGCAGACACAAAGTCTGGCATCATGCCAGTTACCTGTCAGGTCTCACCCACTCAGGTGCCAAACTCCTGACACACATTTGCATTACTGAGCAGCGTGTGTGTTCGACGCCACCCATTCCGTTTCAACAAACCTTTCATAAATGACATTCACGTGTTATGTTGCAAAATAGATCCTGACAGGTGGATCAAGACCCCAATGCAAATTGGCTACTTATTTATTTTTTCAAAAATAAATGAACATTATATGTTTCAATTATTTAATGATTTGAGCAAAAAGAGATCGCAGAGTGGTACGAGATATCTAGGAAATTTTGAAAAGGGTCAGGTACACTTAAAAAAAAAAGTGGTGTTGGATTTGCTTTGAAACAATTTTTTTCTTGCAAATTGCTAATAAAAGGGGTCATGATATGAGAAATCATAATATTTTAAGAGGTCTTTGTACCATTAAAGCGTCCTGTAAATTTCATAGATTAAAACGTCCTCCTCATTATAAACAAAGCATTTATTTAATCAAGCTCCATAAAACGGCTCATTTTGAAATTGCGGGATCTGTGACATCACACAGGCAAATACATTTGCATATGACCGCCTCCAGATCAAGACATCGACGAATAGTTATACATCATCGCACCATAATATTGGATTATCCACTGTATTATACAGGTGTATTATACAGGTGTCCACTGTATTGGAAAGTGATTCCAACTCTGTGGCGTTATTGTTCTAGTTGTGGTATGGACTCTGCTATTCTTTTATATTTAGAAAGATTTTTAGAACAATATCTTTATCGTTACAGTTATCATCCATTGTGTATACAGTTTAGTGCTCATTTTGCAGAAAAATTCGACCTCAGAACGGTGTGTTTGATCATTCAGATTAAAGCCGTCTAATAATAATAACCACAAGAAACGTATTGCAAGCACTTTTTCTCTTACACATAGTCACTTCTTAGTACGCATCTGCTGAAAGTCCTCAGAAAAGATCTCCCCTCCCGTCGCTCCGCTCTGTGGGTTTGACATGTTGTTTTGTTCGGTTTGCTCATTGCATACAATTCTGATGCAACCCGCTGTAAACACTCAAATCTTTTCACTCTGTGCGTGTGTGTGCCCGCGCATGTTGTCTTGTTGTGTGTCGTGTGCCTCTCTGTCTGTTTCCAGAGCTCACACCACACTGACAAGCAGCGGATCACTAAGTGAAACAAAACACTCTTTAATAATTCAGAAGCCCACCCCCCTCACTCTCGCTCTCACAGACACACACACACAAATCCTTTTAAGTCTCCATGCGTTTGGATCTCTGTGACGGGAGGCTGCTCTTTTTGTCTTGTCTCTTATCCGCTCACACACTCTCGGATGAAACGAGGCAGAGAAGCGTGTGAAGGTGTGTGTGTGTGTGTCCATATACAGTACACACAGAGCGTTCTTCTCTCAGTTTTAGTTAGCAGGTCATCCAATTCCGGATTAAACCTGCTCCCAGAATCCCAACACGGACTTTCTCTCCTTTAATAGGTTGCTATTTGAATGTAATCATCATTTGGCTTGACATGGATCCCCCGTAATCTAGATCTGTATGTCCGTCTCCTCCGTGAGGAAGATGAAGGCATTTTTCCTCCAATAGCCTGAGACAGGATTGCAGTTTTCTACTCAATGCTCTGATTGTTTTCCAAAATATAATTGCAGTTATCATATGACTCTGCACATGCATAATAAGAGCGCTATGAAATATTCATGAGCGTATAGCCGAAGCTATGCGGGGTAACCTAAGACTCTGGGGGTGCTGGGTAATGTGGCAGAGGAGCGTAATCACGTTGTGTTACACAAGCAGGTTTCATGGGCGACCGCAGACTATATCAAAGGGAGGAGTGTGTGTGATGGGTTCGGACATTTGAATGTGTGTGTCGTCGTACAGGTGGAGCTGTCAGGTGTGTGTTTGATTAATGAGGGGCTGGAGATGTTTAATTGTGCGTAATGGACATGCATGTGCACACACTTCTCCTGCTTATGTCTTCCACAAGAAATCTGACACAATTCCACTGAACTTTACAAATCGAGACCAATCAGCACAACCTATTTTTTAAAACCAGCTGAGACTAACCTCGACATCTGTCCAAACATGTCTGAAATTATTTAAAACAACACACCCTGCCGAACTTTTTATTATTTGAGCAACAACTGTAGGTTTTTTCGAACCAGGGCAAATTCATTATAGGGTTTCTTCTCACTTTTCCCTTTGCCTACATTTGTTATCCTTGTAATCGCTTTTGCCAAAATATTCACCCTTTTAATTAAATTCATAAGTCGACACAGCTTTATCTCTCTCAGTGGTCTGGTTTGAAAAACAGTTTCGCAGTTTTCTCTCGCTTCTTACCAGGAACTGAATAAAAAATGGTTCTGCTTCTAAATCGCAAGGCACTTAAAGACATGAAGCGGCGTGAAAACAAACTACAAAGAGAGAAAAGATTTAAGAGATGGGGTCCAAAGATTTTTAGTATGTTAATTTTGTTTGGTTTATAGTAATATTAGCTACAAAAGTTATTTATTAATAATTATAAACACACACACACACACACACACACACACACACACTGGATTAACAGAAATCATTTCACATTTAAGGAGTGTTTTCTCAACATTGCATATCTAATTAGCTCCTGACGAACACAATAATTATTATTTGAGTCATTTAACCATGTACTTTTGTCTTTGGAAGGCATTTGTCTCTTTGACTTAATATATTTACTTGAAGTACACCCTGAGATTTTAAGATAAGTTAGACCAATATTAAAATTAAGTGAATAATAACAATAATAATAATAAATAAATACAATTAAGTTCACAGTTCTCTGATTATAGTTAATGGTCATATGACATGAAGGAAAACCAATAAAATATATATTTTTATATATATGTATGTATGCATGCATATATGTGTTATTGAATTAAAAATAATGAAAATATTTTTATGATAATATTAGAATTTGATTATATTTTTAATGTATTAATAAAATATTTGAATGTAAAATTTGTTTAATTTTTTTTAATTTCGTGTTTGTTTGATTTTGTGATATAACTCTCATTCTCGTTGGCTGTGAGGCTGCTGCCATAGCAACAAAACTTCAACATTTCAGTATATTTGGTTCTACGTCTTAAAACAATTACGTTCATATCGGAGACCATATATTTTCTCTTCATCTTGTTCAGCCCAAGAACTTTTAATCTAAACACTCGAGGTAGGCCTGCTGATAAAATGTGTTTTCACAGAGAGCCGCTCTATCAACGGCAGGTTGTTTCAAAGCAGCTAAAAGAAACAAAAACGGCAACTATTTATCATATCCGTCAGCGTTTAATTGAATGTGAAACGGTGGACAGGAACAGTCAGTCTTTTCATTGAGCTGTCGGGACATGATGAATGGAGCGAAACGTGGAAATGCCCATCTCTCCCGTGTCATTCATCACCTGTGGCGTCACGCACACGCCAGCCGCGCACGCAGATAAGGAAAGTTTATGAAGAGAATTAGTTCTGAATTTGCTTCTAATGAGGTCATTATTTATTTTCAGCTGAACAGTGAAAAAAAAGAAGATTGTTTTTAACCGATCTGTCCCTCCCCCTGTTCCTAATGTTACATATGGAATGCTGTAAATTGAAGTGTTGAAAATAAAATGAAAAATGGCTTCACTTAGTCTACTCTGAGCTTAAGTGTGAGTAAATGTTGTTTATTGTGCTTTAATAGATATGTCTTCATCTGGAGCAGTTCGATGTCGTAAAACTGTCTCTCTCTCTGTGCAGATTGAGAACCTGCAGGAGCAGCTGAAGGATAAGGAGAAGCAGATGACCAGTCTGAAGGAGCGCGTCAAATCCCTGCAGGCCGACACTTCAAACACGGATACGGCACTCACCACGCTGGAGGAAGCCCTGGCTGAGAAGGTGGACACACACCAACACACACACATTCATTCGCAGACACTTAAATCCATCAATGTCGGGTTGTACCCTGTCAGGTTTAAGGTTGTTATGATACCAACATTTTGTTTGCCATGACTCTCACCTATGTAGTGTTTGAAGAAATTGTCTGTTAGTTATACACCGCCCAATTGGATTGGTGGTACAGATTTTTTGCATTAACTGGAACTAAAGCACTGGTTTTGTATTTTTGTCATTCGTAGTCGGTTTTTAAAGCATTACAGCAAGTGAAGGGTCCGACCAAAAATAGTTATAGTAATTAGTGAATACATAAATGTTACATTAAGTTATTATCATTATTATTATTACAAATCATAGTTTTTAAGATGAATGAATGATTTTATAATAGTAAATATTATGTAAATATTACATTAGGTTGTTTATTTTGTGTTAATAGTAATAGTATTTACTTACTACTTCATATTTAATATTGATGTTTAATTTAATGTCATTTATAAATATTATATATTACATTTATATTAAATAAATAATACATCAAATTAATACATGATGTTGTTGTTATTATTATTATTTTGAATGTTTTTATTTAATATGAATGCATAATCTAATACCATTAGTAAATATATAAATATGACAGTAAGATATTATTGTTATTATTATAAATTGTGTTATTTAATATGAATGTATGATCTAATATTATTAGTACATTTATACATGTTATGTAAAGTTATTATTATTATTATTATTATTACAATTAATAAAATAATAATAAAAATGTATAATCTAATACCAACAGTAAATATTAAATTTAGTTCTATATTTTTTTAATTAATCCTAGTATTAGTTTTTTCTTAACTATAATCAATAATTAATATGAAGTCATATTTATTATGTGTAAATCAATATTATTAGTAATTATTATTTTAATATTGCATTTAGTTTGTTGCTATTATTATTAATATTATTATTATTAACCACTCTGTGAATGGTAGTAACGTGTGTTATGTCTCTGAAGGAAATGAGTTCGCACAGGTAACATATACTGTACAGAAGAAGCTGTGTGTGTGACAGCGGTGAAGATTGCTCTGTCACACACCCTTATGTAAGGCCTCAGTCATTCTCACACTACAATTGACCTCCCAACAAGCGCACGGATCCACGGGTCAATCCCCGTCACTTCTCATCAACTCAAATCGCACGTGTGATTGTCTTCGCCAACACCTTCTCGTAGTTCTCTCTGAATGTTTCAGGTCACAGACATCCAGATGACGCAGTTCTCTGAATCAACACATCCCCCACACCCACTCCCTGAACTCCACCTCATGAATATGAATGAATTAAACCCGGGGGTTATTAGCATTGTCTTATGTGTCCGCAGTTTGGCGGCGATCTGGTGTTCTGCTTTTCCCGACTTCATCTCGCTCGCATACCCTCACGCGCCGAGGTTTGGGCCTCCTGTTCCTCCCAGCCGCGAGGCGGAAATCAACTTTGTCAGCCATCTGCATATTGAAAAGGGGAGCTCTGGCTCGTTTTGTGGACTCACACACTCCAACACAGGCGTACCCGGATGCACTTTTGCGCCACGTTCCCTCACGCAGACCGTTTCTGTCCTTCCCGACTTAGACGCACACAGTTTTCCATTTCACACGCCTTGGATGCCGTACGAGGCACATTCTGACCCCCCGTTTGCATCTGGTGGTGAGCATCACGGAGAGAGTTAGCTGGCACAGCGATGAGCGGTCATGCTTAATGTCACAGCTCAGCGAGGATCGGCCAGGAAAGCCGGCTCGGGAGAGTGAAATACAGCCTTTGCGGTGAGAAATGCAGTGCGGGCCTCAAAAAGAGCAGTATTATTATTGTCCGGTTCGGCCGCTCGGTGTGTGAGTTTTGGCCGGCGCGGGTGTGAAAGTGCTGGAGGCTGATGCTCTCCATGATTCCAGCCGTCCTCTTTCACAGGCCATCGACTGCGAATGCGAGGCTGCGCCAAAACACTCTTTCCTCAGACCTCTTATTGTCTCGCGTTATTGCTCTGTGTGTCTCTTTTTCCTCTCTCAGGATTATTAAAGGTGCTTTTTTTGCTGCGTTATTAAAGTGCACACTGTACAGCATAGTAGCCGTTCACATCAGATCTGACTCATTTCTACTACAGTTACTTCCATTTTCTGAAAGAAGACGTGGCCAAATCCTCCAACACCTGGCCAAAGTTGACACATGTGTGAGATTAATGGATCGTACGCCCAATGTCTTCATTCAAATATGTTCCACTAGCCATGCAGAGTTACGCTTAAGTTGGGAATTAAGGAATTGGTGTGTCTGCTCTTTCTAAATTTTGACAGGTGTTGGCCTACTCTTGTTTTTGTGTAAATATTACATCCCTTACACAAACTGAATGCACATAACCACAAAATACTTTCCTCTTTCTTTGTGCCACTTTTTTCTTTAATCTTTTAAAAGAAAAATTTGTAGAAAATGTACTATTATAGTGTTCAACCTTCCGTAATACAGATATCCAACCAGTTAAAGTGAAAGCTTAAAGGCAGTTTATTTATTAATTAAAATTATATTAAACTAGTTTTAATATGTATTTTTTTAATATCAATAATAATTATAACAATAGTTTATTGCACCGGATTCATGTTTGTTTATTTATTTATTTATAATAATTAACAACAATGACTGGAATAATCTATAATAATAATAATAATAATAATAATAATAATATTTTCCTGCTAGATGAATGGATTATTATTATTATTTATTATTATTGTAATTATTATTTAATGTGAATATCACCTAAATATATTAGTAAATACTGTATATAAAAATATATTTTTTTTTTATATCAATGATATTAATATTGTTGTTAACTTCTCTATTTAGTGTGTTTTAGGTTTTGGTAAATTTGGTCATTATTTACTCGCTATTATTACTCATTTCATTCCAAATCTTTATAGTGTTAATTTTTTCCCATGGAACACAAAAGAGATTTTTTTCAAGTAGCTGTTTTCCATATGTCAACAGTTCATAGTGACCATAAAAGTAGCTCATATGACATTTAAGCTTCAGTTCAAATCTTCTAAAGCCACATGATAGCTTTGTGTGAGGAACAGGGCAAAATAAGTGAAATTGAACTATTCACTGATGATCTTGCATCAGCTGTTGTTGTCTTGAATGTTAAGCTTACCTGCTTAAGATCCTTCAAAATATTCTAATTTTGTGTTCCACTTTTGAAGAAAGTCACATGGGTTAGTAGCAACATGAGGTAGAGAAAATTATTCATTTTTCCCTCTGCTTCGAAATCACACATTTAACATGTCCTCTCTTGTTTGTAGGAGCGTATCATCGAGCGTCTCAAGGAACAGAGGGATAGAGACGAGAGAGAGAAGAGCGAAGAACTGGAGAGCAACAAGAAAGAGCTGAAAGAGCTGAAAGAGAAAGTCAGTCTACTGCAGGGAGATCTGTCCGATCGCGAGGTGAGCGCTTGTGTTTGCTTCAACTCACAAACTAATGCTTTATTAATGCCAGTGTTGCAAGAAGTTGCACATTTGATGATTTTTTTTACAATCTACTGGGTTTTTCTAATGATTTTCACCTGGTTGACAATGAAATGAAATCGATTTACACTGTAGCAGTGAGGCGAACCATATCTAGAGAGCAAAATGTTTTGATCTAGGACTCGATAGATAATGTGTTGTGTTCTTTTAGAAAACCACCTTGTCTACAACATCATTTACTCTGTTGATGACCGTTAAACTACAATGTGATCTTGCAAACATACTTTGAGATTTGTGTAATCTGTTTGCATATTTGTGAACAGAAGTTTGAGTTTGCGGTGTAAATATTGTAGTCTTGAATCGTGGCCTGCAAACTCAACTTAAATCCACAACTAAATCCTAAATCTCTCTTCTATCAGGAGAACTGTGAGTAAACCCTTCCAATATGCAAGCATACTTTTTTTCCTTTTATATATTTGCACATATTTAATGTTTCTGTATGATTAGTAGATTATTGCGTTTGTAAATGAAAGTCATGCTACGGGTTTTTGTACTGTACAAGCAAACATGACAAACAGCTCAGAGGTGAGCATCCAGCTGACATCTTGAGCAATTTCACATTCATAATGCAATAAATTCAGATGGTGGTTTGGCATTATATAGTAGTAATCCTGTATAATGTGTCAGATGCGGATTAAAGAGATCGAAGTGGATCCGAGACCGCATTAGAAGCAACTTCCTTTAGATTGTACTATTGGATAAGGTGCTCAGTCAGGCTTGATAGAGACAGACTGATTCCACAGCCATCCGCACAATCCCAGAGGAGCTGTAGCGATGAGAACAGACATGCTGGACCCACAGCACTGTCAGTCCTGTGTGTGTGTGTGTGTGTGTGTGTGTGTGTGTGTGTGTGTGTGTGTGTGTGAGTGTGAGTGTGAGTGTGAGTGTGAGTGTGAGTGTGAGTGTGAGTGTGAGTGTGAGTGTGAGTGTGTGTGTGTGTGTGTGTATGACAAGAAGATAAATGGAGGATTCTAAATGTGAGGGAACGGCCCCTCCCAGAGAGCAACTGCTCATTTCTCTTTCTGTCTTCAACTCTGCTCTGTTGTTCAGTTTTTTTTTTTGCCTTTTCTCCCTTTTCTCTTTCATTATTCCTTTTGCACTTTCTTGTATTTTAGCTAGCATCTCTCCAATGGCCTTTACGTCAGTGTAAAAGAAATGAAAATGTGGTTGTAGTTTACTGACCCTTATGTCGTTCCAAACCTGTATGACATTTTTTTCCTTTCGTGGAAATGTTAAAAAAAAATTATAATCTACTGGTCGTTGAAGATTTTCAAAATCTTAAGCTTCACGAAGGACATAAATGCACCATAAAATTTGTTCTGAAAGGATTCAGCTTTTTTAAAGCATATTTCCTCAAAATTCTCTATTTTGTTTCATTTTATTCTGAATAACGACTTCAGTTTTGGCTTCATATGGCTTCTGAAAATTTGGAATATAGCATACAGTTCATATGGTCTACTTTATAACTATTATGGTGCTTTCATAGTGCTTTTTTGTCCTTTTTGAAGCATGAAAGCTTCATTCCCCATTTATTGTAATTGAATGGAAAGAGTGACCTGTACATTATTCAAAAATTCTCCATATGTGTTCAATGGAAGAAAAACAGTCATACGGCTCTGGAACGACATGAGGGTGAGTAAGTGATGACCGAATGTTAATTTTTGGTTGAACTATCCCTCTAATGATGGAGTTTTCAGTGTGCACGTACAGCAGCTTTTCCGCAGCTCTATGTCTATGGCTGTTTTATTATTCAGGTTATTCTTGTTTGCTGTGATCTCTGCATTCCTCTCCGCTGTCTGCCTCTAGAACATGGGCGATGCACATCCCCACCACTAAACCACTTCCTGTCTCACCCCGTCGCCTCTTCCTCTCATCGGCATCTTTCTTTTCCCGCTTTCCATATCTCTTTGCTTCCAAAAGGCCAAACACATTTTCATGAAATCATGCCCAAGTCACATCTCACACGACAATCAAAAAGAGAAATAAGAAATTATAGTTTGCAGAAATGAAATTACGCATATTTTGAGGATTGTTAAGGTGTTTTGAGTTGCCATTATTTATATGACCATTAACCAAATTTCCCCCCGAAATTCTCCTTACTCTAATTCAGATTAGTATTTTTTCCCCAACTGTTTTAAAATTAACAATTACTGTAATACAATGACATTCTCAACCGTTCAAATGTTTGGGGTCATTGAGACATTTTTTATGATTTATTTTTTTGTTGTTTTTTTACCTTTGTGTACAGTATGTCGAAGTGCTGCCCATTAGGCTATTTGCACTGTTTTTATTAAAATAAATTATGACAATTAATCAAAAGTAACAGTAACAGTAAAAGCTGTTACATGTTGTTGCAGAAAAATTCTATTTTAAATAAATGCTGTCAACAATAATGCCTTGGTGAGCATAAAAGACTTAAACTTCAAAAACATTAAACAAAATCTTACCGGCCCCTTCTGAAAGATAGTTTACATTCATATACATTTTCATTTAAATCTTGATGTTGAATGAAAAAAGTTCATATGCATGAACTACTCATGAATAGTTTTAAAATGGTACATTTGTTTTAATATATCATCTTTCTTTTCTTTTTCGCTTTATGATTAAATGAGCATTGTGGTAAAACATCTTACTGGTCGTAAAAGTAGGCTTAATTGAATTGTTGTAAAATATGATTTTAATAATTTTTATTTTATTTTGTTGTGAAATATGCCCCAGAAATCATGAGCGGTTTCATGAGATCCAACCATGTCCATTTGCTGCACGTAGCGCTCAGAGCGCCAGTGTCCTTGGATCTCGCCTGCTGTCCTGAGCTGTATGTGGCAGCCTCCCATCGCTCAGCATCCTGTTATATCCCTCTCCTTGTTTTTCCTGCATTGTATTGTTCCTGAGCAGTGACCTCTTCGCTCCGAGCTCTTTCGGCCTCCCCTCCCGCACTCTAATCATAAAGTGTGGAGTCCAGCTCATCCCATCATTCCCCTCTCCTGTTTTCTTTACCAACGCGAGAGAACGTAGCGCGGCAGTATGAACATTAAGTGTGTATTTTGGTCCACGGACTCCAGTCGAGTGTGAAATTGTGGGGCTCTCCGACTGAAAGCGGAAACGGCAGGAAAGGCCTCATGGATGGAGGGCTGCAGTTTTAAGACTCGGCTTAAAAAAACAGAGAGCTGATGTACTGCATATGTGCAGAGCCCTGTAATAGCATAATAGCACACAATATTTGTGATATTACTTTTGAGATGTAACCGTCCGCTACTGTTACACAAAATCGTTCTCCTGTTTCATTTTTTATGTCATTATTCCTCATAAAACCCTGTGTGCTGTTAAAGGAACAGTTCACCCAAGGTTGGAGCTTTCGTCCTTTAAAAAAGCAATACAAAAGCACCATAAAAGTATCGTAAAGTGGTCCGTATAACTCTATATATTCAAAAGCCCTATATTTAAGCGCTACATTCAAAGCCCTTCTGAATCTATATGATTGCTTTGGGTGAGAAACCGACTGAAATTGAAGTTACTATTTACTGATAATCTTAAGCTGAACTCTGAAACTGGATCTCATTCATGAACAAATCATTTTGACTGGTTTTGTGAACTTGATCAAAAGATTCAATGCAAATATTTGACTCAAAATAATGATTCGTACATGAACTAATATATGACCTCACTAGATTCAGAAGAATATACCGTATGAAACATATGAGCCACTTTTATGATGCTTTTGCATCCTTTTGTAAGCTGGCAAGCTCAAATCTCCATTTATTACACTATTACACTGAAGAACAACAATGAAACCGCTTTGAAATGACATGAGGGCGAGTAAGAATTGTCATATTTGGGTGAACTGTCCCTTTAAAAAAAAAATCTAGTTTCAAGATTAGGTCCAGTTTATTTGATCCTATCTGATCTGATTAATTCAATCCTTTTGGTTGCATGTTTGCATACAAATGTGTGTTTCGAAAAGAAAAAACTGTCACATGGCAATTTGTCTTGGCTCTTCGTGGTTCCTGCTGTTGAAATTGGCTCGAAACAGTAAATATTTACATGTGTTTGTGCTCAGGTTGTTTCAGTGCAATCAGGGACTTTGGAATGACGTTAGCAAAGTCGTCTCCTGCTTCTCATTAGCTTTTTCTCCCCCCAAACCTGATCGTCTCCATTCAGAGGTAGATTGTTCAATAGTGCTCTCTGATTTAACCTTTCCCTCGCCCTCAGGGCTCTGTATTGGACCTGAAGGAGCACGCCTCGTCCCTGGCCTCCTCTGGACTGAAGAAGGACTCCAAGCTGAAGAGTCTCGAAATCGCTCTTGAGCAGAAGAAAGAGGAATGCACCAAACTTGAGAATCAGCTCAAGAAGGTGAGCCAGACACTTGGATGGAATTGAAGCATCACAGCTAGCAAATACACTAAGTCTCGCCAGCTAAGCAGCCAGGAGCGTGTATCAAGCCATTACGGTCACTGGCACGCCGTTAGCGCTACTCTGACAACACTTAAAACATTGACAATGAGCTGAATGTTAGCCCAAGTGGACTTTACCTGTGGAGCTTTTCTCCTTCGAGTGCTATTAGGGAAGATATTAGCTCTGTTTCATACCCTAGCTAGCAGCCTGGCTGTCCATGGTCAACTAAGACCGCTACCTTTAACGGCAGCATTCTTAATAAACCAGAATATTGTACTTGACTGATTTTAAACACTCTAACAGAGCAGTTATGTTATTAGTCACTCAAATGCAAGTGCGAAAAGATACTCAAAAAATGCTCAAAGTTGATTGTTAGCATTTTGCTAAGATAGTATGCACAGCACATACAAATACTGTGTGAATCAGTCTAGTTTTATTTAATGAGAACATTTTTTCTATCAATGCTTTAAAGTAATGAATGAATTAATTATTAATTATTGTACATTTACATTTACTTAGCATTTGGAGAAAGAGTTTCAACAAGGATATATGTGATGCTGACTTAAATTCTGGCAAAGATGTGGTATCATCATTTTAATACTTAAAATGTTACACAGCTAGACAGCTCTATTGATTTCGGAGGAGAGCTGTGTATTGAATTTTAAAAAGTACAGGAATTTTGATTTAAAATAGCTTTAATTGGAAAGAATTCTAGAACGATTTGGGTGATTTTGTAGGGGAGTGCATCTGTATAAAAAATAATTTTAAGCTGAAAAATAACTACTCTGAAGACTTCTTTTTTTAGTTTGAACCATCCTTTTATGGGTAAAAAAGTTAGAATTTTTTTTTGTAAAGGGAGTAAAAAAAAGTCTTTCCACTGTTTTCACCCTTTCAATAGGATTATAAATTTTTTATTAAACAATATTTTGTTTACAATTTTTAAATGTTTAATAAATGTTTTTTAAATTATTTTTTTTTTAGCAAAAATACTATTGTAACTATAATATATATAAAAAAGATTATTTAATTTTATTTTATAGTACACTGTAAAAGTACAATAATATTTATGTCTTAAGCCCTATTTGGACGAGTCTAGTTTTCATTAGAGGAATTCATGTTCAATAGGCTTGTTTCTTGATTTTAATCCTGTCTGATAAAAAAATTCAAGGGCAAATTATCTACTGTTTTTTGACAAACTCAACGGTCCATTGAGAAATCGAATCCTGTGTGAATACTCGAATCGAATCTGTGATTGCAGTACGCTTCTCCTCATGTGTTTTTTGACCTAGCTGAACTTCCGTTTACTCACCAATCCTTCGCATGCTTTCATTTAATTTCAATATGGTTGGTATCAGACGAAAAAATTTAATATATAATAAGAATAAATAGAGCCAAATCGCTAAAAAAATGCGAGGACTGCACATTTTAATCTCAGTGTCAGATCTAGATGTCTCTTCTCATTATGTGGTTTATTATTAACAGCAACTTCTGTAAACTTTATTTAAATAGGGTTTTAATAATAAATCAAAGTTATATCAATAAGTAATTATTTAATAAACATACATCCTACGTGATGCACGCAAGCACAGGAGATGACCTTCTGTAACGCCCACATCTAGAAAACACACACTCCCACCTCTGCAATAGTCCAGTCTGAATCTGTACATTAAACATTGTTTAGAAAACTATGCCCCTCCGAATACGGCTATAATTTCTTCATTTCTTAATGTTAAACCAACAAGATTTTATTTTGCCTGTTTTTCAGCAAGTAAATATGCACTGTGTGCACTGTTCATTTACACATTTGCAGCCCATGATACTGTTTTGTCAGTGTCTCAGAGTGGCTTGATTTACAGTAAATGAACCAAGCCCCTCCGAGATACTGAAAAAGACTGGATCATATTTATTTTGATATATCGTGCAGCCCTATTTCCAATGATCTATTTGTAGCTCTTGCTCTCTCAAACCACCATAAGTGATGTTTTGACACCCCTTCTTACTCCAACCATGTCTGTGACTTCTCTCCTCATCGCCATGTTTTCATACCCTCTAATTCTCTTTTCTCTCATTTTCTCTCTTGATCTTGCCTCTTTGTCATCTTCGCCTCCTCCTGTTTTTTTTTAACCAGATCAGATATTTCTCACGTTTTTCACCCAATTCTGTTTCTTCCCCAACCCCTCTGTGTTTTTCTTTCTTTCTTTCTTTCTTTCTTTCTTTCCGAAAGCGCTCTGAGCTCATGTCAGGCCGTCCCTTCAATCTTGTAAGTGCATCTTGGTGTGAAAAGCCTCCCTTAGCAGTGCCAGTGTCTCTCTGTTTGTGTAACTAATAAATGTGTGAGTGGAGCTTTGCTTGCATGAGCTTGAGGCTTATCTCAAGTTTAGTTTTGTGTGTATGTGAGATAGAGAGGATATGTTAGGGGGCTGGCGGAGTCTCTGAGTGTTCTGAGATTTGCTTGCATGAGATCTTTTCTTATCTAAAGCTTGAGAGTGATGGTCTTGTGTGGTTTGACGTTGCTCCGCAGCAGAGCTTGGATTTAGTGGCGTGTTCGTAAGCTGATATGTGTCGCATTGAGCTGTGTCAGCATGGTGTGCACGTGCCTCTACAAATGCTAAATTCAAACGCTAAAGTCCCCGATCCTTTTCATTGTTAGTATAATTTTATTAAAGGGATAGTTTTCAAGTCAAAAATGAACATTTGTCATCATATACTTGCTGTCTTGTCATTCCAAACCAGTATGCCAAACAAAACAATTTTTTTGTTATGCGTAGATACATGCGCAATTAAAAATATTTTTGATGATGATGATTACTATTATTTGTATTACCACCATTAGTAGTAGTAGTAGTAGTAGTAGTAGTAGTAGTAGTAGTAGTAGTAGTAGTAGTAGTAGTAGTAGTAGTAGTAGTAGTAGTAGTAGTAGTAGTAGTAGTAGTAGTAGTAGTGTTTTTACCTCCTCAAGCAAAGAATGAAACTCAAATGGCGCTTGGTGTAATTGACATCTTGGTGCTCCAAATATGAGTTTGCTAATGCTTGATGAGATTTGGGAGCTATTAAGGGGAAGTTGATTCGATTTTCAAAGAATAAAACTTTTCAGTCAGTCTGTCCTTATTGCAGAAGTCTTGACATACAGTTGGACATATGGACCACTTTTATTGTGTTTTTATAGTTTTTCTGGGAGCTTGACAGAATGTAGACTAAAATTTGTTTGAAAAGAGCAGCATGAACACTCTTCAAAATTTCTCTTGAGTTTTATGGAAGAAAGTCATAGAACAACATGACCGAGTAAATGATGACAGCTTGAATTTTTGGAGTTAAAGTTCCATTAAATATGCATAAGATTTAGTGTTTATTGTCTGTGTGCTTCTGTGCAATTGTGGTTGTTAGTTTTTCAGACTGCAGTGTACATTTAGTTCTGGATGGTGATCTCTCATATGAACCGATCACCTTCGTACGCATATTCAGAACTCTTCGCGTGGCTTGATGTGAAGATCTGGGTCCCATTGTCCGTTCCAAGAGTAATGAAATCTCTGGCAGTGTGTGCGCGTCTGTGTTCGCACAGGGTCTCGTATAAAAGCAGTGCAAGTGAAAACCCGCTGACAGCTCGGTGGGCGTCTGCTGTGATTGGATGAGACAGAAAGGGGGCGGAGGACTCGACTGTCCCTGCGTGACCGCCAGGAGTGTACATGGATTAAGGTGTCAGCGAGGCTCATGAAATGAGAACAGACATGCCACCAAGACATCCAACAGTGTACATTACACAAACCAGCCAAGAGTCCCCCAATGCACTTCCTCAACTACTTCATATGGAGGCACATCAAAACTCTTTAATATCCCCTGCTGCACAAACATGCATATTCATATCATTCGTTAACAAGATGTTTCTCCCTAGAACATTTACAGGTCAAGAAAGTCAGCGTAAATGCATAAAAACCACT
The DNA here is from genome assembly GCF_051911475.1 of Siphateles boraxobius. Taxonomy (NCBI): domain Eukaryota; kingdom Metazoa; phylum Chordata; class Actinopteri; order Cypriniformes; family Leuciscidae; genus Siphateles; species Siphateles boraxobius. The sequence goes on along the minus strand of NW_027508799.1, from coordinate 30,737,183 downwards.
GCAAATGTGTGCTGTTTTCACACAGCCGCTCTGTTATTTTGCCCAGCCAAACAGGCACAGGCACAAACATTATTAAACAACATTATTAAACCGCATTTCCCACAATCCCCCGTTTTGCGCTGGGACACTGGCTGTTCCTCTGAAAGATGGTGCCATATGGATTGACCGCTCTGAAGTTCCAATACCAACACACTGCACAGAGCTTACAAGCAGACACAGTGTCCCTTACAGCCCACTAATAACTATACAAATGCTAGTTATTTCCTACCCAGTCTGTCTGTCTCGCTGTGACTGTTTTTGTCCATTTCTCTGTTTTTTTTCCGAAAGGACACAGCTGTGTCCGTATTGTGAACGAGTTTGTCTGTGGTCCTGAACACATGCTTTTCTTATGTGATCAGATGAATAGACATGTGCCACATTCCAACTTATCAAGTATACTTTGATTTGGACGTCAGCATTAGAACCTAAAATATAATGTTTTTGCAAATATATAAACTGTTATCTTACATAAATTAAATTAGCCTCGCCAAAAAAGCAGAAACGTTTTAAAAACATCAATATCTTATTCCTCGAATTTTTTTATATATCCGAGAGCAAAAGTCTGTTTAACAATTAAAATCATGTCATATATTTACACACATTTTTTGGTGCAGACTGCTTTTGTCAAACTTTACCATTCCCAGTTACTTTAGGTAGAAAATTATAAATTTTTTCCCTTCCATTTATGGAAAATATAGGTCTGTCAATCACTTCAAACCAGAATTTGGTCCGAAACCAGATGCTAGAATGCATGTTATTTTTTTATATTATAACTTTTATTTATTTTACTAAATTTATTTTCTAGGAAATTAAAGTCACAGTTTGTTTTTCCTTTTTGGTCTTAAACTATATTTATACCCGCAATTTTAGTAACTGGTTTGGAAAAATTGTAAACCTCCATTTACAGAAAAATGAATAGAAAATAAACAGCTCAAATTATATTAAATTTTTAGTTATATATTTTTGTAAATATAAAGATAAATAATTACATCATTTACATCATTTAATAGTTGGAAACCCTGTTCATGGAACATGCCTTGTACTCACAGATTTATTTTACTCCGCCCTCTTTCTGACACTTTCTTGATGCTAATTGTACATTACGTGTCTGTATCGTGTTTTCGTATACAAACTTTAATTTCTTTGCCAGACTTGCCCTTTTACACACACGTAAAAGCCCTTGTGTGGAGCAACCAGCCCGTCCATACATGACAAGCTCTTGGCGGTCAGAGTGGAAACCTACTCAACCTCAGGTCGAGACTTTAATAAAGCTAATTAGCGGGGCCTAAACGTCACCTTCAAATATTATCCTCAATAAACCAGAACAGTCCTCTTTCACCCAGTGCCAGTCTAAAGAGACCTCTGTGGCCAGACACTTTGCTGTATTTTTAACCAGCATGACACAGTAAGGATTTACTTTATTTTGTTTTATTTTTGTGCCTGGTTGTTATATAAACATATTCTGGATAGATTCAAGCTATCTTTGATTCAAGCTATTCAGTGACTTCTGCATTCAGACTTGGTCCGTACACACTTGCATGTAGTTATGGTGTAAATCGCCTTGTAAAGCCTGCACTGTTTTTGTGTTTTCACAGGTTTTTATTTTTTGCAGCAGGAAAACACCTGTGTCCTTTTAGAGGACTTTTATGAAAGAAACATTACGACTGACTTCTTTAATTGTCAGGGGGAAGTGAATTGATTTACTTTTCATTAGATGAGGCCCTTGACCCGGCACTTTAGACGGCCGTAATGTCACTAATTATTTTGATGACTTCTGCATGATTGTGACACACACACACACACTGTAATGAGGTCGTATCCTGTTGTGATGTAATGGGGGACCTTACACAGAGCCTCCAGGTGTGAGTTGGGTGTCTTAGACCTCAAAACAACACACAGACACACATGTACCGGGTGACAGTGTCTAGGCCATACTTGACCGCTGATAGCTTGTCTCTACTCAAACTAAGGACAGTTGAAGTCATGGCAGTCTAGGCTTCTTGTAGTCTAGGCTTCTTGTCCATTCACAGCACAGACCCATGTAAAACCCAAATTTTGTGAAAAGATACAGTAGATGACATTTTTAAACTGGTTTGAGAATTTGAGCTGTAAGGCCCATTTACACCAAATCCAATGTGGTTAAATGATAAATTATCAAATATTTGCAAACAGTTTTTCACAGACAATACTGTTTAATATTTAATTAAATTGATTAATATATATATATATATATATATATATATATATATATATATATATATATATATATATAATATATAAATATATATATCTTATTATTATCATCTTAATTTATTTATATATTATTTTAAATAAATAAAATATCCAGACTTTCTTATTGTTGCCCCCTGAAACTCAACCTTTGGTCCGTACAGGCTCAGTCAGTTGCGGTTGAGGCTCAGGTAAATGCAGGACTATCGGAGCGCATTGCCACACTCGAGCAGGAGGTGGCGCGTTACAAGGAGGATGCTGGGAAGGCACAGACCGAGGTGGACCGGCTCCTGGAAATCCTCAGAGAGATGGAGAATGAGAAGAATGACAAGGATCACAAGATCAACGAGCTAGAGAGGTACACACACACACACACACACACACACACACACACACACACACACAGACACACACACACACACACACACACACACACACACACACACACACACACACACACACACACACACACACACACACACACACACACACACACACACACTTAAGTTTATAAGACAACATGGACTTCTGTTGATTTTATGTACAGTTGCTACCGTCTATCCCAAACCCTTTATAATATAAACGTGGTTTATTTAATTTATGAATGTTTTACATACTGAAGATGTCCCCAGATGTCTGCAAAGGAAGATTTCGTCCGATTTTTTTGTGGGGGAATAAACCCCCCAATTGTTGGATTCTCTACTTGTCACCCTCTTACTCCATTTGTGTCAGTTTTACCATGTTGTTTGTTATGCATGTGATCTTTCAGTTGCATGTTCGGTTTAGTGTGTTTAGCCCAGTATTTTGCTATTCATTCTTTCATTTTTGCAGCTTTAGTTTATTTTCCATTTTCCATTCTCCGTGTGCCAATGAAGCCTTTTTTTTTCTCGTATTGCCGCAGCAGGCTTTTTCGATTACATGCCAAAATAAAAGTAAATATGCAAGCCTTTCTACAGTATTGGTAGTACTGAGTGCAACAATCGTGAAATTTCCCTTGTATTGGGTATTGACAGCCACCATTTTGGCATTGTGAAAACCCTAGTATACATGTACCTCAGTGTATATTGCCACTAACAGATACAGTAGCTGACTAGACCAGTCCAAAATAGTGCACTTGATGTTGATTTGTGCTCTTGTTGCCTTGGTTTGTGTCATTGAAGTCCATGAGGTGTCCCATTTGTCATTTTATAGTTCAATTGGGTGCACATAAGTCGCCAGTGTTACCCCCTCAACTTGCCTTTTTACTTTTGGAGAACCGCAAAGACTGAAAGATCTTTATGGCACAAGGATGAAGATGAGGGTGTCAATGTTGATCCTTGTCTTCCTCACGTATCTGTTTGTGTTCTGTTAGCTTTCCTTCTCACCCACTCAGTCATCTCTTATCCTCCGTTTATTTAGGCGTCAGACCAGGAATGAGTTGCAGGAGATTTGGAGGGCAACTTCAGCAATAGCATTATGGGATGTTGGCATTGTCATTAAGAATGTCTAGAAGATCCATGGCAGTCATAGACTGTAGATTTAGTTCTAATCCCCAACATGTTGATCTGATCCCAAAGTATGTTCTGTGTCTGTAGACATGAAGAATAAAGTGATTAAGCTACAAAGAGCTCCATAAATGAACACTTTATGAATTGCACACCTTCAACTTTATGTCTGCTCCTCCCGGAGCATTTTTATAGACATTTTGCACTGTAAACATGTGTGTTTTCGGCCTGTGTAATTTGACTAATTAATGAGAGGTAAATATAGACCTTTTCACATCTTCACAGCTCTTATAAATAAATAAAGATAATGAATAATTGAAGTAGAGCTGGAGTGTAAACAGACAAGAATGTGAGGGAGAGTCTGGCCCGGCGGTAAAGAGTCGTGGAGGTCACGGATGTGGATGTTGTGCACTGACAGTCGTGTACTACTCCCTTTCACCCTCCATCAGGCCTTTCAAAGCTGTTGTCGGAGACCGTTCCAAAGCACCAGCGTCTACAAAAAGCCTTGCTTTAGCCTGACAGGGACATTTATTTGCACTGAGGCTCTCGCTGTTGAATACTGGAAGTGTTTTTGGTGAATTTCTGTTGTTTCATAAATATTAATCTGACTTGCGTTCACTGTCTCACGCCTTACAGATCTGCGTTAGGAGAGGATTAGACTAAAACAAACTCCATATGCTTGGCTCGATGCATCATTCATGTCAACCGAGAGAAGATTTCTGAAATAAACACCAGCCGCAGTTGCTAACCGTGGCGCTCCGAGCTAATTACCGCTCAGAGTCGGGTTATGTTCTCGAAACACACCGGGGACTTCGGTTCTCAAAAACCTCCCATTGTTCTGTCTGTGTCTTAGTTTTCCGGCACTCTGGAGTTTGACTCTTGATGTGGTTTTGACGGAGAGTTATTCAGACAGATCCTCTTCTGTTAGCGC